>NC_069088.1:8546870-9146870 GCF_947172395.1 Bicyclus anynana
GTGAAGGGATAATAAACATGCTCAACACTAAGGTAGATATCTATATCTTAATGTAGAACGTCCAAATAAGTAGATTCCTAAAGCAGGTTTATTTAGTACCTACCAAGTCAAAATTGTAGGCAAACTATAGGTAGGTATATCTTTGAATATAAATGATTTGCCTATTTTGATGATATTTTGCTCGCGGTCTCTGGCACTTTTAAGGACCGCGAGCGAGCACTTACCTCAGGCAGGTACCTACATATTAAAATTTCATCTAAAGACTATATCAACACCTATAAATAGGTACCATATTATTTTGTGATGCAACAGTATCAAAAATTTCATATTGGTTGGTTATTTATTTAAAAACAAACAAACTCACGTTCGCAATTATGTGTTTATGTAATTGGCTAGAGGAGACCGGGGCTGGTTGTGACATTTTTAAAAAGTGTTATATATTTTATTGGTTTGACTATTTTACCTAACTTTAGGTTTGTTTGATAAAATAACTACTTGGGATATTATTTTACAATTAATTGCGTGACACAGAATAACAAACCGGTATAAATCAATGAATTATACAAAAAAAAACCCTGTAACTTTCAATCTTAGACGTGGTCCTAACATGGCAAGGGGATAAAATGTTATCAGATACAAACTTTATATATATATATATATATATATATTACTAAACCTAGTAACCATTCATCGAAATGAAAAATTGGTAATATTCTATTCAAATCGGACCACAATCTTGCTTTTTTTACCTGCCACCTCGTGAAAATAAAACATCTATAATGTAACTATTATAGATCTATATTAAATACTGTTAGATGTGTTACTAGTGCATGAAAAATGAGGCGCTCAAAAGAGGACATTTACAGTCAACTCGATGTTGGTTGTGGTCTACAACGAACTTAATTTAAAGAAATAATACCTAAATATCGTCTACTATGTCGAGTTGTGTGTTCAGGAAGTATAAAAACTATATATCCATAAATATATAATGGAATTATAGACAAAACTGTGCATGCGTGCGCTTAGTATTGTAGCTTATTATTCGGACCACTTTTTGCCATGATTTTGTAGGGACCTAACCGATTTATAGTATAAAATTATCATTGGATCTATCTATTATAGATAATTTTAACCTATCTAATTTACAAAACCTTATTACAATTGAACGGAATGCTGTACAATCTATATTATGACTTAACATAAAAATAAAAAAGTAAACCAATATTACTGAAATCAAAAATTTAACTAATTTAAGATACCAACACGCGTTGGTTCCTCTCACATAAATGCTGTCACTGTGGAACCATTTCACGCTTATATAAGCTTCACTTGTAACTATTTATGTAAGAAAATCATATCTTGGAATGTTAATTTGACCCATTTTCCGGTCTTCGATTAGGATAAAATTTTGCACACTCTCTGAGTTCTGATGACAATACATGACAAGCTAATAAACGTCATTACAAATCCAATATGACTGCCTCCCTAATCTCTTGTAACTATGTATATAAGAAAATATTGGAATCTTAATTTGACTTACTTCCTGGTCTTCGATTAGGATGTAATTTTGCAAATTCTGATGACAATACATGACTAGTTAAGAAACGTTTCTTAACTAGTCCGCCATATTGGATGTGTAATGACGTCATTACACATCCAATATGGCGGCCTATTATTAAGACTTTACGCCTTTTGCTTTTGAAAATATCTCGATATAAAAGTTATACAGCTTGTACAAAAGTTGAAGCCACCACGACCAACTTGCGCACGATAGCTACCATCGGTGAATGGTCCTGTATTACTTTTAAATTAATAACATCTAAAAACACTCCTTACTTATTAAAAATACGTGAGAAGTTGAATCTACCTCACATACACATATAGTAGGTATTTTGGTGTAGAATCGTTGAACTTACGTTTTTTTTTAAGGTAGGTATGTAATCATTTAGATTCGTGCCGCGACCGGCTTGAGGAAGGTCAGCGAGCAGACGAGACGAGGTTTGCGAGACCAATTGCAATTTGTCGGCCTTTGGTAGGTAGACAAGTAATATTCCGCGGTGAAGATTTCTTTGTCTCTAAATTGATTGTTGTGCTACATAAAATTTGTATTTTGATTGAGCTTAAAGCTGTTAACAAGGCTTATGTAGGTATCTAGTTAACTAGATTCCAATTTTAATGGTTAGACATAAAATAGGTTGATTTATGTGAAAGACTCTAAGGTCGATGCTGTCATTATGATTTTGTTTTACTTGGTATTCTGTATCCATCAGCGCAAGTTTTATTGTAACTCATAGTTTAATGAGATATACCAATAGTGCAAGATGAACCTCGCGTAGTGTCAAATTCTATATTATTCTACTAATATTCAAGGCCAAGGCCAAGGCGATTATGTGATGTTTGCCAATTGCTGTTGAGATGCCAATAGTGTCAGCTATCTTCCTAAAAGTCAATCTATCTATCTATCTATCTATCTATTACTATAATAAAAGAGTAGAAATCGAGTATCTGTACTTTTCCCAAATTTACTATTTTCTATACCAATATTAGTATATTAGTTTATTTGTGACTAGGTGTGAATTTTTTTAGGTGAAATAATAACCTTTTTAGGTGTGAAGTTTTCAGGTAGGTTCATATAAGAACCATGAATTGTAGGACACGTCTAAAAACACCCTATCGCTAAGCAAACCTAAAATATAATAGGTAGGTATATATATATATATTAAACGCAAGCTTTTAGTAAAGTCTTATTATAGTGTTAGTGAGTATATAAATGATAAAAAAGCTTGGTGTTAAACTGTATTATACGACTGTGTGCTTAGTTTTAAATAAGTTTGTAAAATAGTGGTAAACAAAAAAATAAACCTTGGCTGAGTTTGTTGTGGGCTCTTCTCGGACCAAGGCGCGTTTGGAACCCTCGTAACTTTAATTTTAAGTTTTCGAATGATTATTATCACCATTATCTTAAGTTTAATATTATTAGGTACCTGACTACTGTTATACTAATACTACGTCTAATGGTGGTAACCATTAGATTAAATTAAATTTTGACATATACCTGACCTTTCAAAAGTGCTTGTAAACTAAATAAAAGAATTTTGATTTGATTTGATTATACATATGTATCATTTTAAATTCTTATATTTTGCATAAGTAAGACTGATTCTGGAATCGAATGTTATTGTTCTTCAGCCCCAAAGCTCTTCTTTTATTCCCTAAATTAATTTGGTCAGTGAAATAGGTACCTTACATAACACATTACCTACATAACATCAAATAGGTACACATGTAACTTAACGGTAATTTAAAAGCTCCTAGCTAGGTAGGTACTTCAAATAAAATGTCCAAAAATTGATTTAAGCACTAAACACACTTAACACAGGCACAGACTAAAGATAATAGGTATGTATATACCTACCTACTATTTTAAGAGTATAATACCTACTTACAGATAAACGATCTCTATTTAACCACTTGTCTTCCTATATAGACATCATGGTACACTTACCTATATAAACCTAGTGCGTCTTATATAAAAAGCAATGTGGCAATTTTTGTTAATTATTACCAAACAATTGCTTGTTAATAAATGCTTACCCATACTTTGACCTAGAAATATTATAATTATACCTACTTGTAAAACTTACCTACTTACCGGTAGGTACCTGGATACTTAAGCTCTCCAATTCCCAAAATATTATTAATAGGCATAGGTAGGTACATAGATAAACAAAATTCTTTATTTATTGTAAAAATGATAGCATTGATTTTAATAAAATATTTAAATAATTTAAAAAGTGTGTACCAATATCTACCTACATATATGTATGTATATCTAGGTAAATATTGGTACACACTTTTAGCAAATTGTTCAATATAAAATACTTGAAGTTAATTCGGACATCATGTTTTTCAGTCAATTTTCTTTTGTACGTAATTCTCCCGAAGTTTTGTTTCTGAGCAAATATGATTAAAGCAAATATTAAATTTAAAATAAAATTTAATGAGCCGTAAGTAAACAAATTACAGCGAAATTAAGTGGTCCATTAATGACAACCTCACCCTAGCAAGTATAAGTAAATAGATAGACAATGTCGTGAAAATTAACAAGTCCTTACGATTTTACCATGTATGATGTATCTATCTACTTATACTTACCTAAGTAAGTACCTTTAATTATATCGTACCTATTTCTATTATCAAAACGCATTAAATACTTTACAATAACGAAAAACCAAAAATTGTGATGCAAATAGGGTAATTTCGCATAGTAGGTACTTAGATTATGGGTCTGAAATATATCGATAATAATTAATAAAAATTAAGGATTTCTTATAAAACTTAGTTGAATGGTGAAAAATACTTTAAGACATATCATAAATATATAATAAACCTATAGCTATTTTCGTTCATGTGATTTTAGTCTAGGTCCGTTAAACTCGTGGATTTTTAAAAGGTAACCCGATAGGAATAGGATTGTTAGGAACCATCACCTCTGGTACCTACCTATCTATTGTTTTCATTAATAAATAGGTAGGTCATACTTACGATAGTCATCACGTACTTTGTATTATGTAGATAATGTCGAAATTAGCTTTAATTGAAATTAATATCTAGCGGCGGGTTGCTTATAGGTACGTGCTACTGTGGTTTTTATCGAAAATTAACGGATTAAATAAAGATTGATCTTTGTGTTTAATACTGTAAGCTTATGTCGTGTTCGTTGTTGAAGATAGTTGAATTTAGATCGATCGTGGTTTTGTTTGTCTTAATCACAAGGTTAGTTTGGACTTAACGGTTTAGATTACTTAGGTATTAATGAAATATTAGATATCTAAAACCTACTTAACCTGTAATGTCCCGTCTAATCAGCCGCCCACAGAAGGCAGTAAATGCGGTGTACCTATCCGTCTTTGGTATTTTTGTTTCTTACTTATCACGGGAAAATGTCTAAGTCACTTTTAAGGTAACCCTATTATACCCTTTCCCATTTCTTGTCAAAAATAAGCCACAGCTCCATCGCGATCTTGATTTCCCAATAATTTCTTGGTAGGTAAGACAACTTTTGAACAAAACATTTTTAGAAAGTTGTCGGTCATCCCAAAGAAGACTGTTTGCGCATTTCTACATCTATCGAAAAAGAAAGTCCTTCATGTCCCAGACCATGACATACCTAACCACAGACAACGAATTCTCATAAGTTTGAACTTTACGAAACGTAAACCACGCGGTGCTGATGTTGCGTTATTCAAGCGATTACTGTGCCTAAGGTACCCAGTACATACAGATAACTTGTTTAGAAGGACCTTTTTATGGTCAATATAGGCCTGCGCTTGACTACAATTATGCCTGATTAAGTCGATGATGGACCGCGCTTGCCTAGAAAGCAAGCAAGCCTTGAAGGTGTTTAGATTGTAGGTTGGCATGGTAGGAAAGCACTGATGCTGGAAGGGGGATCTAAACTTTAGAAGTCCGATTATGAAACGTTGAAGCGAAACGTTTGGTGCGAGTCGTCTGGATGTCAACGATGTAGGGATGCCGCCTTTTACGGCGTCTCGCTGTGGTGTAACGTTTTATGGGAGAAGCAGGAACAAGATAGTGGAGTTTCTGAGTACATTCTTTAAAGTATATACCTACGGTAAAAAAACAGGTAGACATGCGACATTGCGACGGTGCTGCAAAGTTTGCCATTTTGACTGCGTCTTCGGTTCCTCACCAATTATCCACCATTCGCGGTCTACCTAAGTTTTCTAAATACCTAACAACAAAAGGTAGGTTCATACCTACCTGAGTAATTAATATACCTATCTAGACATTCAGGTTATATGTATTTCGTGATTGAGGTCGGTTTAGTAATAACTTGGATCATTGTAAATTTAGATTTATTAGATTATCATTTTATTAGATTATTGTAAATTTATAGATTTACTCGGTAGGCAAATGATACAAATGTTAACATTTATTTACCTTTGTCTACAACCTAGATGCATTTAATTAAATATGTATTGTAGGAACTTGTATAAAATCATAAAACAGGTTTAGGTAGACAGCGCCAAAATTTCGAGACCGCTTCCTGTCTGAAATCTGCGCTACCATACACGAGGTGTCGGTATGGTTGCACAGTACCTAATCGAAATCGTATCCCAGCCGGGCTCAGACCAATTCCCGTATGACCTGTCTCGCTAGACGTTACTCCTCTCTCAAAAGTAGATTTAATATGATCACGATCTATGCGGCTATAGAATCGATATTTCATTGTTTTAAAGATAAATTTATAGTGTGTTATGGACACATGATCACAGAACAGACAACGCTAAAAGCGTTAGCTTAGTCTGTCAATAGAAGTAGCAAGGGCCCGCGTACACTCGGGTGTGCGGAACAACGCAAGCGTGTCCGCGCATGTACTAGCAGTCTTGTTTTGTTCTGTGACAAAAGGAATAAATAATATTCAACTCTAAAGGTGACATATTTTATTTTTCACTAAATAATAAACAGCCATTTAGGCCACGCCCCTGGGTACGCTGGTTTCAATACAAAGAATTGACACTTTATACATCTAGTTACCTCTTATATTTGTGCACATGATATAGGCATTTATTGTTGTTCAACATTTCGATGTGTGAGTTTACCTAGTGCCCCTCAAAAAACTACAGACAATTTTGTAGGTGAACTTGAGTGCGATACAAGTCCACAGGTAATTGGTCCGAGCAGCCGGGTGAATATTTCTCGTAGCTGCTTTTTTCTGATTGTGTAAGTGCCGTAGGCTCCATAAGGGTCCTCAGCGGCGTCACCGGGGGGTTTGGGCGAGCGCAGAAGCATTGCCTGATGGGGCCCGAAGGCAGAAGCAGAGTAGATGGGCGGAACGACACTCTAAGGGCGTCTCCTCTGAGACTCGGACCTCGGCTTAGTAGCTGCGCAGTCCAGCGTGTTGCAATGTCAGTTCAGAGCGGACTCGAAGTGTGCCACATACTATATCTATTTTTTTTTGCAAAAAGATTATTCCGGTTTAAAAGGATATGGAGACTAGATGATAACACTAGGTATTATCTAGGTACCTGACTACTATCTACTTAGAAGTGGTTTCCTTTTTAAATCGTGAAGGCTCAACCTTCTTTTAAGTGATATCAGAAGATAAGTAAAAACAAACGATAAGACAGTATTATTTATTACTATAGTAGACACTCGCGAAATTCTTCCCTCCAATAATATAACTGAAACGTATCTACCACACGTTTTCGAAATCACAAAATACTCATACCCACTTTTATATATACCTAGGTACTTTTTTATATCAAAATTCAAATTCAAAATTCATTTATTTCAAGTAGGCTCAGTTTACAAGCACTTTTGACACGTCAGTTGACTATTTGTAAAGATTCTACCACCGGTTCGGAAGGCAGGTTCTGCTGAGAAGATACCGGCAAGAAACTCAACAGTTGCTCTTTTGAAAAAGTCATACAGTATTACAATTTACATTTGATAACAATTAAATTACAATTTCTTATAGTTTTATTTCCTGTGTGAAGGTGGAAGCTGATCCAATGGCCTCCATGCACCTTTGTCCTAATAACTATACAAATCATGTCCACGTGGAATGTTGTGGCAAGAATACTGGCTGCATTTCCGCACTGGACAGCCAGGCTGATTCTTTGCGCAAAAAATGAGCCAGCCCCTCTGTCACCAGTTGAGGCAACTAGCTGCGGTGAAATGATTCAAGAACATACATTGGTTTCATCATCATCCATCATCATCATCAAGATCAGTCTATGAACGTGCACAGCTGGACATACCTAAGTCTCTTGTATAGAATTCCAAACACCACGGTCTCGAACTCCCAGCATCCAGCAGCTCCCTGCCACTTAATACACATTGGTTAAATTATAAAATCCTTTCTCGTTGCAATACGTTATTAGGTTTTATTATTAGAAATACAAAAGAATTTAAAAATTCATCAACAAAATTAGCCTTATTTAATACAATGATCAGAAGTAGACTTGAATACTGTTCAGTAGCATGGAATCCATATTATCAAGTACATAAGGATAGAATTGAAAGAGTACAAAAAAAGTTTTTACGACATTTAGCATTTAAAGATAAAATATTGAAGGAAAGAACCAAGTATAATGATCTCTTAAAATTTTATAAAACGGCTTCACTATCTAACCGTAGAGATTTAATAGACCTTTGTTTTTTGCACAAAATTGTTAATTTTAAAATAGACAACTCGGAGTTGCTGAATAGGGTAAAACTTGCTGTGCCGAACAAAAATGCTAGATCTCACATTCAAAATAAACTAACTTTTAGGCCAAGAATCACAAAAACTAATCTGGGGAGAAATGCTCCTATTGAAAGAATAGTGAGATCGTATAATAATATTTTTAAAATGGCAAATCTGGATATTTTCAATAGTGGTTCTAATTCTTTTAAAAGTAAAGTTAAAAAACATATGTTGATGAATAATGTACTTTAAATGCATTCTGTTTTTGTTTTAAATGTAATTTCTTATTGTTAATTCCCATTATTATTGTTGTAATTACATTTTTTTTCTTTCTTTCTTTTAGTTTCTTTTTTTTTTATTTTTAGTGGTAGGTAGATTTAGTTTTTTGTTTCTTTTTTTTTAATGGTAAATTAAGAATTGTATTAAAATAAATGCATGTTGAGTTAGCCTGTAAGTGGGGTGTACAATGTAGCATATTACATTTTAATGCATGTTATGTTTAATTCATAAGTTTTTTTTTGTATAAAACGTTGGCTTCCGAATAAAATAAATAAATAAATACAGTAAAAGCTCATTATTTGCGTGAGATACGTTCTCTAAATGTGTCGCGAATACAGAAACCGTGAATATGGAATGGTATTTTATATGGAATTCTTTGGGATACGTTCTTGGGTGACAAAATAAAAAACAAATATATTAAGAAAAAACAATTAATTTAAGTTTAACTATTATCTTCAGTCTTAGACAATGATGTTAAGAATTTTGAATTTTTTTTTTTGCTTGATATTTTTTTAAAAGCTTCTTTCAATCATTCAGAGTGATTTTAAGCAGTGGCATTCTTAAACCATCCATTCGCAATTTCGGCAAGATTGCAGATTTTACGTCAGTTTCGTTAGTCAGATCCGCGAATAACGAAATATTTAGCCGCGAATATAGGATTTGGGACGCAATTTTTTAAATAGTGAAAACGTGAATAAAGGAAGCGATAAGGAACTTCTACTGTGTTTTAAATTTTAAAACATTTGTGGGTATCCCGCAAGAATTATTGTCAGAGGCAATTATCATCGGGCATAACATTACTTGATGTTATTTTGCGCTTACCGAAATGTTCTGGTAACGGGAGCCCTGGGACTCGATGCATGGAGAGAGCAATTAATCCTTCGCCCCGGAGCTACCCGCCGCTCCCGGCGACAATCATCGGCAACGGCGCCCCGGGGACTGAAAACTTAAATCTTTGCCAACTTTGCCGCTCTCAATTGTAATTGTACTTCTATTGTCTTTATTTAGTGAACGGTGTTTGCACGAGTAGGTATCTACTTAGTACTTATACTGAAGCCGATCTCGATGTGTTTATCAATAAACAAATTAAATGTGGGAGTATAAATCTCTATTAAAGTGGTGTAAAACACCTTATAAACATTTTAATAATAATGGACAATTTAAAAAGTTTCAATAAGATTAATAAGAACAACTAGATTGAACATTTTATAAAAAACAATACTTACCTACATACCTAATTTTAAATAAATTGGGTATGAAATGACATACGTTTTCTAACTGCATCACAGAATACATTGCCTTCATTTTTATTTTGTTTGTTGATAAACATTCTACATCGAGTACCTACCTAATTAAGCTTTAGTTGAATATTTTCATGAACGAAAATTAAAAATTACCTACTTGGTAGATTTTTATGAAATTGTATCTGGGAGATACTCGTAAGTAGCTTGGTAGGTACCTAGGTACCTACTAAGGGTACTTTTACTACTTTGACTAACTTTAAAAAAGTCTTAGTAGTTAGGTAGGTACGTACATACATAAACAATATTTCATTTATAATATGTTTTTGATTCCTACCTAAATAATATTGCCCTGCGGGCCATAATTTTATGTATAACTAGCTGACGCCGCGCGGTTTCATCCGCGTGGTACCTGTTCCCGTAGAAATACGGGGATAATATATAGCCTATAGCCTTCCTCGATAAATGGGCTATCTAACACTAAAAGAATTTTTTAAATCGGACCAGTAGTTCCTGAGATTAGCGCGTTCAATCAAACCAACAAACAAACAAACCAACAAACTCTTCAGCTTTATAATATTAGTATAGATATTGCCATTAGAACTTTTGAATAGATACATACATACGTTTTGAAAGTGCTTGTTCCTAATTGAAATAGATGAATATTGACTATAGATATATATATATATATATATATATATATATATATATATATATATATATATATATATATATGAATATGGTCATGTTTATAACTAGGTAGGTACCCTACATCGCCGTGATAGGTTTTGCGTAACTTTTCAGTGAAAGCTTTTATCTGCGAGTTTGTTTGTACAACACCTAACTAATCACACTTTATCTGGCTCGTCATTACACACGGCTCCACTATTCAATACTTCTACAGAACACAATGCATTACGTTATATCAATAACAATGTCATGTTTATCAGTGTCTTTGTAGGCATCTACTTTAACCATACTAACAATGCCTTTTTATGTAAACATCGAACCTTCCTGTCACTATCTATCTTATTTTGTTTGCACAAAAAGGGACGTTCGTGGAAATAATTCTCCATTTGTCGATATTCATTCACCAATCCCACCATAGGAGCGTGACTGTCCAGATCGTATCTAAAGGTCCATCGAAGCGGAAATATGGGAGTCAACGCCTTCTTTACAAACATTTCAATATCCATTTATTTCGAATAGAAATTGTAATAGAGTGTTGAAAGTCTTTTTTTGTTTGCGGTGGCTGCGCTGCGGGGAGTTTTCGTGTTTAAATTTTTTTTTTAACAAATGTCTCATGTGGTGGTGGTTTCGGAACGCCCAGCTACCAAATTATTACTTTTTATAAGTTTTTACGCAGACGTATAAATCAAGTGATTAGTAGGTCCAAGGTAATAATTAAGTAAAATAAGGAAAACCTAACTTACCTAGATTATTACAAATAACAAAGCGTAGCAGACAGACTAGGCCCGGGTAACTTCATCATCATCATCAGCCGATGTACGTCCACTGACCTCTTGCATGAAATTCCAAAAAAAACGGTCTCAAGCTGCCAGCATCCAGCGGCTCCCTGCAACCCGCTTGATGTCCTCGGTCTACCTTGTAGGAGGTCGACCATGGGCTTTTCGGTGCGGGGTCACCATTCCAGCACCTTGGGACTCCAACGTCCATCGCCTCTTCGAACTACGAGGCCTGCCCATTGCCACCCGTTTCGCGACACGCTATGTTACGTCAGTAATTGCGGACCCGGCCTAGTTAACTTACCTAATATTAATATACTCATTTAGTTAACTAGGTAAACTAATAGGTATTTTACCCTAGATATTTATTACTAGAGAACCTAGATTTAGTCACTGCGCCTACTTCACCAGCAATACTCCAGACTGCTTTCCTCTTTATTACCAAAGAAATGCATATTATCCTAATACATTCTTCCATTCTCTAAATAAACAGTTCTTTTACGATTCAGTAGGAGGCTGTTGATTGTTATTTTGTCAGTTCGTAACTAATCGTTGTCTGAACGTCCATTTTGTCTCGGCGGGCGTCATATTGCCGACTGTCTCTAATTTGTAAACTTGTATAATTAATGGCCTGTCAACTACCATCCATCTCTGTTGTTTGGTTTATAGATTTGCGTAAGGTGATCTTGCTTGATAATAATAAAACGTTCAATTTCTAACATCTTGGTGATTGATTAATTGTTTATCAAGTAATTGTCGTCACCGATGCGGCAATCCTATTGCATATGATTTTAATTGACGCAGGTAAGGTACCTAACTATCTATGTCTATATAATATATCTATCTATATTTTATACTTATAAAAAAAATTATAAAAAAACTAACATGTCACATTTTTAATTAACTAACTAACTTTAACTAACAGGAAATTTTTGTTGGAGGGCATTATACAATCGATACTGAAGTCAAAAATATTTTTTTCGATATTTTGTCTGTCTGTCCGTATTTTTTGTTAACCGGGCATCACGCTGAAACTACTGAATGAATTCAATTTAAACTTAGCGCTTTTTGAGATAATAGTTAAGGAATAAAATCAAAAAGGGAAAAATCAAAAGGCCTGGAAGAGATCACTATTAGTGATAAGGTCGCCTTTTGCCCAAAAATGTATGTGTTCTATTGTTATTTTCTGTTTTGTGCAATAAAGTTGTTATAAAATAAAGTTGTTATAAAGGGATGAAATAGGAGTTGAAAGTTTGTATGGAAAGTCCTTCGTTTTTGGAGTTACAGTTATAAAAATATGCCCATAAATCATGAGAAAAATACGAAATGTAATGTGATTCAAGAAATTAAAATTCCCTCCTAAACGATGAAATAGGGGTAAACTTCCATTTACATCAAGTTTCACGCGGACAAAGTCGCGGGCGTCCACTAGTACCTACCTACCTACCTAATATGGCAATATGGAGGCGGTCCATTGAAACGGAGATGTAGGCTGTCGATCTGTCGTCACCGCCGTGGAGAGTGCAGTCCGCGATAGATCCGCTTGGAAAAAATACTTTATTAGCAATGCTAGATAGGTACCTTATATAGCTACATAAATGTGCTAGTTAGGTAAAATTAATGCAGCTTACATATTGTATAGTAGGTAGGCAAGTAAGTACCTGTTTACATGCATGGAAGTAACGAATAAATAAATAATTGAATTCACATTGGTAAGTACCAACGTGCGGGTATGTACGAAATATGTAAACACTGGATGAAGGTAAGCGTATGCATAGATATATAGGTATTGACATTGATTGCTGACTTTCATGATGGCTTGATGTAGTTTGTCTTCTTCATATAGTTGCCTGCAATGACTGCAATCAGATGCAAATTATCTATCTTTAGTTATGTCCCGCTTAAACGTTACAGTTTTTACTGACACGCATTGCGTACGGACTAAAATCTTACTTTTGTCTTACAAAATAATCTCTTTATTTCTGTGTAAATGTACACCCGCGGCTTCATTCACCCTATAGTTCCTCCATAATTCGGCACTGTCACAAAATCCCTTGTTAGCGGACGTCTACTAACTAAACTATCTCACTGTCTAACACCTGTACATCTAGCTGTTTTCGATATTTCGCTATGAGTGACTTTCGATTTTATATACTTACCTCCATATAGGTTATAAAGATTGGTTCTAAATACATTTAAAGCATAGTTTATAGGTATCACAGATATATACATACCTATTTATTAATATAACTATTTCGCTTGTCTGTGTTAACTTGATCTGCGTGTTCATCAGTAACGGGTTGCGGAGGTCAGACACTAAGTTCTCGGCGAACAAAGCATCCAAGTACTAGTAGGTAATAGGTTGAATAATAAACAGCAAAAGCCTTGGATAAACAACAGGAAAATACGTTGAAGCATTAATTAAAATACCTATGTAGTATTTACGTAGACCTACCTGTATCAGTATTTACAACAAGCTATTTCTCGCAGTTTCAAACGAGTGTACCTACCTAATAGAAACTCTTTCTCTTAACTCTTTCAGTCTTTTGCAAAATTTTCCAGCTGTATATAGGTTAACTTGGTCCACTCTTTGACATCTTCCATCTACTTTCTTCGCATACAATAGGTACTTGCAAGCATTTTTGGCCCTTGGGAACACTCTGTCTGGTTGAAAAATAGACTATTGCCTATTATGACAAAGACCATGCGAAATTTCAAAACGATCAGTAGAGCATTAAACAAACAAACCATTGTTGTTATACCTATATCTATATGGATTTTAATATTACAAGGCAAGTTTAAGATGGGTTTTTGGCTGGTGGAATTCTTTGGCCGTGGCTAGTTACCACCCTACCGACAAAGACGTACCGCCAAGCGATTAAGCTTGTCGATGTCGTGTATAAACCGAAAGGGGTTGGATTTTCACCCTCTTGCCAACAAGTTAGTCCGCTTCCATCTTAGATTACATCATCACTACCATCAGGTAAGATTGTAGTCAAGGGCTAACTTGAAATAACTTAAAGAATAATGATAAAATAAATAATCATAATGCAAGTATTAGTTATCGATCATAAGTACTTTAGTTAAGCTAATAATACATGATCTAAGTACAAGTTAACAGTCGTATCGGCGCCGCCGGGTCGGATTAAAGCCCTAAATGGACGTAAAGCAATACATAAAGTTAGCGGCCCGCCGCTTTACGACCCGCCCTTCTATTGAGCTTTTCCCCGTGTAGGCTTGTTCTCCCTTGGGATGTTTTCAGAATCGCTCTATCTTTAGGTAGGTAACGGTATCCACCTCTCGTAGGTGTGACTATTTATGTATGTTGGTATTTTAGGTAGGTACCTATCCATACTAATAATATTACTTATACTTAAACGTGAAAGTGTGTGCCTCTTTTTTTGTTTGAACGTCTTATATAGCAAAACGGAGCGACTTTATTAGTTTCTCTTGTTCCACCCCCACTTCCCTAAAATGGGGGGTGGAACTTTGTATGGAGCATTTGTAGGTTATAGGGTAGAGGTTCAGGTAGGGTAGGTAAGGAAAAAGTAGACATAATTCAAAGCGAAGCTTGACCTGGTCCGCTAGTTGTTAATTATATATTATATCAAGTACCCAATACCGAGATAGATCATAGTTTTTTTAGTAATGAGTTAAATGCACATGCGTGTGTTTGTGAATTGATCTTGTAGGAGAGACCATTTGAGATATTCTTAGATAGAAGGTCTTCTTATATATCCTTGAATAGTCGAACCTTCAGTGAAAACGTAATTGATCTCTCTCGACTAGATTATAAAGATATCTGGTTGGTTCACAATCTTTTATGAAAATATAGTAAGGTACAAAGTTTCTAAAAGGATTAGACTACTACTAAAGGATTATACTAGGTGTGTCACATTTTGTCATAGATAAGTAAGAATTTCATGTTTATCAAACAAGTAGTGAGGTGCTTCAACACCTGCAATCACATCTTCGCAGATTACATCAAAATAAGATCAGCCTCACTCGAAAACTTATCACGGAATCGTCTTGAAATGAGTTTATCGTCGTGATAGATGGCAGCGGCCGCGCCCTCGTCCATCAAAACCGCATTACAAGCTTACAAGAAGGTAACCGGGCGATACCGTGTTGTATCAACACGCTCAAAGGCGCCGCTATCAGAGGCCAGTCGCGATAATCGTGCATTAATATAAGCGGGGATTTCGGCGCCGACAAAGCGTTTAGCGTAACCGATAACTTGTCTATTAATTGTTTCCCTTAACAAATCGCGTCCAACACCATGTTCGACAAGCAATCGTATGATACTGATAGTTGATACTGTACCTACACGTGTAATCCTGTCGTCAGATAGTGTAGCGCGGTTCATTATTTACTAATTCGGTACCATATTGTTTTTGTGTGTGAACCGATGCATGAACGAGTGCAAATGAAATCAGAAGAACGTTGAGTAGGCCCAGTTTCAATCAGTTGTTTTTTATGGTTGTTGGTCAAAAATTCAAAATATAAATTTCATTTATTTCAAGTAGGTTCAGTTTACAAGCACTTTTGACACGTCAGTTGACTATTTGTAAATATTCTACCACCGGTTCGGTAGGCAGGTTCTGCTGAGAAGATACCGGCAAGAAACTCGACAGTTGCTCTTTTGAAATGACAAAGTCATACAGTACTTATTATAATTTACAACTAATAACAATTTCTTATAGTTTTACTTCCTGTGTGAAGGTGGAAGCTGATCCAATGGCCTCCAAGCACCTTTATCATTAAGCCATAGTGTATTAAACTCGAACAAGTAAATGGTGTTTAACACATTGCTTAAAGTTGTGCATTGGCAAGTCCATCCCAGTCTTGGGGATCTTGGTACTCCTAGCTTTTTAATTAGTGACCAGTCCTGAATTAGCCTATAAGCTACTGAACCAATTGCTTATGGCATCCCGTCTAGAGGGGAAATAAAAATTAGCACACGAAAGTTAAGGCGATTTTAAAATAGGTGCGTTGCCCACAAAGGAATATTGCTACGGGCATCAAGTTACCTTAATCCGGTAATATAGTTAGCAGTGGCGTGTGCACAAGGTTTTTAACTAGGGTACCTATGCATAGTGATGGCTTACTATCTTACGAGTGCCTTAGTAAAGACTTAGATCTTCTATAACTTAGTGACTAGTCTTGAATTACCCTGAAACCTACCTGTCTAGGTAATGATATTCCCTATATTCCCTGATCTTTCTTTCCACGTGGGTATAATAGCTATAGTTTGGGAACTTCGTTCGTAACGTCCGATGACCCGCCGCCGGGCGGGCCGAGGGGCGTGTAGCGATTAACGAAAAACCAACGACTGATGCACCTGCACGATTTCACACCCGCGTAGTCTTTCCCCCCCCGTCGCCCGCAAGGGAGTGTCATCAAGGAACTTGTCAGACTATAGTTCCACATTTACCAGCCGTCTTAACGTTACCGCAAACCTATTGTAAAATAATTTACAATAGACCCCCTTCTCTGGTAATTTTTTGCTCTATTGGTACCTAGTTTCATTTGTTTTGGTTAATTAATACACTGAACTGTGGTGATTTTGATTTAAGATGAAAACATGCATGGCGGTTAAGATCCCGTTCTCAGCCAGTTTATCTGGTGTATTTGTCTATGATAGCAACTGACTAAAAGTGCTATACCCTCTCGCTCGCCGCGCCCGCCCGCGCTGTTTGCGCGCCACAAACAACAATTTTTTTTTTCGTAAAATCCACTATGATAACCGTCCTTACATCATATATCTAGTTTGTCATCTAACCTATTGTAGATAGCTCGAATGAATAGCTTTGTGAGAGTCTTAAGCGGTCTATAAATACCTTAGATTTAATATCTTTGAGCTCTTTGGCGCAATGCAGCGGTTTTCAACAGAGAGGCACTTGGTTCGATTTCTATAGGGTATTCTTATCTATAATTGGTTTTGTGGTAGACGTCGGACTTGGCTAGTTGCTACCAGCAAAAACCTAGGTACCTACCGTTATACGATTTAGCGTTTCGGCACAGAAAACATAGTTTTAGTAAGATCTCGTTTAGGAACCGTCAGAGGCATAGAATAAACTCTAAATAATCCAAGTAAATCTAATATATCCAAGTAAGCCCGCTTCAATCTGAAGACTTAACATCAGGTGAAATCAGAGTTACGGGCTAACTTTACTTTAGCTTCTGCCTTCGGGCCCCATCAGGCGATGCTTCTGCGCTCGCCCAAACCCCCCGGTGACGCCGCTGAGGTCCCATAAGGAGCCTACGGCACTTACCTACACAATCAGAAAAAAAAGCTAACTTTACCTACTTGCGCATTGAATAGACAAAACCCTACTGAACAAAATGTTTATAGGTGTTACTTAAAAATAACCTTAAGTTGTTTAAGAAATTAAAAAAATACGCTTTTACAACGCACTTAAAAACTGCAAATATTGGATTTAATCACGTGACTATTTTTTTCAAATTCCTGACCGCAAACCTTTTGATTTGAATCCATATCATGGGGGTAGATTTCAAACAGCCAGTTCGCCATCTTGGGGAGGCCGCCATATTGGATTTTTATGACGTTTCTTAGCTAGTCATGTATTATCATCAGAACTCAGAGCGTGTGCAAAATTTCATCCTAATCGAAGACCGGGTAGTGGGTCAAATTGAGATTCCAAGATTTTCTTACATAAATTGCATTAGATTAGTTACAAGTGAAAGTGAATAACTAACGATGCTAAAACAATCATATATCAATCCGTACAAAAAAATAAATTTATAGTAAATAAAGTTAAAGTAGTAAGTACTTTTTATTAACACTGCAGTTGATTACATATTGCTTCTCCTACAGTCTCATATATATTATTACTGCGTTTTTATTTAGTAGGTACCTAAGTTTGATTGCATGGTGATAATGAATCACTAATAAATAAATTGACAGTTACTATAAAAGTCCTAACATCATCATTGGTTATTACTTTTTCACATCTAGGTATAATATTTTTTACTCTGTCTTTATTTCTATTTAAATTCAAATTAAGTAATATACTTGCCTACTATGAAAGACGTCCCAAGCGCTCCTTTAATTTGCTTTTTCTTCCCAGAAGATATTTACCAGTAGTATTGAATTTTTTTAGGGTAAGCGAAATTAAGTTTGAAAATATGAAACTTAATCACAATATTTGTTAGTAATATGATCGTAAGCTCTGCATAAATAACAAAAGGACGTGAGGGCAGGCAGCACTGCCGGCCACTGTTTGCAATAAAAATAACAATATGTAGGTACTACTTGTACCTTCGACCATTAATAACAGGACCTGCCTCGATAACCGTTACCCCTCTGGCAAAGATCAAAAATCAATGATCTAACGCGTTTATAAAAACTGTTGCTATTGAATCAAAGATCAAAAATCAATGATCTAACGCGTTTATAAAAACTGTTGCTATTGAATCGATGTTACATTATTGTAATCGTTTTCGTCCTGTAAAGAGGTCCCCAAAAATGCCGGTTTGTGTATTTGAATGGCATAAATACGGCTAAAAACTTGTAGTTTAGTAAAAGATGGAGTAACGTTTAATTTGTAATTATTTTCTACCTTATTTTTATTAAATTTGTAATAAAAACAATTTTTATAAAGAATCGATTCTTTTGACGGAAGAGCAAAAAATCGATCAAGTAATCGAATATTCTATGTCTATCTGTGGATAGTCTAAGCGATGAGTTTGTTAGTTTGTGTAAAAATTGCGCGTGTGCGTATTGCGAGTCAAATTTAATGTTGTGTGTAGTGTATGGACACAGAATATCTTATTTTCGATGAGTGAGTTTACCTTGTCCTTCTCCAAAAACGACAGACTTTTTTGTTGGTGAATTTGGGTGCGAAACAGGTCCATAGTCTAAATTAAATAGTCAACGACTTGTACCTATTATTTTAAATTTCAAGGTAAGCTAAAATACCAGTTTGAAATTCTTACAACTCTATATAAAAATCATAATATCGTTAATAACATGATCGTAAGCTCTGCATATATAACAAAAGCGCGCCGACGCGTGAGGGCAGGCGGCACTAGCACTGCCGGCCACTGTTTGCTATGAAAATTAACGACTGCTATCAAACACTGCATCGCGTATAGATAGAGCATATTTGTTTGCCTTACTAGTTCTCCATTGTTTGCATCTCTAACAGGAAATTTATTTTAGTTATAATTTTCTGTCATTCGTGCGTTCTAAAGAGTTTATCTCCTCGCATCTATATGCACGATATTGTTACAGTTTTTTCGATGTAGACTAAGGGAACGTGGTGTTGTTGACTTTTAACCTTGGTGTCTCAGCCTGGGGTAGACAATATAACGTGTTATTGAAATTGAACTTGATAGATAGGCGAATTTTATATCATCATCATCATCATTCACAACCCACTTTTGGCTCACTGCTTAGTTCGAGTCTCCTCTCAGAATGAGAGGGGGGGGGGGGGAGGGTTTAGGCCTATAGGATTTTATTTATTGACCAACATTCCCATTCCCCTCCAAATAGTCGGGAAAGACTGTATTAGGAGTGGGTACGACAATACACCAACGGGGCGGGGATCGAACCACAACGCCTCGGTGATGAGTCCGACCGTCTTACCGTTGAGCTATTAAGTCTCGTTTTATTCGCATAGAAAAATTCATGTTATAAGTGCTAACTAATTCATTATATGTACTTACGATCTACGTAGGTATTGTTACAGTATGGAGATAGAAATACTCATCGTAAAAACTAAACGTAGAAATGATACGGTTTGATAGTAATCGTGACTGTTTATTTAAAGTAATATAATTTTATATAATGTTATAAAATGACGTTACCTAAACATAGATAATTTTTTTTTACGTAGGTACCTATCTACAAAAGGTCTATGTCAATGAGCCTTATAAGTGGCTATAATTAAATACCCTATAGTAATTATAATGAGGCTATATTAATTAATTTAACGTATCTACTTGTAATATCAAAGTAGATACGTTAATTGTGTCTACTCGTCTATATGTAGGTACGAGTATGTTAGTTTCATTCTCTCGCAAGTGACAAACATAATTTATGAAGTCCCTAATGCCAAGATAAGGAATATTTACACACTCTGAGTATACATGCAGACACCTCAGCTCTGTCTTAGTGTTATGTCAACAGATCTACGTATAACGTAGGTATCTTAGTAATTTTACTGTTGAGAAATCTACGGTACAGATAAAAAGTGTAAATAACAAATTACCATTTTGACATAATGGTGAATTTTTATTCTACCATCCTGCTTAATTTTATCAGTTCAAATAACTACGTAGGAGTGACTTAGTGAATTCGTATTCTTAGGATTAGTAAAATGTTAGCGTTGTAAGGAAATGTTAAGCATTGTTTGGAGATTTGATTAATCTAGTCTCACCAATGACATCATTTTACAAGATTTTAGTTTCTATATTTTTTTAAAAAGTGTTCATTAGTAGTTACCACCATTTTAGAGTATGAGCGTGTGGTAGTCAGACATTCTTGATTTTATTAATGTTAATGTAAAACGAAAATTTGTAAACCTATGCATATATGCCATAGTGTTTGGAGGCTTTGGGAGGTATCAGGTTTCTAAGGGCCTAGATACTCAATCTTAAAAATATAAAGTGTTTGTTATTTTATATTTTCTTTGGGATACCCTTCCCATTTTCTAAAATAGGTCAGAATAAGCTATTACTTATATTTTTAAAAAGGAATTTTCTTTTTTTTTAACAAATTTTAAACGGACTTCAAAAAAAGCATGAGGTTAGCAATTCAACGCGTATAATTTACTAACCAATTTAAAAACAAATCTTTTTTTGTTTGAAAGAGTATACTTTCAGATTGGTCCCATTAGATTTTTATGAAAATGGTTAAATAATTTTGTATTAAAATCAAAATAATTGAAATAAGTCTTTGAAGTCGGTTCCATTTTTATGTTAAAAAGATTATTATTTTATTAACCTGGATTTCTTTACATATTTTGGCAGGTGAAAAAAATTTGTATAGTCATGTTTAAACACATGGTAAATATCTTTTGTACTAAAAAGATCAGACGTATCTACGTTTTAATCAGGAACATTTGAATACACAACACAACATCTATCTGTGTCCATAATACGTATGTATAGGTATTGTGTATTCCTTTAAGACGGTAAATACGTTTATATAAGAGGGGAAGACCGCGGCTCGATAACGCTAATCCGGGCGGCGACGTTTAGAGGGACCGAGCACTCGGGCTTAGCCGAGGGATCAGTGGGGGACCACACGCCTGGACCACCGCTCTTCGTAAAAAGAGCATAATATCTAATATATATTTTTTCAACTGAAAAAAATATTCGTTATATTTAAGAGTGTGCAATATGTAATTTGGTGGTTACAAATGGTTCTGGATCTCAGATTCTGGAAAAGTTACGAGCCTGATATTTGGGTACATGATATTTCAAAGTGTAAGCTTCGTTATGACTATACAAAATACACAATTTGTGAAACTTTTCTCGATAGTATATTTTTTTGAAAAATACATGTTTTGCTCACATTTTGCTTTCAATCTCAGGAAAAGCAAACTTATTTCCTTAAATTTTTGTTTTGTATAGAAAATTAGGTATATATCTTGAACATGGCCATTTTGTTTTTCGTTATGTTGTTTAATTTAATTCCAATTAGGTAAAAATGGTTTTGGCGCTCACGTCATAAAATTTGCGTCGCGCGTCAATCGCTCCGTGCTTTTCACTCACGTGAAAGTCATAATTCGGTGTCTCGCTTGCGCTTCGAATTTTATCCATTTCGTACCGACGATCTGCGCGCTCTTAATAATACGTAACTTACCCAAATAATTGAACGTAGATACGTCTTTTTATCATAAAACATTTATAAGTTTCGCCAATTTTCAAGTCCGTTCTAATATTGCAACACGCGAATGCACGGCTACACGCGACTTTGCTTTGAACTTTGGCGTGACCTATACAATATTTTAACTTTTGATAACACTCCTATCTTCCCGTCTATAAGTGAAAACATATTAATAAATGTGTGACCCCGTGGGATATATTATTTTCGTTTACTGCCTAGCCTTTTATTCAGAGTGGACTTGAAGTTTGGCGCGACCTACACTGGCCTAATGCGGATTGGCGGACTTTCAAACACACAGAGAGAATCAAGAAAATTCTCTGGTATGCCGGTTTCCTCACGATGTTTATCCTTCACCATTTGAAACACGTGATATTTAATTTCTTAAAATGCACACAATTGCAACATATTTGAATGCAATTTAAGAAAAAACATTCTTAAATTGAAAAGTTGGAGGTGCTAGCCCCGAGCCGGATTCGAACCCACACACCTCCGGAATCGGCGGCAGAGTCATATCCAGTCATATCACAGCTCTCAAAATTACATATATAGTGTTATAAAACTTTATACTTATCGAAATTTGTCTATTACTGTAGGGAAAACCCGCACGAAAGACAAATACAGAGTGGTCTACAGCGACCACCAGCGACTAGAGCTGGAGAAGGAGTTCCACTACAGCAGATACATCACCATCCGGCGAAAAGCAGAGCTGGCTGTCAGCTTGGGACTATCAGAACGACAGGTGAGCAAATAAATCTAACTCTGAATTTTTTTTTGAAATTAATTTTTAAATTATTTATTTTGAGGAAATCAGTGTCCATAAATGTAAATATGAAAAGGCTAACCCTTATTAAATTAATATTTTTAGACAAATCCACTCCCTTTTCAAAAAATCTTGAATCAACTTATAACTTGTATTTATCAGATAGTTTATTATGTACCTACCAATTACATAAAAAAGCATAGGTAGGGTAACTTGAAAAATAACCTACTTACATATTTTAACCCCTATTTCTTTCCCTTGAATTTTTATCTTCCTAAAAGCAAAGTTCATTGTAAAAAAATTAAAATTTTATTTTTATAATAAGAGGTCCCCCAGAGGTCATGAACAATCGGATTTCCATTTCCCACTCTCGATTAAGTCATCAATATTCTCTATCAGTGCGTTTTCATATGAGGTCGCACTCAAGTATTATTTGCAAAAATTTCGGTTTTTCTTCCCACTTTCACCCCCCACAACTTTTGATGTTTTGATGAAAAAAGCCATGATGCCACAGACAGACTGACAGACAGACAGACACGTCAAACTTATGAAACCTCTCTTTTTGCGTCGGAGGTTAAAAATCTGTTCAGTGGTTTAGATACCATGTGACAGACATTATTACTCGTGATTTCGTAATAATAATACCTAGTATTAAGAATTGAAATAATTAAGTATGGATTGAAATTTCTATTTAATATACCTACAATAAGTAGATAAGTAATATAAAGAGGTAGCAGGTGAAATCTACCCATCTAGTCATTGAACTTTAACATTGTTGCAAAGTATTTTGCAACTACGAGTACAACATTGTTGTAAAATACGACGTTTAGGAATTAGGATATAAATGCATTCGTAGGTAAATTATATTACCGGCAGCGCGGTGTGAAAATGTGTGGAAATTGCAACAATTTCAACACGATCGGCATTTTAAACGACTTGAAAAAAATAACGTTACCCATGATGTAATATTGCCAGAATTGCACATTTTTTGTATAGGTATATAACTAATCACAACATGTGTTTATCCATATGTGTCATAAGTATCTCAAAAACGTCAAATTGCAAAATGAAATAAAATGTTTTCTTAGAGTTTTGTATAATCTTCTCCACCTGTTATAAACATAATCAATGTTCATTCCCTTTTCACTCCAACTTAGCGAAAATCTCGACTTAAATTAATTAATAATATTGATTGGTATGACAATATTCCATAGGACTGTGCTTAAAATTAAGATCTCTCTGATTCGATGATCGATTTGATGATTTTATGGGATCAATAATTATAATTAAAGTAAATCATAAGTCTAAGTAGAAAAAGCCCTGAAACTATTTAGACAGCTAAGTAGTTTGTAATGTTACAGATTTAATAAAAGTATATCATTTAATTCACTTGGCAATGATAAATTTTACAATTATTTACACTAACTAAATACAATTATATTTAAATGACTAGTAACTAACCTAACCTAAACTTATTATAATAATAAAATAAAAGGAAATATAAAATTATATCTACAGACTTAAGCGTCGTTTGTAATGTTTAATTTAGATTTATGTCATTTTGTTTTGTCGTAGGTCAAAATATGGTTCCAAAACCGACGCGCAAAGGAGCGGAAACAAGTGAAGAAACGCGAGGAAGTCGTCATGAAAGACAAGGGAGACCACGCGTCGCTTCAGCACGCGCAACTGCACCACGCGACCATGTTACATCACCAACAGATGATGAACGGCATGATGCATCATCATCACTATCACCAAGGTGTTCTACAGGGTGTGCCCGAGCCGCTAGTGCCCGGTGTGCCCCCAGTACCTCTTCTGTGACCACAGTCAGACTTCTGTGCCCATAGTGACACATATGGATAGTGATAGTGACCCCAACCCAGTGATTTAACGCGGACATTTGCCTCGGGGCAAAGTATATTATCATGCTTTTGCATTGAATTTTCTACACTTGAATAACGAACTTGTGATAATTAGTGCAATATCCTTACACGAGACTTTTTCGTGCGGATAATTCTGGTATGTAAATTGTATGGTACCTTTACAACGTATGTATCTATAGTAGTAGTAACATCTGTAAATCTCCCCAGAGGAGATAACGCCTTGGGGTCTCGGCTTTTTTCATTAATGACTGTCGTATAATTGTGGATTTTGATATTTCGCCTGTGAGCGAGCTTTATTAACTTAATCACAGTGTGATTTTAACATTTATCCGCATAAATTTGTCAAGAATCTCGCAACATGCCGAGTTTTCTATATCTAGTGTGGATTGTAGATCAATTGGTTCCGAGTATTAACGGCATTTATCACTTTTACAATTCGCGAAATGAATTCTTACGGTATGTAATTTTAATCTTTATCTTACCGAAAGACAAATGCAAGACTTGACGATATACCACCTTTGTATTGGATCTTAATGGAAAAAGTCTTTACACCCTAGACTCGAAAACGCCCTTTATTGCCTTTTTAGTGCTAATACTTAACTTGGTAGGTGCCTAGTGGTCTCGCAGTGGTCTCTTAGGCTTTGGCCTGCTGGCTACTAAATAGAATAAGACTATTTTTAATTTAAAAGGATTTTTGTCACTGTATATATAGATTACTATATTTTTATATTATTATAGTACATAAGTATTATTAAAATTTGATTGTTTTTAACGCGTTTGTTTACTTATATTTCTCGATGTTGCCCTTGTCTTGATGTTGATGAGATTTTTTACTCCGTGATCGTAATATATTCTTTCAATGTAAAAAAGGACCTGAAATATCTGTCCATTACAATATATTACGATTTACCTGTTACTAGTTATTTGCTTAATATGGGTCTATAGCAATGATCGGCAAATAGACGTAGTAAAATGTAGGCTGCATAAAATTATATAATGATTTGTATAAGAATCTCATTTAACTTAATAAAATCATAAACCGTGTCCATATAGCTTTATGGCGCATTTATAGCTTCGGTAGCGTTGAGAAATAAGTAAGTAAATATTTTATACTATAAATGAGATTATTACTAGTTTTAACGGTTCTGTAAATAAAATTGTAGTGTAAAGAATGCTTAAAATAGTCATAATTTTATCTCAGTTACGATGACTTTAACATTGAAAATTATTCACTAAGTCCCTACAAAATAATAATGTTATGAAGTCTTACACGTTTTTTAAATTTTCTGACTGCGGTTTTGTTTAATAAAATAAATGAATATCGATTTATTTTTGACTTTTTCTATGATTCTTTGTATTGATGTAACGATTTATTATTTATTGATGGATATTAGGTATTCATGAAAGAATTATTGTTTGTCGTTTTGTTTTGTGATGCATTCGTACGATTGTATTATGGTGCTAATTGTAGGTTCTATTTTTTGCCGTTTTTTGCTGACTATCGTTCTGAAATTGTATCTAGAAAACATGTAATAATATTACAATAGTCAAAGGCTAATGTAACTTTTTGCTTATTGAAAAAGTGTGTTTTAATTAATTATGGCAGTAAGGTTGGAAAATGGGATACATGGAAATTGGAAACTGTCTTAGAAAATTTGAGTTTCTATAATTGTTAAAGTAAATATTAGTATACAGTAAGTATAATGTCAGCCACTGACGATCAAGTAAGCTGACATGCTTGCAGCGTTAACGTTGCCTTATTGTGTGTTGGTCGCAATCGGCATGATGTCATTCACGTCGCTACCAACACACGATCAGTTCAAATCGGACGACAAGCCGTTAGCGCTGCAAGCATGTGGGCTTACAGATGATGAGTTTGTATACAGTTATCGCTGATGGAACAATCAGTTGATTTAAGTAGAGTAGAAAACCTTTCTTTTCGTAATCCGAGACAGTTTTGAGTGTATTTCCATAGTTCCCAATTTTCACTTCATGTTCAAATTAAATAAAATACACTGTGTTATACCTACCTACCTGATATAGGTACCTATGTTATGTTAATAATATTAAATAATGTTTGTAAACACAGAGTTAGGTATTAGTAGATTTGTACGCAGCACCTTCACGAAACACATTTGATGAACTAAATAAATCCATGTTAATCTGATACATTAGTGTATTTTTATTTCCCTTTAAATATTCCGTAAAGAATTGTAGAACAAACTATCGTGAAGTGTTATCCATAATAATGAAATATAAAAACGGGTAAACGGCACTTCATTAATTGTCGGTGTATGTCCGACTAACTTTGAAGTATAATTGATAAAGTAGACAATGAGTTTTATAATCTACATTTTATTCCGATTGGGATCACGATTAATTGATCAATTGCAAATTATAGGTAAGTAATAATGATATTCTTTCGACTATGTCTGCTAAAGCGGCAAAATCTTATTTTGAGACTTGACTGGATAGAAATCAACAATAATGACAATAGCTTCACGAGCTCTCCAAGGCAAGGTGGTGCCGACTTGTGAACTCCAGGATACCAGCTTAAAACGGTACCAATGAAGCAGTTTGTGTACTGTCAGCCGCTGACGATCAAGTAATATAATTATGCCTGTGACGGCACACGGTCTCACGGCTTGTGACGGCACACACGTCTCACGGCTTGACAGCTAATAAAAGTCATCGTGTATTGGTCGCCGTTAGCCGTTAGCGATGTAGGCATGTGAGATTACTTGATATTCAGCGGTGAACTGTGTTAGACAGAGATATAAAGACAAATTCGAGATTCTACTGTCGAGTTAAACAACATCTTACAGAATTACGGCTTATAGGAGGATCAACGGCTTTTGAATCTTTATGCGTCGGAATAAGTAACAAATACACGCGTAATTAAAGACAAGGGAAAACAGGAAGGGTAAAGGTATACAGGAGTAAGTACAGACAAGGGTGGGTACAGACTGGACGGTTTAACCGTCTGAAAAAAAAACAGGGCTCATCATTATCAACCCATATTCCGCTCACTGCTGAGTTCGAGTGTTAGACTTGGACTATAGACTCAATAGTCCACCACCTGTACAAATGCGGATTGCCAAACTTCACACACGTACAGAATTAAGAAAATTTTCAGGTATGCAGGTTTCCTCACGACGTTTTTCCTTCACCGTTTGAGATACGTGATATTTAATTTCATATGAACATATTTAACTGAAAAGTTGAAGGTGCATGACTCTGACCGGATTCAAACTTACGCCTTCTGAATCGAAGGCAGGGGTGATATCCACTGGGCTATCACAGCTCTTCATAGTAGATACCAATAGAATAATAAAATTATAAGAAATATATTTAGAATCAAACAGTAGCTTTGTCGAACAGTTTTCGGAGAATATAGACAAGTTTTGTTACCGGATACACCGAAGTCTGGAAAATAGCTAGGAAGGAAAATTCCCCACCACCATACGTTTATAATTTTAAACTCGCCATGAATATCACATACATACCTAAATAAAGTTTCAGCAGTATGATCTTCAATAAATATTCTGTTCCTGGGCCCAAGGACTAATTTAGGTAAGTATCAGTCGTTAATAAAGGTATGCATTTGTGTAAATATCACCTAATCGCTTTACCTGAGAAAATGTCTTCCCTGGACAAAAATAATAAACATTAGCCGTCGCTCCGCGGTTTCACCCGTGTCATTCAAAAGTCTAAATCCAGCCCTTGCAGTAGTATCGCTGTAAAAATGGAGTAATTCTCCCGTTTTCCCAACATTTCTCTTCACTGCTCTGGTCCTATTGATCGTAGCGTAATGAAAAGTATAGGTACTATAATCTACCCATGAGTATGAAGTCAAAGTCAAAGTCAAAATTCATTTATTTCAAATAGGCTTAGTTTACAAGCTCTTTCGAAACGTCAGGTACCTAATAATATTAAACTTAAGATAATGATGATAATAATCATTCGAAAACTTAAAATTAAAGTTACGAGGGTTCCAAACGCGCCTTGGTCCGAGAAGAGCCCACAACAAACTCAGCCAAGGTTTATTTTTTTTTATTTATCACCATTTTACAAACTTATTTAAAACTAAGCACACATTCGTATAATACAGTTTAACACCAAGCTTTTTTATCTCGAAGAATAATTACCAAGTTTCGTTAAAACCCGTCGAGTAGTTATTGTTCCTATAACGAACATACAGACAGACAAAAGTTTTACTGATTGCACTTTTGGCATTACCGCATTAGTATCGATCACTAATCACCCCCTGATTTTGGAAATATATTCCATGTACAGAATTGACCTCTCTACAGATTTATTATAAATACGTATAGATGGATTTTCTAGATGATCACAGTTTACGTGATACTTGTATGTATCTGCCTTTAAGTAATAGGAAGTAAGGCGCTAAGGAATGTTGCTAAGTGCAATGTAAACCGATGCTTATTGAGGGCATTTGGAGGGCCGACTCAAAGGTGCCGCCTCGCCACGCCGACGGAATGATCGTAACTTGTCTTGGGAATTAAAACATGTTAATAGTTTAATTTCTTTCGTTTCCGTATAAGTAGTTCTATGTTGTCTTCGAAGAGAAATTCCCAAGATATGGACAGCGTTATTTATTTTCAAGTACCTATATCAATCTGGAAAATTTTACCTACTTATAGGCAACTAATAACTAAAATTTTCGTAATTTTAATTCGCGTAAATACAGAAGGTACTACAGTACCTATTTTCGTATTTTTTTCATATGTTGTTATGTAGTAGTTAGTATTATAGTAGGTAATAGCATTAAATTGTATGGAAATAGTAATAATGTTTTTTGTAAATAGCGAAAAAGATTTTGGTCTTTTACTATAGAACGAGAGAATGTGCGATGGCTTGACCGTTTTATAGAAGCTGATAGTTGGTCAGCTCATGCTTCTTCATAAATAGTACGGTAGGCAACTATGATGTTTGAATCAATGGCTTTTGGAGACAGTAGTTTCAAGGTTCCAGATCCTCTGCCAATGAAATTTCTGATTATTTTTATATATTTTCCTCGACATAACAAAAGAGATCAGTGTCTCCAGTCCTTTCTTAGCTTTGTGACAACTCTTCGATTAACAATATTGAAGATCAAAATCTTAAAATAGATCTATTCGTTTGGGGCTTACGATAAACTGTGGTTACATAACTGTACCTAGTCTGTACGATAAACCCTACTTGGTTAACTCCCAGGCGCCCTACACCAAACGCAGCTAAGGTTTGCAGTGCCGTATAGTAATGGCGACTGTGTTTTGTTTTCTGCCACCAATAATAACGCCATCAAGGTAAAAGTGAATAGATATTGTCAGCGCGCTTCAACGTAGTTATCATTGATTTAGGCCTGGATACAGTGGCGTAGCTTGCCCTGTATCAAAATTAGTTTAGCGGCCCTAGAGACGAGCGGCAAATCCCGAAAATCTCTTTAGCAGTTTTTTATAGGTTTTTTTTTCTTCTCCGGGAAGCCCTAGATTAAGTGAGATTGTGGATAAAATTTTACAAATTTTTGCTTTCGCACTCTGTAGTCCTGGGGGCCCGTATTATTGATACGGCTGATACGGCGTTAGCTACGCCCCTGCCTGGATGTCAAGAAAATTTCTCCGGATTATTTCAACGCGGCTACAGTTGCTTCGACTTGTGACAGAAGTAATGTATTGCGCAAAGGGTCAGCCTGGCTGTACAATTTGGAAATGCAGCCAGTATTCTTGTCACCTCTTGTCGCTGGATGCAGGTGGCTCAGTATCGTTATGTTTGGAAGTCCTTACAAAAGGCCTATGTCCTGCAGTGGATGTCCATCGACTGATATGATGATGATGATGATGATGATGATTCTTGTCACCATTCAACGTGGGCATTATTTGTTTAGTAACTTAGATTAAGTTTCTTATTCTTTCCTAATAAAAAAGGAACAAAGCTTTTTTTGTCAATTAAGTAAAGTATTCAAACGTTGCAACGAGTTTAGGTATGATAATCTAAAGAACGCGTGGGTAGGATAACCGAGAATCTTAAACAGACGACCACCTCCGCGTTCCCTGGTGATCACACGGCGGCGCGGCTACGACAAATACGACCACGTGTTTACCCGACTGTGTTCGCTTTGTTTGCTCTTTGACAGCAGTCTTACAGGTCGTTAACATGTCACGCCTAACTGGAGGACAATATTAACATCCAAAAATCTTTTGTGAATGCCCTTTTTAACTAACCTCATAAAGGATAATCTTTTTTTCAATAAAAATGGAACGACTACGAATACGACTTCAAAGACGTATTTCAGTTATTTTGATTTTAACACAATATTGCTAAACAGATTTTCATGAAAATGAAATGGAACCAATCTAAAAGTATTAATTACTCTTTCAAACGGAAAAATAATTTCGTTTAAAAACGAAGTCGCGGGTGTCCGCTAGTTGGTTAATAAATTACGCAGTTATGAGGTAACATACATTAAAAAAAAAAAAAAAAACAATCGAATCAATTCGATTGAATTGAGAACCTCCTCCTTTGTAAAGAACTTGGTTTTAAAGTGTAAGTAATTGTGGTTTGAGCAAATTGGGTAAACTTATAGGTGTCCTATGTCCAAATTGATGAGTCACTTTGCCGCCGCTGGAGACTGCTTCCGGTTCCACATTATGAAAACATATAGTCACACTAAATCGACGTTGGAATGACTGAGGTCTACAAACAATGGTAGCTACTAGTAGCTAGATATGAGCAACATTAAACTTTTCCTATAGGTACACCGGATATTTATAATATGAGTAACACAACGATGCATTTTAATATTCTTTAATTAGTATCGAGTTCATACCTGCACAATTCGTATCATTTATAATTCATGTTAGTAATAGCATTAAGTTTTTTAATAATTCGAACCCACACTCTCCGATTCCGGAGGGTGTGGGTTCGAATCCAGTCCGGGGCATGCACCTCCAACTTTTCAGTTGTGTGCATTTTAAGAAATTAAATATCACGTGTCTCAATCCGTGAATTAAAACATCGTGAGGAAACCTGCATACCAGAGAATTATCTTTATTCTCTGCGTGTGTGAAGTCTGCCAATCCGCATTGGGCCAGCGTGGTGGACTATTGGCCTTACCCCTCTCATTCTGAGAGGAGACTCGAGCTCAGCAGTGAGCCGAATATGGGTTGATGACGACGATGGGTTCATGTTAGTAGCTGACGCCTGCAACGAAATATAAGACGAAGCATTCTACGAATACTTCGTAGAGTTACTGGTAGCCGTCCAGTGTAGTCCCATCATAAATGCGCGTGTTTAATCATTATTTTGTTCTGGAGATATTTTAAATCTGTGATATTATGTCCTTAATTGTGACGCATGTTAAGTTAGTCGCGTAGTTTTAAAACAGCTTTTTCAGCCCAAGTATTTACGTATTGCATTTGTGTTTACACAACGATAATTTTATATTATAAATGCGAAAGTAAGTCTGTCTGTTACCTTTTAAAGTGCTGAACCGATTTGAACGAAATTTGGTATACCTAGAGATAAAGCAGAAGATAGGCTACATTTCCCCCGAATAATCCACGGATTCTAAAAACAGATTTTACGCGAACGAAGTTGCGGGCATCCGCTTGTAGTAGATACCTTTATCTAAGGTGGCAATCAACGTCCACGTAGTAGCGTAGGTACCTATAGTATAATGGGATCTCAGTGGCATCACCTGGGGCTTAGGCGAGGGCAGAAGCAAAAGATGGGCGGAACGACTCTCTAAGGGCGTCTCCTCTGAGATTCGGACCTTGGCTTAGAGGGCCGTTCTAGAAGACAAAAAAAAGCATCGCCTAAGCCCTAACAGAACCTTTCGAGGTGCACTCTTAAGGATACCGCCAAACTAATGGTCCCTACTTTAAGTTTTGAATCTTAGCAACAAACATTGCATATCCCACATTGTAGTTAGGCTGCTCACCGATACCTTGAAAAGAGTGCAGATCGACTATCAGGTACCATACCTACCTATTAAGTATTAAATACCTACATTTAACTACCGAAATTCGTAAGTACTTACCTATATACTACCAGTTTAAACAGGTATTTTTTACATATAAACACCTGATAATTAGTTGTTATCGCTTGGATTCTATTAACTAGGCTGGTTTAATCCTCCCGAAGTGATATCTTGATAATGTCAGGATTATCGGCGGACATGAAAGAGGGTAAATGAATTTTTAATCCCTCTTTCCCTTCGTCGGAGCCGTATCACCACTGACTGCGCAGTTGAGGTGTTGATACGGCCCGTTTTAAACAAGCTCTAATAAACTTAAGAAAATATAAAATTAGCTGACCCGGTAAAGGTTTTTCTGCCATCTAAATTGCGATTAAAAGTGGGTGGGGGAGTGTGAAAAACTACTTATTCCTAAGGCTACGAAATATACAAAAACACATTAAAATCAGTCAAGCCATGCGGAGGAGTACCTACATAAACATAAACACCGTGACGCAAGATTTATGTTTAAGTTTTTTTTTTTAAAGTATGATGATGTAATGCGGAAATAAATGAATGGCTGAAACTTATGTAATTCTGTCTGTTTTGTTGAGTAAGTTTGATGAATATTGAAATCTTCCGGATTGCTTAATTAGCTTGTTTTTAGGATTCCGTACCTACCTCAAAAACAAATAAGAAAAAGTACCCCCTATAGCCTGGCAAGTTCGTTGACGACACTCTCATGATATGCGGGCGACGAGGGGAAAGACTGCGCGAGTGTGAAAACGTGGGTGCAGGGAAGTGAGGTGCATCAGTTGACGGTCTTGTTCACATGTGCCATTTAAGTCAATTTTTTTTATCATCGCTACACGCCCCCCCCCCCCCCCCCCCCCCGCCCGCGCGGCCTATGAAGAGCGTTACGAAATTGCCAAGCTATAGGATCACTTTGTTGTCCATCTGTCTGACTCACACTTGTCCCACACAAACAATAATAATTGTGTTATTATATATTGAATGTGTGTGTGTTTGGTACCCATTATTATAAAACCATTTTACTTTTTATCCCTCGAACGGAAACGAAGGAACGAGCTATGGTAGGAGTATCTATGCGTCATTGAATCGGAAATGAGAAGATCCGCAGAAGAACCAAACTCAATGAACGTTGGGGTCCTAAAGTGCTGGACCACTAGGTAGACTGATGACATCAAGCGAGTCGCAGGGAATCGCTGGATGCAGGTGGCTCAGTATCGTGATGTTTGGAAGTCCCAACAAAAGGCCTATGTCCTGCCGTGGACGTCCATCGGCTGATGAGATGATGATGATGACTTTTTATCCTGAAAATCTCCATGATTTACGCGAGATTCGTAAAAAACTCAATTTCAATCGGAGTAGCGGATGTCCATTAATAAAGGGTACCTTCACATACTTACTAATACAGGAGTATCTATACTTCTGTACCTACATATTTTTACAACTCAAAAGACAGAATCAAGATCAGAAAGAGAGTTACATATTTGTTCCTTTAGTTTTGGAGACGCTTGGGCCATGGAGTCGCACTGCCAAGAAATTTCACCGCGGCTAGTTGCCTCGACTGGTGACAGAAGGGCTGGCTCATTTTTTGCGCAAAGGATCAGCCTGGCTATCCAGCGCGGAAATTCAGTATTCTTGCTACCATTCTACGTGGGCATGATTTGTATAGTTATTATAATGATAATGAAAAAAAAAACTGAAAAGTATCTACTACAGGTTCCTTTACAAATTCCATTTGCAAACTTGTAAATTATATTATATCATACCTAGGTGAGTATGTTTTATAATACCTATCATATTAGATCTACCCATCCATAAAATTATAATGATCGTAGGTAGTTGTTGTGATTTTGTACTTGTTTCATTTATGTTGATGGGTAGGTAATAACGTGAATAAAATTAACAGCAACTAATAGGTAGTTGTCACGAAATCGCCTGTGACCTGTGACACAAATGTTCTGATTTCATGAATTGCTGTTTCACGTGTTAATATCTCTCATGGAAGTGAGTACCTACACGTAAGCTGTACGAATTTGTTTAAAAAATAATGAAAAATATTTGTCAGACACGAATAATAATATATACCTAATTCGTACGTAATTACGTATTTTTTTTTAAGATTCTTCAATCTCTTTAATAAGTAACTTATTCTGGGCTTGTCTTCTTATGTTAAATATGTTATGTTAGGCATAAAAAAACTTGTTCTTAATTTGAAAAGTTTTATAATAGTAACAGTTAACAGAAAAATCAGATTAGCTATGTTTTAAAAAACCTCCAGGTTTCCTGTTGATGCTGTGCATTATCAATAGTGATAGTCATATTTAGTGTCAAACATTATTACTCTAAGCTCATCAAGTCATCAACACATATAATAGACCAATGTGGAAGCTCCAACCTAATATGCTCATCAGCCACCAGCAAGCTCATGAAACTATGTCAGGGGACGACTCCAAAGTTGACAAGAAAAAGATGTGTTTATTCATGACATTGATGGCAACAAAATTATGAACGTAGCGAAACATAGTGGTAGGGCGTTTTCCTTCTAAGCCGGTTTTTAGGTTTCTGTTTTAATTTTTTTAATTTTAAAAAGTTTTTTATTTTAAAGAAGTTTTGTATTAAATACTCCATGCTCAGTTATTATTTGTGTTTAAGTACCTCTCCATGCTGTATATGCATGGGTACTAAGTATGACTCAGTAAAATCGTCGTATACCTACTTCTACTAAGTAGTAAGATACTCGTTCAGAATACTTACAGAAGAAAATAAAAGTCCCATAAGCATGAGTTCAATCTTGTAGATTTATTTACTTTAAAAATTGCCTTGATTACATTAAACTCAGATGCTCTATCAGTCCTTAACACTGATGATGAGTTAGACTATGACGTCTTAGTTATATCTTCTAACTACCTACTGTTAATGATTACTATATTATAGTTCATCATGCTTACAGAATAAAATATCAGTCCCATGTCCAATAAGCATGACTTCAATCTTTTAGATTTATTTACTTTAATAATTGCCATGTTTATATAAAACTGAGATGCTCTAATAGTCCTTAAACCTGATGATGAGTTAGTTAGACTATGGCGTCTTAGTTATATCTTATACCTACTACCTGATGTTACTGGTTATTATAATATAGTTCATCATGCTTATATAATAAAATAAAAGTCCCATAAGCATGAGCTCAATCTTTTAGATTTGTTTACTATAATAATTAGTTACCCAATTACAGCTTATGAATATTATTTTAACGGGTACATACCACGATCCATGCAACTGGGTCGAAATATCGACATAAAAAAATCTCGTTCTATCGTGGTATGTACTCGTTTAAATAATATTCACAATGAACAACCACGAAATAAGTTTAAAATCTTCAATTACCTACAGCTTTATCTTATTTCTCTATGAATTTGGTCAAAAAAAACAACAGCTCTTTGAGAAACGCTAATATTTATTTAACACTACATAATTATTTACCTTGGCACCACCTTAAAAACGATCACTAGATAGCATATATAGGTGTTAGTTTTTGTTTTTTAATGTAGCTAGTGGCTAATAGTATTATGTTATTAGTAGGTAGTTGTACATTATGTACTCGTTTTATGTTATTATATTTATGTAGTCGGTCCAACGTTTTAAAAAATTATATTAGCATCAAAATGTGTATCTGATAATTGTATGATTAATAATAATTATGACTTTCAAAATTCGACACTCTTAAATATGTATTATCAATTTATTATAAGGCAAGTATATACATGTTTTATGCTTATTGCGCCAGCGATTACAAATATACACAAATACCTAATGTTGTTCGTGAAAATCTCAAATTCATTCGTAGCAAAAAATTTCGTAGCGTTGTCGTAGCAAATGATGCAAACCGATCATGGACTCAATTTCACTGCTCCTGGTCATGTTGAAAACAAATTAAAATTTAATGATGTAGTATTATTTACTTGTGCCTATACATAACAGGTTATAATACTAGTTACTTTATTTTAAACTAGCGGACGCCCGTGACTTCGTCCGCGTGGAATTTAGTTTTTCACAAATCCCTCGGGAACCATGGATTTTTCCGCGATAAAAAGTAGCTTATGTGTTAATCCAGGCTATAATATATACTAATACCAAATTTCAGCTAATTCGGTTTAGTAGTCGAGGCGAGAAAGAGTAACAAACATTCATATCATCAAAATCATCAGTTTTCGCAAATCTCGGAAAACCATGGATTTTTTCGGGATAAAAAGTAGCCTATGTGTCAATTCAGAGTAAAATCTATTTCCATTCCATTTCAGCTAAATCGTTAAAGAGACAAACATCCATACAAACTTTCGCGTTTATAATATTAGTAGGATGTAGATTAAATAAGCTAGAATTTGAAATTGCTCTATTTTGGTACCGTGTATGTTTGTTTCATTATTACTATTAGGTAACAAGAGGAGGTTTTGATGATAATCTACTTTATAGGGAAGAAATTGAGTGATGTGGGACTTCACCACGAAACACTATTTGTAGTCTTCGGGCTCTCCAAAGAACACACCTTACGTTGATCTACGCCTTCTCAGCTTATCCTAGGGAAAGATAATATCAACCTAACAGCTACGTCATGCTGCCGTCTTCCTAAGGTTGCTTAAGAATCCATTTTTCATATATAGACCTCGGTATGAAAAAAAAATATAGGCAGTAAAATTTGATGAACGAATGACAGTGTTACGTGAAACGTTGTGTGAAACGCCTGAAAAGTGAATGGCATGAGTATTGAGACGTACATAGTATGTGTGCTGCGGGGCAACAAACACCTATTTAGATAGTCGATCAGAAAGAGTAAACTCCATTCGTGCGTCGGAGCTGACATACACTTTTTTTTTTAATTCTCAATAGACTTGCGCTTGACTACAATCATGCCTGTGATGGAAAGCAATGATGAGGTCTACTTTGGAGAGCGCTTGCCTAGAAACTGCCTATCTTGAAGGTGCACAAAAATCATAAGTGTTAGGAAATACAGAAGCCGGAAGGATATTCCACATCTTTGCTGTTCTGATTAGAAACGTCGATGTGTTACGTTTTGTGCGAGTCGACTGGACATCAAAAGTATCAGTGTGGTATGTAAGATAAACTGCTAAGTCCCCTATTTGCACTCGTAATTGAAGCGCCGAAAAAACCTCACCACCAAGCGTTTTAGCGGTCCTTCGTTTTTTTTATTCTTTGCAAGTTAGTCCTTGACTACAATCTCACCTGATGGTAAGTGATGATGCAATCTAAGATGGAAGCGGGGTAACTCGTACCGGAACGCTAAATCGCTTGGCGATACGTCTTTGCGTGTAGGGAGGTAACTAGTCACGTCCGAAGCCTCCCACTAACCCTGGACCAGTATATGTATAGGTTGATATGTTTAACTTACGTGTAGGTACGTCACATTACCTACCTTCTTGACATAACTACGCCTAAAAATTTTAATATTTATAATTTGGTACTTAAAATGTTATCTTAAAAGCATTGTTAATAGAGTTATTGATAAGATAGTACCTACCTGTTAATGGGGAATTCCTAATTTAGATAGCTAAGTATACCTAATATACACACCAGCTATCTACAATTTTTAAACAACGAAGAAATACCCTCAAGGCTTTAAGAGGATCCGTAAACATGGTAGTGATTACTTTTTCAACTTGTGATGGTGATAACGAATTTTCCAACTTTTGACTTTAATAATTTATTTGTGAAATTTATATTTTGTTCGCCGTCTGGGGAGTAAACTTATTTAATCTGTACGTATGAAAAAACGCTTTCAGAACTTAATGCTGTAAGGTTAAAATCAAAATTGTTCTTTTATTTCAAGTAGGCTTATTTTACAAGCATTTTTAAAACGTCTAGTTTGACTGTTTGTAGAGACTCTATCATCGGTTCAAAGGTTTCTGCTGAAAAGAGTAGGCAATAAAATCAACAATTGATCTTTTTAACAAATATAGGTATCATTCTTTACAATGTTTACTACCTATGATTACATAAAATAATTTCATGTATCTATACTAATATTATAAAGCTGAACAGTTTTTTTTTGTTAGATAGCCCATTTATCGAGAAAGGCTATATATGCTATATATTATCACAGTGAGACCAATAGGAGCGAAGCACCAATGAAGAATGTTTCTAAAACTTACGCTGCGTGTGCTGTGTAAATGGTTAAAGTTTCGCATAAATCATGTAGGTACGTCAGAATTGTTCCCCTTTAAAAGTCCTCGCGGGATTTGTGAAAAACGAAAATCCACGCGGACGAAGTCGCGGGCGTCCGCTGGTGGTATATAAAACGATGCTTCTACCACCGTCATGGTATCTATCAGGCTATATCTTACCTGTCCCACGGCTACTTTTAACACTGACTAAATTAATAAATTATACAAATGTTACCTAATACCCACCTCTACGTAGATACACATATATTAATAAATTTATTATTTTTTTACAAAGAACGGTATCGTTTTGAAGTGGCACCGATGTGGCAGGTTGGTTTTTAAATATATAAAGCCAAGGCATGTTTTGTGATGCGATTTGACGTGAGTCAAGATTTATGTTTATAGAGCTTCTAATTTATAGCGTGCTGTAAACTACGATCAAAGTCGTCAATATACAAGTAGTAATAGTAAGTTACCTTTAACAGATACGTAGGTATTTAAATATCTATCTCATAAACCTCTACTAATATTGTATCAAACGCTAATGCAATACTTAAATTCAATTAAACTTCGAATTAAAGTTTTATTGTTTCAAATGGGTTTTTGTATGGTAATTTTACATTCGCATGTACCTTCTTAAATGTACTTCATTTTTAGGCCAATTTTATTTCGGTCGATGCTTTTCGAGCGTCCAGATCTAATAATATAATATAATAGGCTAGTTGTCACTTTTTTTGAAAGAGTCTTAAGTTGTTCATTAGCGGTCTACTAGATTGAAAAAAACGATTTTTATATTTTTTATGATATGAATATATAAAACAAAATAAGTAGGTACGCAAGTATTTATTCAAATTAGTTATTTACATTAGTTAGTTACTTATTTAAGTTAGTTATGTAGGTACTTAATTATTAAGATTTTTTTATTTGGAAAAAATTTAATAAATACTTAAATTGGGTTTTTTGTGAAACCCTTAACTTTTGTTAATTGATATCAACATCAATTAATTTAATTTAATTGAATTCCGAACCCTTATTCTATGTACGGACTACACGAAATTAATATTACGAGAATTTATACTAAATTTGGTATGAGTTAACTATCTTTTTGGCGTTGGTATCGGGTGTTGGTGGTTGTTGTTGTTGTTGTTGGTGAGTGGCGACTGGCTCTCTCAAAAGAAGTTTCGAGAGCTGTTTCTAGTATTGGGCTTATTGTAGGGAGATCAATGTCACTATACTATATCTCACTATCGGACGCCCGCGGCATCATTCGCGTGGAATTCAGTTTTTACAAATCTCGCAGGAACTATGATTTTTTTGGGATAAACAGTAGTCTGTGTGTAAATCTGGCTATAATCGATATCTATTTCAAATTTGAGTTAATTTGGTTCAGTAGTTGCGGCGTGAAAGACCTTAACAAACTTCACACCATCAAAATCAGCTTTTTGCAAATCTCGGGAAATGGATGGATGGAATGGATTTTTCGGGACAAAGTGTAGCCTATGTGTTAATCGAGAGTAAAATATATTTACATTCCAAATTTCAGTCAAATCGGTTCAGAAGTTGCGGCGTTAAAGAGTAACAAACATCCAAACATACAAATTATCGCGTTTAACAATAAGTATATTTATTATCGCGTTAATATAGGATTATTGCGTACAAACCACGAACCACCGATGGTCTGACGTATGAATCGATTCTGAAGGACCTGGATGTGATTCAATAATAAGCAAGGTCCCTTATGCTAGGTACAATAAAATGTCACCCCTTGCGCCGAACATCGGGTGTTACACAGGAGTTCAGGTGGTATATATCTTATAGGAGGCAAGCGAAGACATGGCAGGCCAAAGGCTACTTGGAAGCGGTCGATTGAAGAGGAGTTGAAGGCTGCTAATCTATTCTGGAGTGTGCTAAAAATGCAGCCTGGCATAGAGCTGGTTGGAAAAATATTTCGGCCCTGTACTCCCCTAGTGAAAGGACTTAAATAAGAAGATCCTCCTTCAAGCTTGCATCTGCCGCGCTCGAGTAAATCCCTCTTTGGCTCCAATACTAGGTACTGGCGAAGTAAATAACAGCGTGTTATTATCTTAAAACACATTTACCTAAATGCCAGTTTCTACCTTCACTACAGCAGATACGCTTTCTAAAAGTAGAATGTCTAGGTTTTAGAAAACCAAAAAAAAAATATGCACCGCCTTTGATGTTAGGCCGACACAGCCTAGAAAAATTTACATAATAATTAATACAAACCGAACTCGTTTTAAACGTTAATTCCTTGTACATTGTCCGTCCCTTTGTTTTGCTGGTTGGTGTCGAAGGAACAATGCATGCCTAGAGACGGGCACCGGCGGAACGGTTGAGATAGGCGCAACGTTTAGCACGTGATCATTTTGCGAAAAAAGAACAAAAAGTCGGCACAACTCAAAGGGTCTGATCTCAATAGACGTTCGAGTCAAAATATGTACAAACGCAGACCGTAATGGGCTAAACAATAAAAAATGGATATCTTATTTAGGCCTCTAACAATGGGCGGCTGCATTTCGTGCGGGGTTGCCGCGTACAATAGTAACTTTTATGACGCCATAAAGGCAGCGTCTTTGTCCACATCTCCATAAAGTTGGAAGTTATCCTCTCACAGAGATGCCAACTAAACTCCTGAAATATATTCCGCTGAGTATTGTACGTAGATATATTCTTGTAACCCAGTTTTGGTGCGAAGTTTTGCTGGGAATTTCCACGGAGCTTTTCAGTCTAATACTTCCTCGTATGTACACCCATTCACTACGGCGAATATTTTCTTTCAAAGTTTCTTACATGATATTCTGTATATTAGGCAGATAGATTATGTAGGCAGATAGGTAGGTAAATTTAATTAGTTAATAAATTATGTAATTTTTTACATAATATTGCTGACTATAAAAATACTTCTTTAAGTAGGTACATATTAAAAGTTTTCTTTAGAGTGTCCTTATTTTGTTGTTAAAAAAATAGAAATAAATTATAATTGAAAATCAAGGAAAGTGTGTAATTATTAAATAGGGTCCAAATTTATATCTAACTAACGGACTCAGTCGAGCTTCGCTTTGATAGTTACGCAAGCAATCAATCGCAAGAAAGCTATTGTTTAAACCGCTTTACAGTTTTTAACCGCTTAGGTATATTAATATTTAAGATTTTAATTGTCACTTAGGCTTGGCCGCGAATAAATCTCTAAAAAAAATTGTTGACGCAATTTTGGGAAATATCCTACTAATATTATAAACGCGAATGTTTGTATGGATGTTTGTTACTCTTTAGCGCCGCTACTACTGTAGCGACTTGGCTGAAATTTGGAATGGAACTTGATTTGACTCTATATTAGAACAAAGGCCACTTTTTATCCCGAAAAAAAATCACCGTTTTTTTTTTTTTGCAGATTTGCGAAAACTGATCATTTTGATGTTATGAATGTTTGTTACTTTTTCACATCTCGACTACTTAATCGAATAAGCTGAAATTTGTTATTGACATATACCTATTATAGCATGACTACCCCGGACTGTAATATTTGTAATATTACTAAACTTTCTTCTTCTTCTCATAACACATATGTTTCTGTCGAGGTTGCTGCGGTTTTACCAATTATGCTTAGCCACTTGGCGGCTCAAGACCGTGGTGTTTGGAAGTCTATGCAAGGCCTACGTCCACATGAAAATACTTGGATATAATATAGACTATGATACTCACAAATAACGTGGCTTTTGAGTGGCATAATCGGTTTAGTAGATCCAGAGATTACCCCCTACAATACCACAAATTTTACCTCTTTGAATTACATAATTAAAATCGCACTAGGTATTCGTACCTATTGGAGCAAGTATAATGGAATTACCCTAAATTCCAGAAGGTATTCCCCGCTGGCTGTATTACCTTTGTTATAATAAGAACAATGGTGCGCAAAACTGCATTTTCAATGGACTGTAAGCTCACAGAACACCGACATAATCCTTTGGAAAGTTGTTTGAATGCTAAGCAACAGTAATTGTATTAGAGGAGTAAATAATAAAGAAACGTTAAACAACTTAATAATCTTATTAAAGAACTTTGTAGTGCCTACCTACCGACACTGTTTCTAGGATAAATTCAAAAGAAGAATACTATATAAAGGCTATCACTAAATTTAAGATTAGTATATTAAAGCTATCACACTATCACTATAGGTAAATTTAGAAAAAAAGTGTACTTATTGTGTATACATTTCTCCTTGATACTTGAAAGAAATAATGCTAAAATTACAATAGAAACAGAAGAAGGAAGGTAGCGCACATCAGGTCAGCGCAAACCGCAATTATTTTATTTTAGTTTAATTAGGTATTTTATATTTGAGCAAGTATTCAACTTGAATATCAAAATATTTCAACCAAAGCACATTATGAGCTTCTCAAAAGTTTTATCCTCGCAAATTGCCTACCGTAAGGGAGCCCGACTAACTACGCATTTATAACTTTTTATGGCACATAATCGCTGTTCTTATTAAAATTTAAACTGTTTCCTTTTCTTACGTTCCCTATAACGAATCCTTGCAGACGTTTACACTTTACCGTACTAAAGTTACGTAATTATATACTTCCATGCAGAAGCTTCTGCCGGTATACATACCATATCTATAGGTAATTACATAATATACGACTGGCACTAAATATCTTGGCGTGTGTAGGTATCATTAATTTACTTAGATACCTAGGTATAGGTATAGGATACCTAGGTATCTATCTTAGCCTACTCACATAACACAGCGGTTTAATCAGAGTAATTCCCGTTTTCGTTGGAATATGGGAATAAAATATGGCCTTTGTTAATCCCCGATAGTGTAGCCATTGCTCCATTGGTGAAAGAATTTTTCAAATCGGTGGAGTAGTTTCAGAGCCTATTAAATGCAAACAAACAATCAAATCTTTCCGCTTTATAATATCAGAATAGATATTTGAGCCGTGATAGCACAGTGGACATAACCTCTGCCTCCGATTCCGGAGGGTGTAGGTTCGAATCTTGTCCGGAGCATGCACCTCCTACTTTTCAATTGTTTGAAACCATGGTGAAGAAACCTGCATACCAGAGAAGTTACTTAATTTTCTGCGTGTGTGTAATCTGCCAATCCGCATTGGGCCAGCGTGGTGGACTATTGGAATAGCCCCTGTCATTCTGAGCGGAGACTCGAGCTCAGCAGTGAGCCGAATATGCGTTGATAACGACGATAGATAGTTGAAATTTTAGATCACACATGATTGGCGTGGAGGCATTATTATTATTGAAAGGTCAACTTAGATTCTTATGACACTTGGTGCGCATAGATGATACAAGGCAACAGAAAGCAGACTTTTATTGAGCACTATAAAACGAAAATTGAGTGGTCGATACTTGTGCTTCAAAGATATTCTCAAACGTAACATCTTGCGATTTGACTCCGGAAAAGAAACGAATGGCTTGCGTTGGCCTTGATCTCTGAAGGCAGAGTTGATGTAATCTATAGGTAATCTATAAATAATTGTAAGACCATCGTTTTTTTTTTATTCTTTACAAGTTAGCCCTTGATTACAATCTCACCTGATGGTAAGTGATGGTGCAATCTAAGATGGAAGCGGGCTAACTTGTTAGGAGGAGGATGAAAATCCACACCCCTATCGGTTTCTACACGACATCGTACCGGAATGCTAAATCGCTTGGCGGTACGTCTTTGTCGGTGGGGTGGTAACTAGCCACGACCGAAGCCTCCCACCAGCCTGACCTGGACCAATTAAAAAAACCTCAATCGGCCCAGCCGGGGATCGGACCCAGGACTTCTGTCTTGTAAATCCACCGCGAATACCACTGCGCCACGGAGGCCGTCAAATGATGATCAATCAAAGGTTCTTAGAACACATGGACGTGTCATAGTCATTTGAGAAATCCCATAGCTTATTCTGCATTCTTATAGGATTCTGCAAAATATTGGCACTTAAATTGTATTTTTTTTTTACTTTATAAAATAAACCAACCACCTACATACCATAACAAATTAAAACAATTACAACCTAACAGCTGAGTTTTGCAGAATATACAATACACAAACTTTGAGCAATATTTTAAGCGTGGGCCCAAGGACTATTTGATAGATGTGCCTACATAGGTACCTATGATATAAGTAATATACTTGTAGAAGCATGAGTAGGCAAACTTTCATAGCATGATCTCACTCTAAAGACAAATCTATATTTATTAATAACTTAACGACAAAGTACCTACATGTAGGTAAACTTTCAAATTTTACGTTAACAACGTAGCTGTACTAAAAGCTTTAAACCACCCATAATCGAGCTTTATTTCCTTCGTATACACATAAAATTCATTAGAACAATTCCTCGCACATTAATTTAACCACCCGTTCCAGTTACTATCACATGTCCACGTGGTTTGATATATAGAGGGCATTATTAAAGGCTCGGGCACAATCAAACGATGTGATAACGGATTTGGCGGCACTTTCATGTGCCCCTTTGTCCATTGTAATCCGCCGCCTGCCTTCGCCGCGACTCCGCCTACGCTATCTGCCATTAAAAGAATCTTTATATAACTCCATTATTATATACTTTTGGGATTAAAGTCTTAATGTTTATGTGTTTGAGTAGATAGCTCGTATGTATTGACGTCTTTAAAATATAGGTACGAGATTTTTCTTTTGTCGGTGCCGAAGTATCGCGGCGATTAGAGCTTTGATATTGGATGAAGTAGCATGCGCGTTTTCATGTTAATACATATTACCTATTGTTTTAATATTATAGGTATATGTTTGACTAATGTGGTTTATGTAAACATAGGTAAGAACGATAGTATAGTAGTTAATATCTAATATGAATCAGTATAGTTAGTTACTAGCGGACACCCGCGACTTCGTCCGCGTGAGAAACAATGTAAATTTTCAAAGCCTATTCCACCACTTTAGGGGTTACATTTTAAAATTTTTTGAATTACATTATATTTCGTATTTTTTTTTATGATTTATGAACAAATTTTAAAAACCGTAACTCTAAAAATGAAGGAATTTCCATACAAACTTTCAACCCCTATTTCGTGTTCTTATTTTATTTTAGCAATAAAAAGTATCCTATAACCTTCTCCGTATTATGGTCTTAAACCGTGCCAAGTTTCATTTGAATTCATTAAGTAGTTTCAGCGTGATGCTGAAATAACAAAAAACACGGACAGACAGACAGACAGACAGATAAAAAATCGAGTATCGATTATATAATGCCCCCCAACAAAAAATTTTAAATATCTTCAATCTACATAATAAAAATTTTAATAAAAAAAATACAACCGACTTCAAAACCTAAAAACGTACCCACTAAACTAAAAAGCGAAAAATAACATCATAATATGTTCTACCTGCTGATCAGTATGAAGTCGGTGCTTAGCCGGTGATGTATTAATTCAAGCCATGTGAGCATATCTTATAGATTGAGATTTTGCAGACAATGTTGTTTCATGTGGTCCTGTCAGAAATGGCTTAAATTAAGACAACACCGGCTAAGCACCGATTTCATACTGATCAGCAGGTAGAACATATTATGATGTTATTTTTCGCTTTTTAGTTTAGTGGGTACGTTTTTAGGTTTTGAAGTCGGTTGTATTTTTTTTATTAAAATTTTTATTATTTTTTAATTTTTAGTGTAAAATTTCATCTCAAACGAATACATCAGACCCCTAATGACAGTCACAACCCATCTTGGTACAAAATTCTCAGCAATACAAATTAATCAAGCCCAAGCACAAGGTAGCTACCGTAAACCGTCAAGGGGTTCCCTTCATTGACCTTGGTCTTCATCATCAGACCCCTAATAACAGACACAACTCATCTAGGGAGAAAGTTCTCAGCAATACGAATTAATCAAGGCCAAACACAAGGTAGTTACTGTTAACTGTTAAGGAGTTCCCTTAATTGTCCTTGGTCTTCATCACCAAACCCCTAAATGACAGTCACAACCTATTTATGTGGAAAGTTCTCATTAAGACAAATTAATCAAACCCAAACACAAGGTAACTGCTGTAAATCGCCAAGGAGTTCCCTCGTCTATTTATGACTCCATCATCAGATCGATTTTAAACCTTCATAATTTTGTATTTCTTAAAGGCACTAAATGGAAAAGTTCACGAACACACTAGACGCCCATATAATTTTCGAAAGTTCCCCTCAATTTCTCCAGGATTCCATCATCAGATCTTGTCATGATGGCAATGGGACCAAATGGGGACTATACCGTTTTAAACAAAAAAAGAATTTTTGAAATCGGTCTACGCGTCTTTGAGTAATCGGTGTACATACATAAAAAAAAAAAAAAAAAAAAAAAAAAAATACCGACCGAATTGAGAACCTCCTCCTTTTTGAAGTCGGTTAAAAATGTACAGAATTCGTATTGTACATAAGTATAGATTCTAGATGGTGCTGGCGTCCGTTATGCCACAGTAACGTTTGGTGTTACAAATGGTATAGGTAAGTAAAATCTCAAATTGCGAAAAAATTTAAAGAATTCTACCAGTTTTATTATAAGTATAGATATAGATAGATTACAAATGGTAATCTCAAATTGCGAATAAATGTATAGAATTCGACCAGTTTTATTATAAGTGTAGATAGATATAGATAGAACTAGATGATACTTATTGGTAACTATTTGTACTGATCTGATGATCATTTATTATTTCGTAGGTATACCTTCACACGTTGTCTGGATTACCTATAGAAAACGACGGGACCTATCTTTCATTTAGTAAGATCTTACTTATTACCAAAGTATAGTATCTAAAAGTAAGTTCACCTATCTGCCTTTTAGACCCAAATAAAATCGCAAGCCCAACGTAGTAACCTAAGATTGAGAACCTTTGAAAGTCAGACCTTTTGAATTTATTAAAAGCTATGTTCATACCATAGGTGTAGGTACGAGTACCTATCATCATTGACAACCCATATTCGGGTCACTATTGAGCACGAGTCGTCTCTCAGAATGAGAGGGGTTAGGCTAATAGGTATTCCACCACGCTGGCCCAATGCGGATTGGCAGACTTTACACACCTACCTAGATAATTAAGAAAATTCCCAGGTATGCGGATTTCCTCTCGATGTTTTTCCTTCGCCGTTTGAGACACGTGATATTTAATTTCTTAAAATGCACACAACTGAAAAATTAGAGGTAATGTCCCAAATTCGAATCTACGCCCTCTGAATCGAAGGCACTTATATCTACAACTTTGGTATTAGGACCGTGATAGTTTTGAGAATCCTACGAAGTATAAAATAGGCATAGCTGGGCATTAACTCATTAATCCGTTAATCGTTAATTAACGAAGTTAACATTTTGATTAACGGATTAACTTTTAAGTTAACTTTTAAAAATGTTAACGAACCCTTTAACTTCCGTTAATATGCAGAAGTCCGTTAATCGTTAATCCAATGCCTACTATTTACCGCGCGACGCGATTAACAGGTTTAGACAAGTAAGAAATGATGAAAGATTTTTTTTTCAAAGAAATCAACAAATTACTATATTTATGTCAAAATTATAGATAAAATCAACTAAAAAACAAATTATGGCACTTTTCCCCAGTGCTCACCCTTATTTTTCCAATGGGAATCTCTCATAATGATATAAAAATGCAATATTTACCAGTCATATTAACGGATTAACGATTAACGTTAACTTGCGTTAATTCTTCCGGAATGTAACGCTTTAACGTTTAACGAAGCTAACTTTTTTGTAGCGGATTAACGATTAACGAAGTTAACTATTTGATTAACGGTGCCCAGCTATGAAAATAGGTAGGTATGTACATACATACCTACCTATTTTCAGGTTTTAAAATTTTACTCGGCAATGGCTGAGCAATGTCAATCCTTCGAAAAACACGATGGAAAATCAAATTTCAAGAGTCTCTAGCAAAGTGCTTGCCACGAAGCTATATCTGTGTTAGAAATTTAAAAAATACAAAGTTTTAACTAATTTGATAGATTTCCCGGCCATAAAATCCTCGAAAGTGATCCTGAAATGCCAAAGTTAATCCTTGTTAACCAAATAGAAAACAATAACTAGTTGTTAATTACTATCCTTTGAATGTTGTTCACCGATTTCACGGCTATCATCTGCCGAACGCTTGCCGATTATTATGTTTCCGAAGAACAATGTCCGGGAACGTGTTAGTACGTAAGGAAGTTCATAAACCGAGGTGACGCCGTTTTGTTCCAAGCACCATTTTTATTGTGCACTATATAAATTTATGGAATCATCATCGAGTTGTATGGACTCCTCTATTCGTTCGCAGCGGGTCCATAACCATTACGGATTGTATTTAGATAAATGTTTATAAAACCTCGTTTGCACGGATGTATTTTTTTTATTTCGTCAATCATTCTTTATTACCTATTTAGGTACTTATAAGTATATTTTTTTAAGAATGGGAAAATCTTTAGGTAGATATTTATTGATATATTTAGCTATTCGCTAGTAAATGGTTTTCTGATGAAAGGTGGAAAACGCAATTATTAAAATTTCATATAAATATAACGATACCTTTACCAACTTAAGTAGGTGTAGGATGTACGTAGGTAATTCCAAGAGAAGATTTTACTAGTGGATTATCTACTTACTGATAAAAAGCAGTGATAGCATAGTGGATATGACCTCTGCATCCGATTCCGGAGGGTGTGGGTTCGAATCCGGTCCAGGGCATGCACCTCCAACTTTTCAGTTGTGTGCATTTTATGAAATTAAATATCACGTGTATCCAACAGTAAAGGAAAAACATCGTGAGGAAACCTGCATACCAGAGAATTTTCTCAATTCTCTGTGTGTGTAAAGTCTGCCAATCCGCTTTGGGCCAACGTGGTGGACTTGGCCTTACCTAAGTGGCATTCTGAGAGGAGACAAGAGCTCAGTAGTGAGCCGAATATGGGTTGATAATGATGATAATGATACTGATCTAAGTACCTACTTACTACTTAGAATTACTAGGCTTAGGGATTTACAATTACTAGAATTCAAATCACACTAATATAAGGCCAAAGTTTGTGCTTTGGTAAGTGTGAATGTTTGTTACGCTGTGGTGAAGCGATTTGGCTGAAATTTGGAATGGAAATAGATTTTACTCTGGATTAACACATAGCCTACTCTTCATCCCGGAAAAATCCACGGCCCCGCGGGATTTGTGAAAAACTGAATTCCACGCGGACGAAGTCACGGGCGTCCGCTAGTTTAAAATAAATATGTAATCAAGAAAAAAAAAAAATAATACATATAATTACAACTATGAAAACTTAACTTAACGCTCTGGGATTTGCATACAGGCATCTATGAACAAAACGAATAATAATAGATAATTATCCTATCTGCCTAGGTAGGTACTTGTATCAAATTTATTAAACAAGTTTTGTATAAATTGTAGTTACATAATGCGTTTATCCATTCTCACTTCATACTCGGAAAAACTTTATTAACATTTTTAAAAAACTTTCAACAAGAAAACCCAAAATGAATTACAACTGGGCTAGAAAAATTCACACCACTTAAACATGTTTGAGTAGTAATTAAAAAGTAAATATTTTAGAATAATAAAACCTCTCAACACCCGGCAGCTGTAAATAGAAGGCATATGCATAGTATATATCGGGCTGCGAGCAAGGGCTCGTTATTTTCTGGTCAATTGCCGCTTTACTGCGCCCGCGCATCCTCACTTCCAATTACAATCCAGCCGCCAACGCTATAAAATACCTTCCAATCGCAAAGCGCTATAAATTCCACCACACACAAACAATAATCAACCTTAATTAAACCTCAAAAAGGTTCGAATATCAACACCGCGTTTTTTCACGATACGTCAGAACCCCATTCCAAATGCAAATTATTCTTAGGTAAGACGTGTTTATTGTCAGTCGTGAGTTTTATTTTTTACAATTATATCGGTCCGGTTACTTGGAAATGCATTCAAAGAAATCTGAGACGGTTCGGTGATGTTTAATAGGCTCAGATTAGAAGTTAAAGTCAGACCTGCCAATAAGACCAATTTAAATTTTCACATGACACAGGTCGGTATGAGGCGCTTTGAATTTACATTTTCACATCACATGACACGAGATAAGTTTTAGAATTAGAATTGAAAAGCTTTAAAGTAAAAACCAATCAAAATTATGTTCATGAGAAGAAATATCTGCTAAAATATTAATTAAAAATAAATATATACATAATAATGATAAATAAAACCATGCGGCCTCAGCTAGTAGGTACGTATATAAGTACGTACTAGCTGAGGCCACGCGGTTTCACCCGCGTATATCCCGGTACCGTAGGAATACGGGAATAATATATAGCCTATAGCATTTCCCAATAAATCGGCTATCTAACACTGAAAGAATTTTTCAAATCTGACCAGTAGTTCCTGAGATTAGTGCGTTCAAACAAACAAACTCTTCAACTTAAGGTATAATATTAGTAGGATTTATATGGATCTACGTAATCGGCACAGACCTAGTCTTGAGACGAGACGTAATGAGCGGAAGAAAAGTTGTGCCAATGTAGGCATATGGTGAGTAAATATTATTGTATAAGAATACTTGGTTGTATATTTTTGACCAATACCAAATCATTTCTACAGCACCGGCCCGAAGTAAATTTTAAAATGGAGCGAGATCCAGTTATGGCGCCTCTCCTGTTTGCTCCTAATAATATGGAGATACCTATACCAAATCATGGGTGTAAAGTTAGAATGGAACGCGAATATGTTGACCATACTATGGGGTGACCAATTGAAAATCCGGCGCAGTAGTCAGTACCCTCTACGGTTGACTAGGATTATCATTTAGGCGCTCTCTAGGATTTGCCCCCTGGAGCGACTGCTCTGTTCGCCGTATAGACGGACCGGTCCTGCATTTCTATTACTTAGATTAGGTGATACATTCCTATACCTACTTACGTTATCCGAACATGTTCAAGAGAGTTTGTATTTTGCTCTTTGTGGAAATAATAAAAGTATCTATATAATAAATAGTATAAGAAATAATAAATTTATCAAAAATAAATAATATTTAATTGATTATTATTAAACTTTAACTACGGTATTTTAAAACATATAAAAATACCGTATTTTAATTGCCCTAACGTGAACTTCAAAATGCAAAAGGTGCGTTTCGAAAGCTCAAAATAAGTGATTGAACCTTTTTGCACATAGGTAGTATAGCAGTTATAATGGCCGTAATAAACAATTAGTTTTGCAAGTGCAATTAAGTTGTTTACCGACAAAGGGCACCAACGCTTTGAGCTTGCCGGTGACAGCATCCGCTTTCTCCACGTCTCTACGTCTCTACCTATTACCGGATATGACGTGGCCTTGCCGAGAGAGCTTTTGACGATTACACGATAAATTCCAGCTTTTTTGATAAAAAAGGTTCCCATGTTTGCGTACCGACCCGCATGTGATTCAGACGTTTAATGAGGTTTGACAATGATTGTCTCTTGTCAATATTGAGCATGTACCTAAATCCACCTTCAAAATTAAGTAGTGTTTAGAAACATTTATTTTGAGTATCAAAATTAAACATCTAAATATTTACTTCAGCGGACGGGTAAGTAAGTTCTGACCTATGTTATTTTACTTCATTCGCAATACTATGTACCTATATCTATTAATCAAATAGTGCTTATTAGGTATAGTTATCAGTAGGTACCTACCTACTATAGTATTATGTAGGTACAGTACATAACTGTCTCTAAATCGTAATATATAGCGACATCTCTACAATGGCTGGTGTATTCCGGCTAGCTATGTGGGTATGTACTAATAATACACATCAGGTAGGTAAGTACCTATAATGAAGAATATTAAGTTTTTTTTTATACATGCTTACCTACCCACCGGTGGAGAAATTACCTCCACCGGTAAGCAGATAAGCAGGTAAGTTCAAAAATGCTATGATACGTCTAACGAATTTTCAAAAATTTTATTACGCATTTTTATATTTTTCTGTCCCGAAGCTTTTTTAATACATATGACAGTTTTTATTTAATTTACGATTAATTTTCCTATAGGTATGATTTCGGTTTTATCCCCTCCAGAAAAGTCAGATAGAGGTGGTTGAATCTTCTTGTACATAGGTAACTACCTTTACCTAAATACTAATTTCAATTTATTGCAAGAGAACACCTATGTGAGGACTTATTCAGTTAAATAGGTAAGACAAATTATAGAAATGCTTAGGTAATAAAGTTGGTACCTACCTACAATGTCCCTATTTAAATTAAGCTTTCAAAATATCCAAATGCATTGTTTCGCATGTCACGACCATCAGATATTGAATAAAAGAAAATTAAAAAACCAAGCCGATAGCATGCTGACGTTTTATTGCTTGCGTGCTGAATTCATTGAATTTACAACCGCTCACTATCTTGCGCAGAACTTTAATGCTGTTTTAATAGCGATGCATTTTTGATTTATTTTCCGAACGAAAAGGAGGGAAAGGCTGGAAGTGGGGGCGAAGGGCGGCGAGCGGCGGAGTACGGCGAGCCAATAAAAGAGCGCAGTAAATCCACGTAATTTAGAGCGGTCGTATATTAAAGTTCCGCTATAAATGCCGTACCTGCCGCGCCCGCGCCGCGTCGCCGCCGAGCCGACGTCGTCTGTAAATCAACTGCCGGCTGCCAGCACCCAGCTCTACCGGCCGACAAACTTACTGAGTAGGTACTGGGTAATACCTATGTATTTAATAGTAGGCAACAATGGGGATGATGACTGGGTTTGAATATATTGATTTTTATGATACATTCGGGTTTAATAAGGTCAATGTTAACTAATTTATATATAAAAAGCAAAGATTGTCTGGATATTTGCAAAATAAATAAGATTATAAAATTTCAAAATCTATTAATTTTTTTTTATCGCAATTAGATGAAAATTCATAGAGTTTTAGTTCAATAAATGAACTATAAACATAAACGCACAAATAACAAAGATATTGGTAATTTTGTTTGAACGCCCATACAAACCTAACGATCAGCGAGCCAACGACGTCACTAAATCGTGCCATTTTGTATGGAGTGTTTTTCAGGGATCCGCGGCAGCGACGCAAATCTGACCCTTTAAATCCCTGTAGCTCCGAAAGTAATGATCGCAGATACCCTGTTACTTTTACAAAATTGCTTTGCTATTAGTATACCTACTCTTAATTTATATACAATTTAAAAAACTGTCATCATCCCTATTAGATTGTTATTATTAAAATAGGATAAATAAATAAATGAGAGTAGGTACCTACAATATTTTTTTGACGTGACTACGTCTTATGATTCGATGGAGCCGGCTGCACACTCGAAGAAAAAGCTTTTAGAAAAAGCAATAACATTTTCTTTTGAAAAATGCAACCATTCCATCAGTATTTTCTTACGACGTTGTCACGTTCAACTATCGTCAGTAAACCGACTTCGGTTTCAACCTTCAATCTAAATCAAAATTCTTCAATCAAAATTCTAATAAAAAGATCGGTTGTCTGGTTTTTTTACATAGAAATGGAACCGATTTCAAAGACGTATTTCAGTTATTTTGATTTAAACACAAAATTACTAAACCGAACAACACCAAACATTAAAAAAACATATGCATCGAATTGAAAATCTCCTCCTTTTTCTGAAGCCGATTAAAAATAAGTTTTTTTGTCGTTTCAGTCAATGGTAAAAAATACGCGAAAAACTTCAAGAAGCTACAGCTTTTGCTTAACTGTTGCTTCGGGTCTGATATAAAAGAAGATAATACCTACTCGTAATATACGATCTTAAGAAGATCGAATACTATCAACGTTGACAAGAAATTCATAACATCGCAGAAACTAAAAGTAACTAAAGGTCGCCATTGACGGTCAATTATTCTCACGTTTCTGAAAAGCAAACGGCAGTAGGTACCCACGCAGCATATAGGTACAAGTCTTGTACGCAGTGACTAACATACGATCAATTATAATTGTGGGTGCTACAGAAACGTGAGAATAATTGACCGTTTGTGGCTAGCGTTAGGTAGAAACTATAGGTACTAGAAATATCTACCAATCTTTTCAATACAACATATAGGTAGGTAGGTATAACTTCATACAGGTTATTAGTAATTAATATCGACATTCTGATCAAGATTTTTAGCGCTCCTCGTTTGAATCATATTCCACCGCTATAAAATCAGTGAGATCTACGATTTTCATGCTTTCGCTTTCCGTCTATTCCGCTATAGCTCAAACTGGAATGAGTGGATCACTCGCAATCATTAAATGTACATAATATCGACTAGGTCATTTAGTCCTCCACTATACCTAGGTATTATTATATAGGCACCTATCAGTATTTTGACATGCTTATCCTATAATTTGATATTGCCTGGGTTCTGGACAAAGTAGGTATTCAGTTTAATAAATATTTAATATCTACCTATTTATACTGACATACCTAGGGGGCGGCGCGGGCAGCCTTCATGGGAAAAGTTGATGATGTTATGGAGGGAGAATGTCAAACATATAATAATAATTGTAGGTAGGTATATGAGCCAAGAGCAAGAGAAAAATATCGGTTGATATACTTAGCTTTTAACAATTGTAGCACTAGGTGTACTTACCTACTTACCTACCTCTACGGCGATTTTTATTGCAAAGCAAGTCGACAATAGCAATCGAAAAGTCGACTCAGGAGGTTGCTTCACATTGCAGCAATGCCAATTATTATCTACTTGGGAAAAGAAATTCGTAGGAATAGTAGGTACAGCTATGTATTTCACACAAGAAATAGGAGTAGGTACCTACCTAACTAAGAATAATTTGCGTTCAATTCAGTCAAGTATAATCAAATTATACCGCAAATTAAAAGTTAACCTAATGATTTTAAAAGAGCAAAAGCAGTAGGATCTGCCTGAATCATGCTTTTTTCAGTTCAATTCATCCAGTAGGTAGGTAGTTTAAGAGCGATATGAGATATCTACATTTAATAAAAATTCTTGTTTTTAACTTTCCTGTATTTTATTTTATACATTAGTTGAGGGTTCACTTCATGTTCAGTTGACATTTCAAAAGTGTTTTTAAACTTACCTATTTCAAATAAACGTATTTGAATTTGTATTTATCTCCATGAGTACCTAGATTTAATTCCACTTCTATTAGGTAGTTACTGATTAAGTAGATAGGTTTGTATTTCCCATAATTGGAAAAGCAAATAGGTGTTACCTACCAACCTATTTAGTATTTGGTGTGGTGTAAAAGTCATCATTTCGTTTTGTAATAAAATATCAGGACGGTTTGCTCAATCCACACAAATTTAATTCCCTTTGGTTTCCTTTTTTTTAGCTTCGCCGTAGTCGGGTAAAAATGGGAGGTAAGGTACTTATAGACCTATCTACGAGTAGATACGTATTTCGATACGTATCACTTCTTGTCCACATAAAAAATGTCCCAAACATTTCGAGCTATAAAACCAGGCTGAGTGACATTTGGAATCAGTTATCTCTATATAGATGTTGAGTTATAAAATTCCTCTAACACGTGGTGTGACTGATTTACTACGCGTCCAACACACAATATGCCCCGAGTTTACATTAGACAATCCCGGTGACCGGTGCATACTTTGAATAATTTATTTACACACCATAGCAACCCTTTATCTCTTTGTTGGGTTTTAGGTCAGATAAAATGGATAATGTGTTTTCTTTATGGGCGAAATCGTAAAATGGAATGGTCGCCTTACATTTCTGTCGTGGGGTTAGCTTCGTGTTTATGTGTTTGCGTGCCAACGTTTGGGAGGAGTAAATGAATTTTCTTGCCCATTAAGTTAAAGATATGTTTGTAGGTACGGCGCCTCTAAAATCTATTTACAGTTAATTTGATAGGAAGATACCTATTATTGTTAGATTGGAAGTAAAATTTTATAAAGCAATGCATATCAGAGGTATCCAAATTCAATTCAATAGTAGATTGTTATACAAGAGGCTAAAAAGACCCATTATATATGAGGTATTTTTAGGCCTAAATAGAAACCGAGTTTATAATGGGTTTAGCCCCACGTGTTACACTCTGCTTTTCATTACGATTGCGAGAAAATAAAATAGTTTAGTACAATATTCAATGATTTATTTTAATTGAAAATTAAATGTACAAAGTCTACAATTTTGGATATTAAGGGAGATGCTTTTATCCGGTAACATAATTTCCGACTACTGTGAAGATGAATAATGATTATGTGAGGTAAACGTGAGAGATAATAGTTTAAAATACTCCTTTCGTAAGTGAATCCATTCGTTGTTGTTTTCTCCACGTATTAAATTTTTCGTAGGTATCGTAGGTAAGTATTTAAGTAAATGCGTCTCGACTTTGATGGTAACAGATTGAAAATTTCATCCATCTCCAAATTAGGATCACCATTCTCACTATATGAAGACAACAATAACAATTATTGTTGAAAAATATGTAAGTTACGGTCACAAATTTACAATTAATTTCTTTAAAAAATAAGTGTGTATTTATTCACGCCAATTGTTTTTTAAATTCTCGCTTTTTAATTTTATTTTTTTCACAAGAGAAAAAGTCAAAGGTATTACACCGTAAAGGATGTCCCATGTCTTCAAATCTCGCTCTATTCGCAACTCAATAAAAATTAAATAAAAAAATAAACGCATTCCACAGACAAGAACTCTGCATTTCATTCCAATTTAAAGCTTTTTATTTACTTTTCAAAACAATCAGGGCCATACCTATAATGATTCTATTTTCGAATAAAACCTCCTCCATTTTATAGTGGGCTAGTACTTGGCTAGTACTCGTAACAGACAAGAATTAAAAAACAAAATTACTTTAGCCCCTAGAGGCTGAAATGCTTGTTTAGCCCCGCTGTGGAGTGGTAGTATGACAGTGTTTTTGAGCAAGAGTAGTGAAAAATTCATTTATTTCAATTAAGTTTACAAGCACTTTTGAAACGTCAATCATAATTTAATCTTTGTTTAATCCTGATTGTATAGAAGGAAGTTTCAAAAATGATTATCTACTAAAGGACTTTTGACTAAGATTGGAAATCCCTAGATAGGTAATCTACGCACATAAAACTATGAAATAAAACGTTTTAGATTCGCAAAGATACCTAATGTAATTTTACATCATAGGTATCTTACTTACCTAAGTGGCCCAAAAATATGAAATGAAATTTTTTATATTTATTTTATCGGACAAAACGAATTAAACATTGCACTTACCTTCTAGATATTTGACCTAAGTAGGTAGGTACATACCTATTACCTACTAATGTCTACAGGTAGATAGATACTCACAGCTTAGGTTGCACCGGTATGTTATGAAATTAAACCTAATCAAAACATTTATGGGCCAAACTCTTCACGTGTGTGTAGACTCAGGTAGGACGTTTCAATTTTAACTAATAAACAATTTATCATCGGAATTTTAGCACCTCATTAAAAAAAGATATAAAGAAAGGAATGAATTATTAATGTGTAAAATCTCAGAAAGGTCATGCATCAAAGAGCCGTCGAAACAGCGTCTCGATATCTCTAAAGAGGATATTAGGTAAAAAATATCGGTGGATAAGAGGCAGGTAGAAGGCGGAGGCCGGTGGAGTGATACAAGGCTTTGTTATCCGATAAAGGCCCCGCCCTGGCAGCGCTCGCTCGTGCAACATGGCGGCGAGGCGCCGACGGCAACCTACGTAGCGTATTATAATAGACCTAATGAAAGCACTCTTAATTAATTCACAGCAATCACATGCGTCGTGCGCGCCGTCGCTTTTATGTTTATTGTTTCCACATAATTTTAAAACTACACATTTGATTTCTCTAGAGTGTCACCGCTCGCTGGCGTGTTATTTATAACAATAGGTAAGTATTATACCTACCTTTTGTTATAGTTGTTAGGTTTATAAACAGCGTGTAATTTTTGTCATTAATGCGCCGTTACGTTGGTAGATATTTTTCCTTAATGTGATTGCAGGTGTTAATAAAGTTTATTGTTATTAGATGGCCTGCCTACAGAGCATGGCCAGCATGTATGATTAATTATTATTTTAATGGAATTTTAAACATGAATGTCTCAAAATTGGTGTTAAAGTAATCTATCGACCCTGCGACCCTTTGAGAATGTTCTGTCTTTTATCATTAAAGGAAACTATTTATACCTATTGAAGTATAAACAAAATGTTGGAGATGTTTTTCCTGCCATCCGCAAAACATAACTTTTCATCTAACTATAGCTACATAATTATTCAATGTTTGTTTTAATACGATTTTGCATAAGCTAAGCATGTTAGTTAATAAATTGTTTTTTTTTGTACGTGTAAAACTATGTAAAAATCGCTAGCAAACTTAATAAATAAATAAATAAATTATTGCATTCTGTACTACTTAGGTATAGCTAAGCTTAGGTATATTTAATAAATTATATTACAATATATTGCATACAATATAATAAATTAAATAGCAACAGTTAGAAATTTGGTGCTGTAACACCTTTTTGCGGCGAAGATTAAGTAAGTCGTCGGTATTTTTCAATAACACCTGACACTTGGCGAGCGGTACCTACAGAGTCCAAACATCTAGGAAATAATCTTAAGCCCGCCAACCTAAACTGGAGCAGAGTGGCGCAGGTCTTAACTCTTAAATTTCACTCAGATGGTGATGGTGATGGTGATGATGATGATAGATGAACCTAAACTAATTAAGTAAACAAGTAGGTAAAATAAGGTGTTTCCCAAGCTTAAGCGCGTTTCTTAAGCTTGAGCCGTGATAGCCCAGTGGATATGACCTGCCTTCGATTCGGAGAATGTAGATTCGAATCCGGTCTCTGGGTCATGTACCTCCAAATTTTGAGTTAGGTATGTGCATTTTAAAAAATTAAATATCACGTATCTCGAACGGTGAAGGAAAAACGTTGTGAGGAAACCTGCATACCTACCTGATGAGAATTTGTGTGAAGTCTGTCAATCTGCAATGGACCAGCGTGGGGGCCTGAGCCCTCTCATTCTGAAAGGATACTCCTGCTCAACAGTGAGCTGAAAATGGGTTTCTAATGATGAAGCTTAAGCGCTTCTAGTTTCTACGTAAGTAGGTAAAAATAGCAACCTAATAACCTAACTAACCATAGTTAGGTAGGTATTACAAATTCCAGATAAGCTTGTGTCACTTGCGCAGTAATGTGGGCCCTGAATAGGATAGGTATGTTAAAAATAAATTGAAAAATCCTAAACAAATACACTACCTACTTCCTACCTAAGTAAAAGACCAAACTAAAGTTACGTGTCTGTTTAAAGCTCGAATGTTTTTTTTATTTTATGTCAGATTTCTTTTATTTTTTTTTTTCAATTTCGATTACATAAGCAGTGTTGACAGTTACAAGTATTTTCTGTCGCGTTTCTACATACCTAGCAGCGGCAAAGAGACCGATTCCCGCCGGGTTACCTTTTAAAAATCCATACATATTTTTTATTGTTCTAAGTATATATGTATGGATGTATTAATACCGTATTATACGTGTGCCATGGAATATTTCCCATAACTGTGGGGTTATATTTTTTACCGAAAATTATTTAAAAATGTTCAAGGTTAATTAAAAATACCCTGTGTCGTAAAATTAATATTTTCAGGGTAAATAATATTTCTTTTGTAAATAGATCTTCAAAAAAAAAACCAAAATATTCAAAATTCATTTATTACAAGTAGGCTCACTTTACAAGCACTTTTGAAATGTCAGTTTACTATTTATAAAGATTCTTCCACTAGTTCGGTAGGCAGGCTCTGCTGAGAAGAACCGGCAAGACACTCCACAGTTGCTCTTTTAAAAACAAAACATGTGTGAAGGTGGAAGTTGATCCAAAGGCCTCCAAGCACCTTTATCATTAAGGAACTCATCAATGGTGTAGTAACCTCGACTAAACACATAATACACATTGCTTAAAGTTATGCTTATATTATATACCTATGCGTTGGCAGGTCCTGGCTGGTAGGTCTTGGGGATCTTGTTATAGAAGAGTAGGTACACTCAAACCTGCTAGATTTTTTACTCTTTGGACCGTTGTGGTTGGAAGTCCATGCAAGAGGCTTATGTCCAGCTGTCTATCGGCTGATGATGACGATAATGATGTATAAGAAACCAGAGTTTGTATCAAGCGCTATGAATTTCCTTTTCTTTGGGACGGCTCACCTACGTCATCCATCTAAAGGAGAATGGCGAGGTTGCATGTATTTTGGGACTAGCAGATGGAAGTAGCACATAATGGAAATCCATTAATAACAAATGGTAACCAATCTTGAAAAGCAGGGAGAAAAAAGATATACCTTTAAATTAGAAGGTACCTACCCTATCTATGCATACGAACAAATGTGAATTTTATACTGAAAAACACCACCGCTGACATACAACTGCGTAATTGTTGTTTAAAAACGACAAGGCGTTTCGGTCTCAGGCAACAAGTAGAACAATTTTATAGAAGTAATCTTGATTCCCGTTCTGTAAAATCTTAATATTTTTTTTACAAGCATCTTATAAAATAATAGTTTTAATACACACAAATGTATGAGTTTACGACACTTCTGAGTGTGACTCCCACTTTCGCCATCCTCCTTTAAATTCCATCCTTCGCCACTGTTATCTGAATATAGCAAACTCATAGGGAAAACAAGTGTATCAAATTCCAACCGCAATTAAATCGGTTTTGCATTCACACCGCGGTCGCGTCGCCCCCGTCGCGGCCGTTTGCGACATCCCCTGGGGGCCGTTAGCGACATCTCGCGCGCGCGTGATTTATCACCGCGACACAACTGACACATAAATGTCGCTTTTGCCTCTCTTTACCCACTTGATTTGGAATAGGCTAAAGGGGATCGGAGGGAATAATATTTTCTGCTAGCGGAAATTGCTTCATTGTTAAAAGGAAATACCTAAGCTACCTTACTATAATTTTTGGCTTAGGTACCTATATATAGTGATCTTCGGATAGGATGGGTACGGTGACAGTTCGTTATACTATTGAAAGTTTGCCGCGATTCACGATAATAGTACGTATTATGAACGTCATAAGGCAACTGTCACCGTACCCATGCTATCTGAAAAATAATATAGTAGATTTAGCACTTATACCTACATGTGTAAAGGTAGCTACTTGTAAGTAGTCCATTCTGAAATCTATCGGAGTGTAGAAGGTAAGCAGAGGAGAGAGGGGTTCATTGTAACAATATTCAGAAACACTAAGTAGATACCTACCTACCTTACTAAATATTAAGGAGGTAGGTATCATGAGTAGATAGGTATATTGTGTCCTATTTATCTATCTATCTATTCTATATTCTTTCTATACTTATAATAAAACTGGTCGAATTCTATACATTTATAAGCAATTTGAGATTTTACTTATACCATTTGTAACATCGTCAGCGTGGCATAGAGTTCTGCTAGCGCCATCTAGAATCTATACCTACTTATCATACGAATTCTGTACATTTTGTACATTCTGTACTACATTAAAGATATTTTGAAATTTTTTGTAGGGGGGGGGGGCATTATATAATCGATACTGAAGCTAAAAATATTTTTTTTCGATTTTTTGTATGTCTGTCTGTCTGTCCGTGTTTTTTGTTATTCGGGCATCACGCTGAAACTACTGAATGAATTCAAATGAAAGTTTGTATGGCAAGTCTTCATTTTTAGAGTTACCTCCCACCAGCCAGACCTGGACCAATTAAGAAAACCTCAATCAGCCCAGCCGGGGACCCCCGCGCATACCAATGCGCCACGGAGGTACATACAGGTACCTATACTTATAGCCTTCTGAGTCATCCTTAGATAATCAATGATTATCTATCCAAATTTCCATTTACAGATTAATCGTACTTATCCACACGATTATCATAACGATTATCGAGATATTATTTATGGCTTTTGTTCCAACTGTTGATATTGTAGGTACCTTATACCTAAGACAAACTTTGTTAATGCGCATAATAAAGTAGATAGGTATAGGAAGGTAAAAACCCAAGTTTTTCTTATTTACACGCAGGAGTTGATTGAGTACCAAACCTACACCAAAACATAAAAAATGATCAAATTGATGATGCAGTTCTCTGAGCTCATCAAGACTCTGAACACAAAAATACCTAAGGACTTGTTTTTGATTGTTAGGTATTAATGAATCATCATCATCATCATCATCATCATCATATCAGCCGATGGACGTCCACTGCAGGACATAGGCCTTTTGTAGGGACTTCAAACATCACGATACTGAGCCACCTGCATCCAGCGAATCCCAGCGACTCGCTGGGATTTATTGAATATGGAATTAATGAATACAAACAACCATTAAAAGGACAACGAATTTGAAACTATAGGTTGGTAGGTACACAGGCCTATATCTACGACACGAGATAGATTCAGGTAGGTACGAGTAGGTTTTAAAAACAGATTTTTCATTGATTTGTAACTTTTTATTCCCACAGTAAAAAGGTCCCAGAGAAATACTACTTGGATGATATGCGGATTGATTGATTGACATGATGGAAATAATTTATACCTATGTAAAATTAGCGATCAATTACCATTAGGTACTTATACCATTGTCAGAAGTAACTAATTAAGTAAGTACCTATATACCTCAGACTAAATACATAAGGACTAGTATCGCACCCAAATTCACGAACAAAATTTTCTGCAATTTTCTAAGGAAAACGAGCTTAGATTTCATACATATCTTATACTAAACTAGCAGTTTTTGTTCGTTTTTTACACCATTTAACTACACAAAAAGGTATTTTTACGGAGGTTTTTAACCGACGGACAAGATTGTTAACTATGAAACATCGATAATATAGAGACAGTGTTTATAATCGCATAAGATCGTTGATCATATACTTTGACAGAAAAATAATGTCTTGCGAGGCAGGTCTTTATTTAATTAGTCTGAGCTATACACCTAGATAATTTGTAACTTTTGTAACGAGTGTGTCGATCTCATTTGAACTAATGACCTTACCGATAATACAACTCAATGATAACACCAAACAAATTCACTTTAGTTCGAAACTCCAGTTCAAGATGACCAAATTAAGTGTATCCGAAGTGAATGGACTGAGTGATGATCAGTTCGAGTGGGTGTTCAGGAATGTGATCGAGCTGCGCTCGGAGGCGGCGGCGAGTGTGCTGGACTTGCGTCCGTTCACAGACGCCCCCGACCTCTGTGCCGCGTTTGACAAATATTTGGACCAACTCAGCGTTGAAGGTGGGTCAATATTTGCCACCTTTTTTTTAGCAGACTCAAAAGTGATTACAAAAATAAGAAAAACTAATGTCGAACAAAGATTATGATTCACAACATTTGTTAGGACAACTTAATTAACAAATCAAACTGTAACCAAAATAAGAGCAGAGAATGACCTTGAGTGATGTCACGCACTTGTGAACGATGTGTGTAGGGTTTAAAGCGATTTTGACTGTTAACAAACACTCCCCTTTTCCACTCAAGTCACTCTCCCCGCCTATCCCAAGTGACCCTTAGAGAATTACACAACAAGAGTACAATAAGTAGGTACAATAAGAGTAACGGCTCGAACGCTACGAGCACACTGAAGCCGTCCGTACCGCAAGTCGTTGCAACGCGGCGATAACTTTTGTAATTGTTTTTTATGAAATCAACATAATTCTGCATGAGTAGATATTGTATCTACAAGAAGAAAGGCAGATAGGGGTTCCTACCTACCATAGGGGAAGTTAGCCCAACGTTGGCATCTACATAGTATTATACCGGTTAAGTCAGAAAAAACCGAGACCGTTTTGTTAGGCAGTCCATGCAAGAGGTCATGTTCAGCAGTGGATCCCCATCGGATGTTATCGATGATACCTTATGTTCATGCTTGTTTTGACTTACTTTCCCTATTGCCCTATAAAATCCCAGTGATCGTCATCACACTACCTATTGACAGAGCGGTCAAGGTGGTGGTGTTTATGACGTAGGTACCTACCTAACAAAATTTTATTTTTTGGTTACTACTTAGCTAGATGTAAGTACCAAAAACGTCTAAATTAAGGAGATTTTAAATCATAGATTAATAGGTAGTTAATAGATAGGTACCTACCTCATTATCATCAGCTAGAATGCATCCTCTGCTGGACATAGGCCTCTTTTATTAATAATTTTATAAGCAGCGGCAGTCCAATTTATCTTTGGCTTTATGCATCCAATCGATGCCAGCCACCTTCCTTCCACCTAAAACTATTCTGAACCCATTTCTGGAAATATTGCCAGTCAGCGGCCACTGACATGTAACCCTGTAAGTATAGGCTCCGTCAACAATGCTACCTTTTTGCGAGTTTACCTATCCTAATTAGAAATCGTTTAGTCGGTTATGGATTAACCGACTAAAAGGTTACCTACTAAGTAGATAGCTACCTATGTTAGATTACAAATAGGTTGAAGGTTCAGATTCATTTGCTGATTTATTTGCAGGCAAGTTGGAAGTTTTAAAATCGCATCCCGACTTGGCCGGTCGCCTAGCAGCGAAAGGAGAACTTACCCAAGAATCCACAGATGAACAACGCAGTGCTGGGTTAAACGAACTAACTGTTGAACAGAAAGCTATTATGGATTTCAATAATGAAAGGTAAGAAACACGGTTTTTTTATCTATTTACTAGTATTAGGTATAACTTCAATCAGAACTACATTTACTAGGGACATAACCAATAAAACTCTAACCAAAAAAGATCGTGTTGTATATTAGGGTAAATATGAAGATCTGCCTTGCACTACAAAATGCATAGCTCGCGCTATCGCCATGGTGATACGGTTTTATATTATGAAAGGACACCTTCGAATTCGAAGTTAGAATATTTAATGGAAATTTTTACTTTTAGCGACATCTTTTGTGTATTATGAAAAACATTTTAGTTAAACAAAACGCATCTAGATGGCGACATTGCTAGTATCAAAAAGTAAAAAAGAATGAACTGCACTAATGTTCAATTAGTTCGAGGGTGAATAACTAGATGGCGCTGTTATTAATAATCAAAAATATACTATAGTTTGACCACAGAAAACACATGTAATTGGCTAATGAAAATGGATTGAAATTGCCCGCCAAATTTAAACAAATTAAAAAAACACGTGTTTTAAGAATTTGTTCATATTATTTTGATTGTGAATACATTACTATATAGGTATTACAATCAGTTATTCCATGACTTGCACTATAATTTTGAGAATTTATTTTAATTTTAAACATTATTTGTCATAACTGTAATTTTTTGCAGGTACAAAAATAAATTCGGATTCCCGTTTATTATTTGTGCAAGAGAAAACAAAATTCAATCCATTATTGAAGGTTTAAAGAATCGATATAACAATACAAAAGTACAGGAAATTGTTATTGGAATTAATGAAGTGAAAAAAATATGTAAACTTAGAATACTTGATATTGTACAGAGTTCATGAATTTCTGATTAAAATTACATAATTATTAATACGTTTTTATTATCAATATTATAAATACAAAATATATAATAAATGTTTTATTTATATTTATAAATACCTATTATTTGAAGAATCTTCAGATTGGTTCTATTTTTCACTATGAAATATTTTGCTTGACCGTCTATCTAATAATACAACAAAAACTTAATTTCATCTTTGATTAAGTACCAACTTAGAACTACTTACAATTAATTTGAGTTGTTGTTGTAGTAGAATTAGAGAAGTTCAGTATTTCTTATTTGCTTTTAAAATCATAACAATTATTAACGGACGCCTGCTATTTCGTGCTGAAGAAATTCAGATTTTCGAAATCTGAATTTTTAGAGTTTCGTGGGGACCATAATTTTATCCGGGATAAGAGTAGCCTATTATGTGATTCAAAAACCTCTTCTACCTTTAAGACAAAGCCCATTAAAATCGGTTCAACAGTTTCAAAGATTAGCCTGGACAAAAAGACAATTTTTTTTAAAAGCTCATTTTTTTGGTATCGAGTAGAAAACACAGTCAGTTTGAAATCATAGACAGATACCTAAATTTTATTTATAAAAATGTATCTAGGACTTCTTATATACTTTATTTAACTAGTTTGTAAAGATAGGTTCCTAAGAATAGTTAAAACAAAATGTAGAAAACAGCAATAAGCATTATTCTATTGAAATATGTATTTATAGAAATTATATAATTAAAAGTTCACATGTTTATAAAATTTTATTCAAAGCATTTTATTATTTATAGAACTCCCAAAGATCTTTCAACCACGGCATGAGGTTGTCCACTGATTTCACAAAACTCTGGAGTATTTAGTATATCTTCAAAACCAATATCCAGATATCTGCCCGTGAATACATCATGCTGGAGATTTGAGCTTGGCAGGAAAGGAAGTCGACCAACCTGTTCATAAAACAGAATTACATGTTGATTATAGATGACATTCACAAATATAGTATTATTCAAACAATATATAATATAATATAAATAAAATTGATCCGAGACCTGGTCGCTAACTGTGGCCCTCATAAAAAGGCTTAGTCACGAGCAACGAGCGATAAAGAACTTTGTTCCAATTGCCTTACGTTTGAACAAAAAATGTATATATTCACATAAAAGCTCTATAATGACAGATTGATCTTGGAATGTATTTTGTTGAATAATGAGAGGGCCATTAAAATACTCTGATAGGGGCAAATATTGGTCACTATGCACTACGAAGAAACAAAAACAAAAAATATGAGAAAAATATTTTCTCCACAACATAATTTATGCTCACTGATTTTATGCAATCAACTGATGATTGTTGAGATAGATATGATAATGAATATGAACCAGGAATACAAAGAATTAATGACAAATATCTTAGCAATCCATAGATTCAACATGCAGGTGCTGGGTCCATCTCGTGGCAGAGAAAAACTCTGCGCAAAGTCCAGGACTAGTGACAAATGGATGAAGTTTCAAGGAATTCCTTAACAATCGCTTAACACTCCCCTTTTTTGCTTGTGTTGTTTTCCCTGCCTTGCCAAATTTGGGTAGCTTAATTCTGCGTGAGATTGGATGTCTATTGGTTGAGATAAAGAAAACAATTCTTTTACCTTGCTGGCAAACTTCCTCTCCATGGAAAGTCTCATAGGTGCATGGCAGCCCTGGATGTTGCGTAGCATGGCCATGTTCATTTTTTCTTCATTTAGGTGATACTGAAAAGGTAAATTTTGCATTTGGTATAGAATTAAAATGTTCTATTGTAGAAGGGGAGCCAAATAGGGGATTTTTAGAGTGTCATAAGAATGGCAGATTACCATACAAGACTATACCTTGCATGTTGTTAAGTACCTCCACTGAATACAAGTTCTCAATATTGCTGGGTATATTTAGGGCAACCAAAACAAAAACTAACTTCATAAATACTCAACCAGCACAAGATAAGGATAAGGTAGGTTAGTTAATAGCTAAATGGTGTACATTTCGAAAATCTAACAATTTGTTTTTTTATTCTTTATAAGTTAGCCCTTGACTACTATCTCACCTGATGGTAAGTGATGATGCAAGTTAAGTAAGCCATTACTACTCTAAGATGTTGATAGAAATATAATTTATTGTAATTAAATCATAAAAAAACATAATCAAATTGAGAACATCCTCCTTTTTTTGAACTCAGTTACTTTTTTATCCTTTTATTTTTGACTTCAAATACATTAAGCAAGGCTGCAATTTCTTTAGTATTTTTATTGGCCTTAGTCATATCTGTTTGGAACAGTCCTGAGCCCTTTAAATAATTAAGTCTTGTGTAAATAATAAATGAAAAGTTGATAGCTATATAAATAGAATAACTTACATTCCTTTCTGATGCTTGCAAAGGATGGGACATGCCCAATTTACTTTTTGCCCCTTCAAAACCTGCAACCAGAGGACTGGAAACTCCATAAGGGCCTTCTTGGATTGGAATGTTGCCAGCATGTTCAGGCTTAACCTTAAGTGACGGTAGACCAAAGCTCTGAAATTCAGATGTTAAAAGTATTGAGTTAAGATGGTAAAATATTACATTTCTTCATTAAAAAAGGTAGTACATATAACTGAATTACATTATCAAATCCAGTCCAGGGCATCTGACAAACATTATGAGAAAACCTGCTTACTTGAGAATTTTCTTAATTCTCTGTGTGTAAAGTCTGCCAGTATGCATTGGTCTAACATGGTGGACTATTAGTCTGACCTCTCTCACTGAGAAGAGTGCTCAACAGTGAGCCGAATATGGGTTGTAAATGACAATTCAAACTTGTTCCTGTAGAATTCGACCAAAGAAAGGGCAGGGCAAATAACAAAAGCATAGAAGAAAAGTGTTGACATATCATGATCAACAGGAACTCCTTTACTAAGTATGCACCCGGGTCAAGTTGGGGCTCTGCTCAGCGTTATTCTCTCTGTCACACGATGGACTCGGCACAGGCCGTGAATCCATATACTTGATGTTAAGACATTGGTCTTTAAATAAATATATACAATATGAATAAATAGTGTGAACTATGCTCGGGATCGTTTCTGAAGTGCTAAGTTCTTACCATTTTGTATGATGTTTACTTGTTAAATGAAAGGAATATTATCAGATTTAGAAATTGAAGCGCCTCTTAACTTGCTGTGCGAATACAGATTAATCGGAAAACTAATGCAAACACAAAAAATAATGCAAAAGCTTCGTGATTTTACAATTTTCGATTTTTGAGTACAGAGTAAAATTTTGTCTGCGAATTTCTAATGTCAATTCAATCAGTTGTCAACAAATGACACATATTTTCATTTGGACGTCTTTGTCTGTGGCCAAAACCAGTCATTCTACCTCAGATCAATTACCTTAGAACCTGCCTCGCTTGACGTTACCCCTCTGTCAAAAGTATATGATCACGATCTAACCCGTTTATAAGAGCTGTTTCTATAGAATCGATGTACTGTAGTAATAGTTCTCGTTATGTAATGCTCCCTAAAAATGCTGCTTTGTGTAGTTCCATGGCATAAAAACGGCAATAACTTCAAGTTTAAAAAAAGATGGAGTTACGTTTCATTTGCAAGTGACTAATGTAAGGATGCAGAATATATTTTAGATTTGTGAGTTTACCTCGACCCCTCAAAAAACGACAGACAATTTTATTGGTGAATTTAGCTACTATTTTCGCTAACGGAATATTTTAGAACTAAAAACGCGGCAATTTGAAATGGAGATTTTTGCTTTTAATTTTTTTTTCATCGAGGTACACTTACTTACTTTTAAAATAGTTTATGAAATCAATTGGGAAAATAAAAAATATCAAAATATTTTTTTTATGGTTACCCGGGTTGAACTCATTGTTAAATTATTATACTTTGGTATTAAACCATTTTATGAAAATTAATCTTTGTCTGATTTCTGTACCTACTAATTTATTTTCGCATATTCCACCTGCATATTCGCCCTTTAACCAAAAGCCTTTGTACTGAAGCTTCGGCCCCTTGCTATAGACAATTTATACTCCATAGACACACTCATTACATTTACTCTTTGTTAACGGTTTACATTTTTGAATATTTAATATTGTGTTTTTATGAATTTTATTTTGTTATTTGATATTTTCTTCTAAATTTATTACTAATATGGCAGGACCTAAAAAGGATGTGGTAAAGATATTTTATTTTGTAACACAGATATTCCATTCCTATTATACTGAGAACCTGCGATACCACATTTTATGAAGGCTGAATGTTTTTTGATTCATTTCATTTTATGAATGGATTTTGGGTCGTGCTGGCTTTGCAAGGTTTCATGGCTCCAGATCCACAATAATTGTCCAGGTATAAAATGTATTTTTCTTAGATAACGATCAATCATATCTCCAGTCACCTGAAAACTTTGTGGCAACCCTAGAGACCCTTAAAAGTTCTCTTGAATAAATCTTGAACGGTGTTTTTAAAGGGTTCCGCGAAAGACTGAGGAAATTATTTCTCATATTGAAAATTATGCGGAAAATATGAAAAAATAAAATACGCTAGTTATAGCTTGGACAATTGAGAATCTGGACCCTTGAAACATGACATCTTCTAAAGCCGACACAGTATAAACTTCATAATCGCTACAGAACTTATCGTTATGTAGGAGCGTATAGGCTGATTGGCAAAGATTTTTTACTATTAGACGTGTCACTAGCGTCTCGAAACTGAGGCGCACAAAAGTGGCTAATGTTGACAACACGATAAGTTTGCTCGTGGCCAAAATCAAGAACTAATCAAATGCCGCAATTTTATCGTCTTTCTCTATCTATCTCTAGACGGATAAAAGAGATCGCGGTAAAGAGCGCCACCAGTCGCGTGTAGACTTACCTTGCGCGCACTTTACAAGTTTTTGTTATTGCCATAAAATTTATAAAATAAATAAATATAGATACTTACATTTGGACAATACATCCTCAGTTATGAGGAACACGAAAGAAAGGAAGGAAAGCGGAAAGACATAAGCAAATTGATGTCTGAATTGGCAGGATCCTGAGGAGCTGATGAGGAAAAAGTTTCGCGCTAAATGTTTATTTCGTGCTTTGATACGGTTGGTAATGGCCAACGCACATTGGCTGATTGAAGGAATAGACCAATACGTAGGCGATGACGTGAAACGGAGGGTGGAACAAGCAGTAAGAACTAAAGTTAAAAAGAAGCAGTTGCTCAATATAAATGTGAGTCATCAACAGCATTCATTCTAATTTTTTATTTAATTTATTTTTTCATTACCAGCTTTTGGAAATGGCCCACTACAGTGCCAGGTTGGAGAAGAGTTATGGAACTTAGACCCACCACGCTGCTGTAACAATGCCGATTTTTGCACATTATAGGTACTCGTATTAAAACTAGCCGACGCCCCGTGGTTGCACTCGCGTAGATCCGCGTAGAAGTATCCCCGTATTCTAGGAGAATACGGGGATAAAATATATCTTATGGGACTCACAAATAACATGGTTTGCTTGTAGTTAGAGAATTTTCAAAATCGGTTCAGTAGATCCAGGGATCCCTACAATACTACAAAATTTACCTCTTCATAATATTAGTATAGATGAAGTGGTAACTTTGTCAGACAATACAGGGGCATATTTGTTAACGGACACACACAAAGGCTGGAAGATGGAAGCATGGCTCATCTCGTGAAAAGTTTTGTGCGACTCGGTATGAATATCCCTTACAAAGTTTGAGCAGTATGGTCATGAATAAGTATTGTTTTCTTGGGACCAAGGGTTATTATATTATGCTCATAACGTCACCAGAAAACTGCAAGAATTAAATGAACACAAGTTCACATAAGTTCGCTAATCTGAGTTCAGAGATACTTAGATGATTTGTATAATATTGAGCCCACACTTAACATGGGACACACTTAACGTGTGTCGGACATAAGATCTAAGTTCTTCAATATACAGCAATTTATTAACCCGTTTCAGGATAAAGCTCTTTTAAACAAACCCGCTGAAGAACGAACCGATCAACAGAAGAAATATATTTATCGCATTATAGGAGGTCTCAAATGTTTCAAAAGATACCCAAATGTAAGTTTTTCTCTATGTGGAGATAGTTTCGTATAAAAGAAGCAACCGTTAATCAGATAATTTGAGGAAGTTCATAACATAGGCAACAATTGTTTTTAAAGTCTATAGTTTTTTCCCCAGACAGAAATAGTAAGTAATACTAACATAACCATTTATTATTTATTATATCATCTAATCTATGTAATGTAATCTTATAGAATTAGTTCACGTTTCACATGGGATGGGATATCCCACTATTAACAAAACATACTTTCAGTTTATTTTATATCTACTCACACACTGCTTGGTCATATTTTATCTTAATCGTAACAGTATCAACACATCATTAACAACCCATATTCGGCTGACTGTTGAGCACGAGTCTCTTCTATGAATCAGAGAGGTTAGCCCTTAGTCCACCTCGCTGGCCAAATGCGGAGCAGAGTTCACACACGTAGAGAATTAAGATGCAGAAGTATGCAGGATGCAGGTTTCCTCACGGTGTTTTTCCTTCACCGTTTGAGACACTTGATATTTAATTTCTTAAAAATATGCACACAACTGAAAGTTGGAGGTGCATGCTCCGGACAGGATTCGAATGGGCTATCACGTCTCTAATCTGTTATAGTTAGTTAGTTAGTTAGTAATGGTACAGTGTTTATATGATTATATCAAAACGTTGCAATGCAATATCGTCGAGACAAACGTTCTTTTTAAGTTGTTTCTTCAGAATGTCAAAAAGAGACTTGCCGCTGCAACATACTTCAAATACTTCGGTCCAGGGCGTGTCATAGTTCGTCAACACCAAGAGGCCCACGCCATGTACTTCATCGTCAGCGGAGATGTTAAAGTCAGTCAGCTTGTATACGATGAACTTATCCATAAATATGTTTCTGTGGATGTTGGTGCTATGCATACCGGCGACATGTTTGGAGAAGTTTCATTGCTGCACAGCATACCGAGGACTGCCACAGTAACCACTGTTGGTTAGATATAATTGTACTAGTATTATTGGTTGGGGGAGCTGGGGTTCGAAGCCCAGGTCAGGCGAACAAAAAAAAAATACGTTAAAGGGATTTCTCTTACAACAAAAATCAGGCTGCTATTAAGATTTTAATTTCAAGTTAGCCCGCTTCTAACTAAGATTGCATCATCACTTACCATCAGTATTGTAGTTAGTCAAGAGCTAGAAATGTATGAGAATGACAGATCTTAATCACGTGACCTGTCGATAGCGAATGTCATTTCCACACATTTATCTAGTTTTCGAAGCGTTTGTGATCGTAGAAAGAAAATCGTCGTCCCACTTGGCTACAGGGGCTGGTTCTTTTCAAACGCACTTCTATGCACCGGTAGGCAAAATAGATATATTTCTATAATAAAAAGTTGATAGGCTTTTACACTTTTACAGTCAATTCTGTTTCATTTGTATCACCTTTGTCGATAGATCACTGTGAAGTGTTAGCACTCATGAAGGATGACTTCAAGCATATACTACATGCTACCATTCAGAGGCAGTGGGATGAAGTCCGTCGTGCTATGTCCGCTTTCACGTACTTTGACGCACTCGATGAGGTAATAATGATATTACTAAATATTGTTTAACTTATTTACATTATCTCTCATTTATTTTTTTTTAAATTTTTAACAATGTCAATATAAATATAAAATACAAAACACTATTAAAATTTTATAAAAAAAATCAACATTCTGCCCTGCGGGACATTTGAGTGCCCAAGCAACCGGTGGTCAGGGCTCCAAAGTGAGGAACCTCCTCACAATACGCGCCGTCTCAAGAATCACTGCCTCTTGTATCCGACTCTTGATCCAACAGTTAAGCGAAAGCTTCTTAAGGTGTTGGTCGAAGTTTTTCGCTATAAGACCATTGACTGAAACAACTATCGGAACAATAATAGTTGACTCAACAATCCACAACATTTACATTTATCTTTATCATCTTCACAATAGTCAAACATTTTTTCCTTATAAGGTGGCGTGCCGCGAGGGTTGCATAGTTGCGAAGATGAAATCTTACGAGGTGAATGAGACGATACTCGGTGACGGTGTGGGAATTCATAATTTCGTCTATTTCATATTATCAGGCCAATGTCAGATGATAGAATCCATACAAGTATTCGTAACTACGCGCTTGGGGAAAAACTATTATACGTTGTATGACCCGTATGTGAGTAACATTTTGCCATTTCTGTTAAATTTATTGCTTCATTTCCTAATTTGTTTTGAAAAAAGTCATGCATATTTTTCGTCGTAAATGTTAATATGTGTACAATTGTCATTTGTTCTAATTATTATATATAGGTTCCAAGCGAGGAAAGTGAATCAGACTTAGATAAAAAATATTTTAAAGCCTATAATTTGACTAAAGCCGAACGTGGATCTGATGCAACAGTAGATGATGAACAAGAACAAGCTGAATATTCGAAAAAAGGTGCGGCTTTATCAAAGAGTATATTATTAAACCGATCAAATAAACAAAAAAGTCAGTCAGCGGAGAGAATAGATGAAGTAAAAAATAGTAAGGGAACTGTTGATTTTGAAGGCTTAGGTAAACAAGAAACTAAAACAATTAAGGGATCAAGAAATGGAAGTAAAAACGAAAGTATCAGTAAGGGAAGTGCTGAATTTGAAGAAGAAGCAAAATCGGAAGATTTTTTAAAGCCAATACCACAAAAAGATCGCCGAGAATCCATTCGGTTAGCTTAAATTTTATAAAAATCTGCAAAAATAAATTTATCTAGATCAAAATATGCTTACTGTTTGTTATTTTTTTTCAGAATCAGTGTTATGCCTGACGTAATGTATGGAGGTGGTTCAACCACACCAAAACAAAATTTCCGAACTTATTTTATGCAGGTTTATGAATTTACTTTTTCCTCTAACATGGTATATTAATGTTCTGTTAGAATATAAAAGCCAAGCGTGTATTGATAATGATAGAAATTTTCATAGATACGAGTAGTAGCGAAACGAACGAAACAAATTAGCTGTATTTGAGCCACGATACATTCCTGTGTCAGCTCTTTCTTCGCGAGTCCCTCTGATGTGAGATCAGGGGTTGTCTGGTAGAGATTGCTTATAGTAATAAGCCCGCCTTTGCATGCCAAGTTTAAGTTTTTAATTTTTTTTATTCATTGTTGTTTTTTTATGTGCAATTAGTATTTCTTCTTCTTCTTCTTCTTCTGTGTCCTTTAATCTTAGGCATAGTTGATTAGATTCAAATGCGACTGTACAATGTATTTTATGTATTCTGTGCTAAAAAGTAGTTTTTGCAGCATGGTAGCACAAATGGCGATGGAATAGGTACTGTCTAAGGATCTGATTTTTAGGTTTGTCTATTCAATGCGGGTGCGTGTTTTGGTATCGGAGAGAGCATGCGTGACCGTCGCATTATTGCCCTGACTCCTGTAAGCTGCATGCTACTCCCAAAGGTGTGGCTTTTTCAACGAAACACAGCTAATATTTGGTCTCGGATTCAACATTATTTGAAAAAAAAAGTAAGTTTATTTTAATAATGTTGCATGAGGTGAGGCCTCGATAACTTATATATTATTCTCACAAATCCCGCGGGAATCATAGATTTTATAAAAAGCAGCTGATGTTCGATAACCTCGTCAATTTTCTAGTGGAAATTCTATTAAATTTGGTTCAGTCGATCTAGAGATTAACAGACAAACGGACAGATAGACAAAAATATAACAAAATACAGTTATTTTGAAATCACAGATAGACGTATAATTGACATATTAATGAGCCTGACCGGAAGTGGAATTCTTATACTAATATAATAATCTAAGCCTCCATACGCACGAGAGTATTTTAACAGACGATAAAAAAACTTTCAAATATAGTATGAAGTGAAATGAAGGTCTATTTCCAACGTCCAAAATTGAAAATGCAAAACTGCTCGAATAAAAGCGTCGTGTTTTAAAAACGCCGTATTCTGAACTTGGGAATGCAATTGTTGTATTTGAACGTTTGTTGTATTTAACGTCCGTTAAAAAAGCTCTTGTGCGAATGAGGGCTTACTTTTGATTTTAAGCATCAAGCAATAAACTTTTATGGTAGAAATATGTAAAATATTGTTTTAGATACCAACTAAAAAACAATTGTTTAAAGAATTTGTATCAGCAAGACGATGGCAAGAATTCCGAGAAGACTTGGTAGAAAATGTACTCGCTCGCTCCAATACTGTGAATTGGACAACCATACATGATGTGCCGTATTCCATACGTTTGGAAGAAACGCAAGATATTTAGCAATAACCTCATTTTATTATTAATTCATTTTGATATCATAATAAATTTTTCCCTATTGGTCTTTTTTGCGTGTTATGTTGGCCTATTCACTAACTTTGATTAACTTTAGTGGATAAACACAAAAGAAGATGCCCAAAATTGGGCCCACTTTTGGAACGATACAGAAATAAAAAATACACTAAAAATATTGTATATATTCCTACATTACTCCATTAGAATCTTAGCCGAAATAATATTCGCCAACAGGGAAAATTAGCTGATTTCATTATTTTCACACATGATTTATATATCCTCTTTGATGCGTATTTCACTCATTGACAGTTGGCTTTGAAAACGCGGGCTTTTAATATCCAAGTCAATTAGTGAAAGAGATATCACTGTCAAATATTCATATTATTATAATTTGATGAGATGTGTGAAGAAGAGCCGTGATAGCCCAGTGGATATGACCTCTGCCTCCAATTCCGGAGACTGCGAGTTCGAATCCGGTCCGGGGCATGCACCTCCAACTTTTCAGTTGTGTGCATTTTAAGAAATTAAATATCACATGTCTCAAACGGTGAAGGACAAACATCGTGAGGAAACCTGCATACCAGAGAATTATCTTAATTCTCTGCGTGTGTGAAGTCTGCAAATCCGCATTGGGCCAGCGTGGTGGACTATTGGCCTAACCCCTCTCATTCTGAGAGGAGACTCCAGCTCAGCAGTCAATCAATCAATCAATCAAAAATCATTTATTTCAAGTAGGCTCAGTTTACAAGCACTTTTGACACGTCAGTTGACTATTTGTAAAGATTCTACCACCGGTTCGGAAGGCAGGTTCTGCTGAGAAGATACCGGCAAGAAACTCAACAGTTGCTCTTTTGAAAAAGTCATACAGTATTATAATTTACAATTAATAACAATTACTGTTTACATTTTTTATAGTTTTACTTTCTGTGTGAAGGTGGAAGCTGATCCAACGACCTCCAAGCATCTTTATCATTAAGGAACTCATCAATGTTGTAGTACCCTCGACTGAGTAGATGTTTTTTAACACATTGCTTAAAGCTATGCATTGGCAGGTCCATCACAGTCTTGGGGATCTTATTATAGAAGAGTACACCCAAACCTACAAAAGATTTTTTTACTCTTTGGAGACGATATGCAGAAATAACTAACTTATGCCCGTGTCTAGTAAGACGTGGGTTTAAATCTCCTTTTCGTTTGTACAAATTAATATTTTGTCTTACATATACTATACTGTTATATATATATTGACAGGCTACTGTTAGTATACCTATTTCTTTAAACTTTTGACGAAGGGACTCGCGTGATTTTAATTGATATATTGCTCGAATTGCTCTTTTTTGAAGAACAAATATAGATTGTATATCGGCAGCCTTGCCCCACAATAAAATACCGTAAGACATTACGCTGTGAAAGTACGCAAAATAAACAAGCCTAGCTGTATCAACATCAGTAAACTGTCTTATTTTTCTCACGGCAAATGCCGCTGAGCTAAGTTTACCAGACAGTTTTTCTATATGAGCACCCCACTGAAGTTTACAATCCAAGGTCACTCCCAGGAAAACTGTGGAACTCTCCATTTCCAGTGTTTCACCATCGATCATTATAGACTTATCTAATTTTTTAACATTTGGCAATGAAAACTCAATACATTTAGATTTCTTGGCATTCAAAAGTAGATTATTTGCAGTGAACCAATGCGACACATGCGATATGGCACGGTTTACGTCGTCAGAGTTATCTTTATTTCTGTCGGACTTAAAAATTAAGGATGTGTCATCAGCAAACAGTACAATCTCACATATGCCACTGATATGGTATGGTAAATCGTTTATGTACACTAAAAATAGAAAAGGACCCAGAATTGAACCCTGTGGGACGCCCATTATGGTAGTGGAACCGTGCGACTTTATATCATTTATGCATACCTTCTGCGTTCTATCACTGAGATAAGAGGCAATGAGATCGAGTGCAACACTTTTGATGCCATAGTGGCTTAACTTGAGTAGAAGGGTGTTATGGTCAACACAATCGAACGCCTTGGACAGATCACAGAACACACCAATAGCATTCTTAGAACCTTCCCATGCTTCATAAATATGTTTTAAAAGTTTAGCCCCTGCATCAGTTGTATTGCGACCTTTTGTAAAACCATACTGTTCAGGATGAAACAAGTTATTTAAATTAAAATGACATAAAAGTTGATTTAATATGATTTTTTCAAAGACCTTGCTAAGTGTTGGCAATATTGTAATCGGTCTATAATTATTAAGATCTGATTTGTCTCCTGATTTAAAAAGTGGTATCAATTTGCCATGCTTCATTAGGTTCGGAAAAATACCTAAGTCCACACATTCATTAAAAATAATGGCTAAGTGGGGAGCAGTGAGCCGAATATGGGTTGATGACCGTGTGAAGTTATTGTCAACTAATAGCTACAATGAATTTTATGTCAATATTCATCATTCGTATCCCTACGAATGATTGCCCACCTATAACAAGTAATTCAACTGACTAAGCAAATATAAAGGAGATCATTCATTTTGGGCCCTTTTTGAAAGTGCCGGCCAAAGAAAAAAAATAGCACGAATCGTTAGAACTAGTCATTTGGAGTAATAGTTAATATGGCATGAAAGTTGTAGGAGGGCTCTGAACCAAGTTATACAGGTTCGACGATTCGTTATTTTCATACATTTAGTCAATTTTCAAAAGTGCCCGCCAAGAAAAAAAACTGGTACGTATCGTTAGAACTGTCCATTTGGAGCAATAGTTACTACCGCTCAAATGTTGTAGGACTGCACTGAACCAAGTTATACAGGTTCGATAACTCGTCACTTCTATACATTTTACTAAGTTTTGTAAGTGCCCGCAAACAAAATAAACCATACGTATCGTTATAACTAGCCATTTGCAGCAATAGTTACTATGGCATAAACATTGTAGTATAGCTTTGTGTCGAGTTATACAGTTTCGATGATTCGTCCAATCCATTTATTTTATTGATTTTTTAAAGTACCGTTTAACAAAAATATGTTACTTATGGTTAAAACTGCCCATTTGGAGTAATAGTTAGGATGGCACAAATATTGCAAGATTGTTCTGAACCAAGTTATACAGGTTCGATGTCTCGTCACTTTAATGTATTTGATGGAGTTTTGTAAGTTACAAAGTAAATGCTATTTATCGTTATAACTAGCCATTTTCAGTAATAGTTACTATGGCATAAACGTTGTAGTATAGATCCGAATCAAGTTATATTGTTTAGATGATTTGTCACATTCATATATTTTAATGATTTTTTAAAGTACCGTTCACCTAAAACGTTAGGTAAAGGACCTAACGTTAAAACTAGTCATTAGGAGCAATAGTTAGTAACACGTTGCACATGCTTCAAAAAAAAATCTAGTACTGAAACAAGTTATATAACTTTCATTCATTGATTTCCATAAAAGTTGGAAAACATAAAAGCAATAATATAAAATATTGAAATAATGATTCTAAGCATTTGCACAAATTCAACATTTTGGTGCAAATGTAACTAAAAACTGTGTTATTGTGCATTGAGAGAAATAAAAACGTTTTATTAAGTTCTTCAAGTAATGGTAATTTCGGTTTACAAGCTTGAATAACATAACAAATACACGCACAACGGCGAATCACATGACCAAGTGTAGAAACGGTCCAGAAGGAAGAACATAACAAATAATGATGACACAGCTCTTACACCATGATGACATTTATTTCATATTATTAGTTAAGTATTCATCATTAATACCTGTTTATTGTTCCCCATTACATTCAGATATCAACAAAATCTTAAGTAACGAATCATCGAACGCAAATAACTTGGATCAGAGCAATCATACAATGTTTCTGTCATACCTACCAACTAATTGTATTGCTTAAATCGATAAAATCCATAGAAATTAAGAATCATTGAACTTGTATAACATGGCTCAGAGCAGGCCTACAACGGTTGTTGTACTATACTAACTATTACTGCCCGTTCCTATTACAGCCAGTTCTAATGATACGTACAATTTTAATGGTTGGCACTTAAAAATCAAGAAAATGTATGGATATTACAAATAGTCACACCTGTATAACTTAGATCAGAGCATTTATACAACGTATCTGCCATACTAACTGACAAAGTTAAAATAAATGATCTAATGAATAAATGATCAGTTAAAATGATACCTGTAAGAATTTTATAGGCAGGCACCTTTTAAAATTAATAATACGTATGGAGATGACATGCCATTTAACCTGTATAACTTGGTTTAGAGCAACCCTACAACATTCGTGTTATACTAACTATTGTCACAAATGACCAGTTAAAACGATACGTATCATTAATGTTGTCGGTGGGCATTTACAAAATCAATAAAATGCATATAAGTGACGAGATATCGAACCTTTATAACTTGGTTCAGACCAAACCTACAGCATTCGTGACATACTAAATATTACTCCAAATGGGCAGTTTTGACGATAAGTGCAGTGATAAGTGCATATTTTTGTAAAACGGCACTTTGAAAATCAATAAAACATATGGATTTGACGAATCATCGAAACTGCATAACTGGACACAGAGCTATACTAAAATGTTTATGCCATAGTAACTATTGCTGCAAATGCTAGTTACAACGATACGTATTATTTATATTGTAGGTGGTCACTTACAAAACTCAAAAAATATGTATAGAAGTGACAAGTCATTGAACCTGTATAACTTGATTCAGAGCAATCTTACAACATTTGTGCCATACTAACTATTATTCCAAATGGGCAGTTCTAACGATACGTATCAGTTTTTTCTCTTAGCGGGCACTTTTGAAAATTGACAAAATGTATGGAAATAACGAATCGTCGAACCTGTATAACTTGGTTCAAAGCCACCTGACAACTTTTATGCCATATTAACTATTGCTCCAAATAGCTAATTCTAACGAGTCGTGTCATTTTTTTTTGTTGGCCGGCACTTTCAAAAAGAGCCCAAAAATGTATGGAGCGTGAATGATCTCCTTTCTTTGAAAATTTACCTAATAAGTTCTACTTATAATTTATAGCCAAGTTTCAGCTCTGTATCAATTGTATAATTTGGGCCCGAGTTTGTATGGAGACTAGGTATCCTTTGCCAACTAGCTAGTGATTCTCAACTAACGAGATTTTTTATTCACTATTAATTTATTGCTAACTGATCAAAGTTGCTAATCAGTGTGTTTGCAGAAGAGGGATTTTTGGACTTACTCGAGTGCAGCAGATAAACATAAGGGACCTTGCATTATGTTGAATAACTCCACCATTTTGAGCCCCTTAATATATATATAGGGCTAGCGAAAAACGAACTTCCAAATAGCCAGCACGTCAGATAAAGTTACATACAAAAGCATACTTAGTTAATTGATGATAAATACTTTTGCTAGTTATTTATTATTGTATTCATATTATGAAGGATCTTTTTGGAGTGTATTTTCACAAACCATAGATAAGATTGAAAGGAAAGCAATTATAACAATTTGTTTGACAATTTCATACTAATTTATTTTTTGAAAATAAAAATACTGTTATATTTTTATTTAAAGATACAGATTTTGTTTACGAGTATTGTTTGATAATGTGTGCAGTTTTTGTTTAATTGTTGATATTAAGTACATACATTTTGAATATATTATTATTTAGTTTCATCTGACCCAGTTATTATTAACAACAGTAAAAATGGTAAAACCACCTACAGCCAAAAAGGAAATGGTAAGCAGGTTTCACAAATCCAAAATATAGTTACCTATCTCCCGATTGATAGCAACACGCGTTGTTCGCCTAGTCTAAAATGACACTCATTAATAACATGGTTTTCTATTGGTAAAGAATTTGCAGATCAGTTTAATAGATCCAGATCCCCCCACCAAAACCATACTAACTCATAAACTTTAGGTACCTCTTCATGATTATTTATCTCTCATTTACTTATTTGTACTTTTTTAAGTTTTACCAATGTTAAATAAAATACAAAATGTAATACAAAACACTATTATTAGGTACTAGCGGACGCATGAAACTTCGTCCTCCTGAAATTCAGTTTTTCAGAAATCCCGCGGGAATCATAGTACTTATGTTGATCAATAACCTCCTCTGTCTTCCAGTGAAAATTCCATTACAATCAAAACGCTAAAGGCATACAGACAGAAAGACAAAAAAAATATTAAAAAGCTTGATTGTGTTTTGGTATCGTGTAAATAACTATTTATAAATGCAGCACTTGATATTAAACACTTACTTTGAAATCACAGACATACACTTAATTTTTTTTTATATGTATTGATAAGTTTAGATAATTTATTGGCGATCACTCCGGTTCTTTACCAATTTACAGAAAACTGGTAGACGCCGCACAGTTTCCGTTAGTGGGGATAGTATAGCTTCCCAACAGTAAAATATTTTTCAAATCGGTTCAGTAGTTTCAGAGCCTATTCAATGCAAACAAACAATCGAATCTGTCCTCTTTGTAATATTAGTATAGACTAGCGGACGCCCGTGACTTCGTGTGCGTGAAACCCTACCTACTACTACCCTACCTTACTCCCACTCTACAGCTACCCTACCATACAGGGGATAAGTAGGGACTCAAAACTACCCCTACCTTACCCCTAATTTTACTCCTACCCTACCTCTACCAAACCCCTACCCTACCCTACCCTGCCCTACTCCTACCATACGGCTATTCTAGCACGCGACGGAAGCTTAAAAAATGGAGTAACTATAAATGTTGGGAAAACGGTAGAACGTTTTCCCAACATTTCCCTTCACTGCTCTGCTCCTATTAATCGTAGCGTGATGTAAAGTATACTATAACCTGCCCAGGAGTATGAAGAATAATTGTACCAAGTTTCGTTAAAATCCGTCGAGTAGTTTTTGTTTCTATAAAGAACATACAGACAGACAGACAGACAGACATACAGACAGAAAGACAGACAGACAGACAAAAATTTTACTGATTGCATTTTTGGCATCAGTATCGATCACTAATCACCCCCTGATAGTTATTTTGGAAATATATTTCATGTACAGAATTGACCTCTCTACAGATTTATTATAAGTATAGAAGATAAGCATAAGCATAACTGTTATTATTTCCAAGTTATCATGATATCATGTTAGACTAGTCGCACACACACACAAATGCTATGTATATAATTATACCTGTATATTAATTTAAAGCGTGATAACAGGATCCTGAGCTACTTATGAAGATCAAATTCCGAGCGAAATGTTTGTTTCGGGCTTTAGGTCGTATGGTAATGGCTAATGCGTATTGGCTAATTGAGGGGGTAGACCATTATGAAGGCTTCGACGACGTGAAGCGGCGGGTGGAACAAGCAGTGAGGGGGAAGGCTAAGAAAAAACAGTTGCTCACTATAAAAGTAAGTTATGTTTTTTTTAGAAAACTTTAAGGTCTTTTTTAAACGTCACCGATATTCCCCTTAACGCTTCAACTAAGCGTAGAGTCACAGGGCTAGGTTGAAACTCAGAAAATGTCGAATTTGAGCCCAGTTGCTTAATCCGTTGAGAAAAAATATTTAAAAAAAATGTAATAGATTGAAATTTTGTTGGTTTATTTTTAACAAAATAATACAACATATTGTTCTTTTTAATAAAATGACGAAAATAAATTCGAGAGACGTAGGTGTGTATCAAATGATTCTCACCCACAGACGTCTACAGGATTATTCACTATTTTTGACGTAGTAGTAGTTGACATATACGAAATTGAGATTGTATCTAAAAATGTCATCCCTTGGTTACTTGTGGATATCACACAGTAGGTAAATTACATTTTGTCAACTGATTTGATGTTTATTTTATTAGGTTGATATATAAAGACCAAAATAGTGAATAGGCCAGCTGAACCGAGGCTCGTGTTGACTTCCACCAAATGATAAATATATAACGAAATAGATAGTTTGCAGGATTTGATAAGTTTTATTAAAAATGTACTTAAAATAATCCATTTCTGAGAGTTAAGGTTTTTTGTTAAAATAATTTCAGGATAAAGCCCTTTTGAATAAGAATGCTGAAGAGCGTACAGATAAAGAAAAATCTTACATATACCGAATTATTGGAGGACTCAAATGTTTCAAACGATATCCAAATGTAAGTATCATCTACATCTTATTTACTTCGCGAGTTCCTTTCCACTGTTGTTACTGCATCATCCAGAGGAAATGTACCTTTTGTAAGGACTCCAAAACACAACCGTCTTGTCGTGTCTTGTCTTGTTCTTGTCTTATCGACTAACTTTTCGCACATAACTCTTCTTCTTGGAATTTGAAATTGGTGTTTAAGATGCCAAAATCAAAATATCACAAACAATGAAGTTGCCATGGAAACGAACGATATCACAGCGCTGTAACTTTATAGTATGCAGGGGTTTCTATAGAATCCAGCTACTCTCTGCGTTATATTAGACGAAAGCTGATCTGGCTTGTTGGCCAGTCCTCCAAGCGGAGAGTCGATCGTCGCTGCGATTTCTGCTGCGGGGTCGCAATTCCAAAACACTGTTTGTATAGACTACTTATACTATTCCAAAACCTTGATTTATCATTATCAGTCTATTTTAACGGATTACTACAGTGCCAGGCCTCCCTCCTTATAGGAGAGGGGACATTGGCTTTTGTCCCTTGAGGCAATTACGCCTTGGTTAAATACTAGCTCACGCTCGCGATTTGGTCCGCCTTTAGACCTTCTCAATCCGGCTCTATCGCAAAATTCGTTCTTTGCGACAGTTCTACTAACTATAAATTTCCTGCTAAATTTATTTTTTCAACGTCAAGCGGTTTTTTGAGGTTTTGTAATGACCTTTCGCCTGGAAAAATTAAGTGGAACTTTTAAAAATCCAAGTGATGACTTAGTGCGTTTGTTAATTTTTTCATATATATTTTTTTAAATTGATATACCGTTTTAAAGCACTACAATGTAATCAAGGTCTGGAGTGGCTTTGATGGTGGAGCTGAAATCCAAATAAGGGAACTCCTCAACGGTTCAAAGTAGCTGTATTAAATATTTTTACTTAATTTCTAACAGCACGTTAAGAGGAAATTAGCAGCGGTAACGTATTACAAGTACTACGGTCCAGGACGTGTTATCGTTCGTCAACACCATGAGGCCCATGCCCTGTATTTCGTCATAAGCGGTGACGTCGTGGTCAGCCAGCTTGTGTTTGATGAACTCATCCAACAGTTTGTTTCTGTGGAGATTGGGGTCATACATTCTGGCGATATGTTCGGAGAAGTTTCCTTGTTGCATAACATACCGAGGACCGCTACTGTAACTACAACTGGTTAGACGTTGTATTTAATTTATACCCCACAGATATAATATGTTATAGCTCATGTACCTATTCAACAATTTTGTAAGATAAGCACTGCTTAGCTATAATGTAGGCATAGTAAGTAGAATTCAATAAAACTGATAGTCAGTCAAGAAAACTTTCTCAGGGATCGCATACCTACTATTATAAAGCAGCTATACTTCAGCTTTATAATATTATATACTAATATTATAAAGCTGAAGAGTTTATATGTTTTTCTGTTTGAAAAAATTTTTCAGTGTTAGATAGAACGGGAACCACGAGGGTGAAACCTCGCGGCGTCAGCTAGTACTAAATTAAAAATACAATTGATATGTACTTAGTATTTTATACTAATATAGTATTTAGTATTGGTCATCCTGTAGATAAAGACAGTCAGACATCCTATACATAAGTCGATAAGATAAAGCTTTGTAACATTAAGCGTGACTAACTTTAGTGCCTAGATACTAATATTATAAATGCGAAGGTAAGTCTGTCTGTCTGTTACCTTTTCAAGGTAAAACGGCTGAACCGATCAAAATGAATTTTGGTATTATGATAAATGGGACCTCGGAGCAGACTACTTTTATCCCTAGGTTGAAAGTTTGTATGGAAAATTTAGAATAGAATAGAACAGAACAGAACGGAACTGAATGGAAGAATATTTTGTATTACTGTAACAAATTAAGTTAACAAGAATAATCACTTCAATTCGACCAAACATAATGTCGTATCATAGTAACCGTTCGTTGATCGTAAAACATTTAGTATACTGTTTACGTTTGAAATATACAGGCCTTCCTCGTTTACGATATTGTCCATATTGAATACTGTCCTACAGGTCACTGTGAACTTTTGGTACTTATGAAGGAGGACTTCAAGAATGTACTTCAAGCATCCATTCAGAAACAGTGGGACGAAGTTCGTTTTGCGATGTCAGCCTTCACATACTTCGACGCGCTTGACGAGGTATTATTTTAATCTTGCGGACGCCCTCCTCCTCCTTAATACAGCCCTGTCTCAGAATCCGTTTTTAGCCTGCCAATTTTTATGTTTTGTTATTTAAAAAAAACAATTACACAAGTAAAGATTAAATAATATATTGTATAGAAACAGGAGCCGTGATAGCCCAGTGGATACCTCTGCCTCCGATTCCAGAGGGTATGGGTTCGAATCCGGTCTTGGGCATGCACCTCCAACTTTTCAGTTGTGTGCATTTTAAGAAATTAAATATCACGTGTCTCAAACGGTGAAGGAAAAACATCGTGAGGAAACCTGCATACCAGAGATTTTTTTAAATTCTTTGTATGTGTGAAGTCTGCCAATCCGCATTGAGTCCGCGTGGTGGACTATTGGCCTAATCTCTCTCATTCTGAGAGGAAACTCGAGCTCAGCAGTGAGCCGAATATGGGTTGAAAATGATGATTGTATAGAATATGCATGATATTGTATGCTGTCAATATTTTATAGGTAGCACTGCGTGAAGGTTGCATAGTAGCAAAGATGAAAACTTACGCGATAAACGAAACGGTGCTCGGTGACGGAGTTGGAGTTCAGAATTTTGTATATTTTATTCTCTCAGGGCGATGTCAAATGATAGAGTCGATTCAAGTAATAGCAACTAAGCGCTTAAGAAAAACACACTACAGTCTGTACGATCCTTATGTAAGTAACACTGTTTTATTTGAATTCATTGTCTCGTTTACTACTATACTATTACTTACTGACTAGTTTGCATGTGGAGTTTTTATCATTATCATCATTAACAGCTGATGCACTGCTAGACATAAGTCACTTGCATAGGCTTTCAAACACCACGGTTTCGAGCCTTAAGCATCCAGCGATCCGCTTGATGTCTTCGATCAACCTGGTAGGGGGTCTACCAACATTGCGCTTTCTGGTGCGGGATCGACATTCCAACACTTTGGGACCCCAACGTCCATCGACTCTTCGAACTATGTGCCCTGCCCCATTGCCACTTCAGCTTAGCGACTTACTGAGCTTTGTCAGACCTGACGTGTATTTCCAATACTAATTTATTTTTTAGGTAGCAAATGAAGAGGAAAGTGAACAAGATTTGGATACTAAATACTTTAGAGCTTATACAAAAATAAGTAAAGACGAACGCGATTCTGCCGTGACAGTTGGAAGTACTCGTAAAGTACAATCCCCAAGTTTAACTAAACCAGATAATTCTTTGAAAGATGTACAGAGAAGTGAGAATGCGAGTGAAACTGAAAAACCTCGTAAGGAAAGTGCTGATTTGCAAAGTATTGCGCAACTTAAATCAGAAGAAACCTCTAAACAATTTAGAGCTTCTATTAGGTTAGTTATTTTAAAGGAGATATTTCAATGAGACCTTTCATTTTGTTTTCTAATATTTGATATTGTTTTTCAGAATAAGTAATATTCCTGAAGTGGGTGGGGATGTAAAGCCAAAAGAAAACCTCAAAACGTATTTTATGCAGGTTTGAAATAATTGTCATTTAGTTAGTAGACCGTCGTTCTGTGCGTCCGTCCGTATGTACATGGTTTAACGCAGAGGCTATTACTACTATAAAACTAATTAAGGAGTATGTATGTCACCGTTAGATTGTAAAATACGTTAGTTTATAATCTCACTCGTGATATTATAATTTGCCGTCGTATTGTGAACTGAAAATACTGATTACAATTTAACGTGTTATTTTTCGTTAAGTATAATATTATAATCTATCGGAAGTGGCACCGTTAAATTGCAATCTTAAAACGTCAACTGTCCGAACTTGCCCCTGATTGGTCGGCCTTACAGCAGACCGTTATGTGTCCATTGAGTTGTCCATAGTCCAAGGGGTTCTCTTCTAATATTTTTCTATGGATCCGTTTGTAAAATATTAAGCTTTTGAGAGAAAATTTATGAGTTGAGTCAAGTGTCAGCCGGCTAAACTGCTGCTTATGGATACGTAAAAAAAATCACGAGAGTAGGATAGGTATATGACGATAATGAAATTACAAGGAAAACTATAACAGGTTTAGCAATTGTTATTTAAAGAGTAACTAATAGTCGACCTACTTAAAAACATAATTGGAACTCGAAAATTGCATACTAATTCAGTTGTTAATTAAAAAGATAAAGTTGTCAGTATGATTCTGCCGTGACAGTTGGAAGTACTCGTAAAGTACAATCCCCAAGTTTAACTAAACCAGATAATTCTTTGAAAGATGTACAGAGAAGTGAGAATGCGAGTGAAACTGAAAAACCTCGTAAGGAAAGTGCTGATTTGCAAAGTATTGCGCAACTTAAATCAGAAGAAACCTCTAAACAATTTAGAGCTTCTATTAGGTTAGTTATTTTAAAGGAGATATTTCAATGAGACCTTTCATTTTGTTTTCTAATATTTGATATTGTTTTTCAGAATAAGTAATATTCCTGAAGTGGGTGGGGATGTAAAGCCAAAAGAAAACCTCAAAACGTATTTTATGCAGGTTTGAAATAATTGTCATTTAGTTAGTAGACCGTCGTTCTGTGCGTCCGTCCGTATGTACATGGTTTAACGCAGAGGCTATTACTACTATAAAACTAATTAAGGAGTATGTATGTCACCGTTAGATTGTAAAATACGTTAGTTTATAATCTCACTCGTGATATTATAATTTGCCGTCGTATTGTGAACTGAAAATACTGATTACAATTTAACGTGTTATTTTTCGTTAAGTATAATATTATAATCTATCGGAAGTGGCACCGTTAAATTGCAATCTTAAAACGTCAACTGTCCGAACTTGCCCCTGATTGGTCGGCCTTACAGCAGACCGTTATGTGTCCATTGAGTTGTCCATAGTCCAAGGGGTTCTCTTCTAATATTTTTCTATGGATCCGTTTGTAAAATATTAAGCTTTTGAGAGAAAATTTATGAGTTGAGTCAAGTGTCAGCCGGCTAAACTGCTGCTTATGGATACGTAAAAAAAATCACGAGAGTAGGATAGGTATATGACGATAATGAAATTACAAGGAAAACTATAACAGGTTTAGCAATTGTTATTTAAAGAGTAACTAATAGTCGACCTACTTAAAAACATAATTGGAACTCGAAAATTGCATACTAATTCAGTTGTTAATTAAAAAGATAAAGTTGTCAGTATGATATAGGTATCATACTGCTTACAGACTCTGAGGAGAGTCTGTTAAAACTAGAAAGCCGAAATTTTTTGGGTATGTGTATTAATTACGTCTATGGAGCGGTAAAAAGAAAATTAAAAAAAAAGCAAGCTACATGCAAAGTGAGGATGAATTTTTTATCGTCTATTCCATTGTGTGGGGTATCGTTATCGGTGTTTTTATGCATTACATAATTCACTAAAGTGCCAACTTAATCTACGGAATCCTACACGAACTTGGCTGGTTTTATTTTAAATTGTTTGTATACATGGGTATATCATAGATAGGGACTTACCACTATTTCAATATAATGGTGTCATGATCATTTATGTTTTTTATTTTGTTTCTTGGGATTTACGCAAGGATGATGATGATGAAGGTCCACTTTGACTTGATATATGTTAATTAATTTTAATTATTAAATACAAATATTCCTTATTTGTTAAACATTGTTTTCTTATTATTTTTGTTAGGTTTGTCAGTTTAACCCTGGATCAACTTTTGGTTTTGGAGAAAACCTGCGTGACCGTCGCATCGTCGCTCTAACTCCTGTTAGCTGTATGCTTCTTCCAAAAATATGGCTCCTTCAACGTAACACTGCCAACATTTGGACAAGAATACAACATTATTTGGAAAAGAAGGTAAGTATTTTATTCATAACTAAATTTCCATGAAAGAATTAAACATTATAAATACGAAAGTAAGTCGGTCTGTCTAATCTATTGAAGCGGTGAGGATGAAGTTCGAAGAGCCCATGTACGTTGGGGTCCCAAAGTGCTAGAATGGCGACCCCGCACTAGTAAGTGCAGCGTTGGTCGACCCCCCACCAGGTGGACTGACGACATCAAGCGAGACGCAGGGATTCGCTGGATGCAGGTGGCTCAGTATCGTGATGTTTGGAAGTCCCTACAAAAGGCCTATGTCCTGCAATGGAAAAATCCATGGTTCTCCCAGGATTAAAAAAAGATTTCACGTGAAAGAAATCGCGCTACTTAAAAATTAATTTTATCGACCCATTCAAAATGAAAAAAAAACAAAATAATAAGTTGAATTTTATCACTTTGTCCTAGATTCCAAAAAAAAAGCAATTATTTAAACAGTTTGTATCGGCAAGACGATGGGAGGAGTTTAGAGACAACTTGGTAGAAGACGTGATGTCCCGCACCAACGGTGTTAATTGGACATCCGCCCACGATGTGCCATATTCCATTAGAATGGAGGAGATGTTGGACATTTAGTTAATAATTATTACACTTTAACCTTCATACTAATGTTAATTCTTAATAATTATATCTATAATATACCTCCGTTATTTAATGAATTACCAAAGAAGTTTTATTTCTGTAAACATGAAGATTTTGTCTACCTCTCTGACCAAATATGGTAAAGCTTTGGTTTTTAACAGAGAGATCCTAGTTCCATAGGCCAAATAACAATTTTATTCTTAAATTGGCTCACGTCTAGTCTGGAGGGCCTATATATTGTAAAAAAAAGTGTAAAGCTTTTATACTTGTAAAATGACATAAGTCTGGTAACCAGACTTTTATACTCTCGCTCTATAATAATTAATTGTAGTATAAAAAAATTATATTTTTTATGATATTTTATTGTCCTTTTAAGTTTAAAGAACTTTCCTAAGTATCGCACTAAATTAACATTCGCCTCCATTTCTGAATAAAATGCTTTTTCCTGCATAATTTGGTAGTTAAATGATAGCAGATGTTATTGTAGGATGTAGGAACCACCGAGTAACAGCATCGTTTATCGTTGCTCTGTGATTGAATCTACATTTTAACCAGCTTCCATTTAAGGCATTGTGATTCATACGAGGCTTAAGTGGATTATTGTCTTCCTATAGTCGCATAAGAACTGGGCGGAGGCGTAGACGAGGCCAAGTCGCCAGCTCGCAAATAATGCAATCAAGGTTAAATGAAAAATTTTAATTTCATAAATCTTTATTTAATTATTTACTCTTGGATATTGCTTGGTGTTATATTTATAACTTGTTGGCCTTCCTACAATACATTATTTATTGAAATTGTGGTTAACACCTGCCTATGTTGTTTTTATTTATAAGAGAAAAACCACCTATTCAAAGACATGATATAATATGAAATAGATGGTCGCCTTTACATTACTTTTCTATGGTGATACAACTGATTGTGAAGAGACATTCAGTTATGGGATAGATGGGACAAATCGTCTCAATTATCCCTTAGCAGACCGAACATCACTCGGCCATTTTTTTTTATTCATACATACTTTACTTTCTCTTGAAAAGTATCCAAGTAAACCATTGGCAATATACACATTTGATTCAAATCGCCTAATTAGTGTATCCGAGATACATAATAATATGAATACACTTAATTTTGTTTACGAATTTGTACAAAAAATTACGTGTACCTATTCGGAAATAATAGGCCAGAACTTTTCTTCAAACTCAATAAATAGCCTGCAAACTGTGCAAATATAAGAAATAATTCCACCTATTTTTGGAATTTATGAAATTCTTGTGTTTTAATTTAATATATTAATTCAAATTGTAATCATTGAAGACCGTTCTGTGTAGTTAGAAATGCTCTAGTTTCAGCAAATATCTTGGGTTCGATTCCAGTTTGGGTCAATTGGGGATACTATATTTTCTACATTTAGTTCTGGTTTGGTCTGGTGGTAGGCTTCGCGCGCGGCGTAGAAACGGTCCGACATATGGGTGTAATAAAATTGTACCTCTTTCCAAATTGCCCTCCTCTATTATTACAGGTTTTCTTAATTATTATTGGTCCAGGTCTGGCTGGTGGGAGGCTTCGGCCGTGGCTAGTTACCACCCTACCGACAAAGACGTACCGCCAAACGATTTAGCGTTCCGGTACGATGTCATGTAGAAATCGAAAGGCGTGTGGATTTTCATCCTCCTCCTAACAAGTTAGCCCGTTAAGTTGTAAATAATAAAAAAAAAACGCTACTAAAGGATAAATGACCTTCCATTCCAAAGCATACGTTTGAATAACAAAACAAAGAAAGTTTGCAAAACATAGGAAGATGATTGAAAATCAGAAACACGCGATGACGACATATCATCGCGTAACCAAGGTGACCGGTTTTGGCGGGAGGCGCCCACGCGACAGTCGTCACCGGTCCGCTCAGGCAAAGTGCGGACTGCGTACCTGCGAACGATACAGCATTCGACCGCAGTGCACCGCGACGAACCGAGCGCGATACGTATACCGACGACAGCCTTTGCTGATCGAATATCTTAATATATAGATCCTCTAACATAACTTACTATATAGTTATATTTTAACAGTGCCCAGATTATACGGCTTTGGTCGTTTTTCACATTTGCTAATTGGTAAGTTTTATTGTCACATTACTCATCTTTTAACTAATTATAACGTTTTAATAGGTAGAATAACTTTTAAAATTTGTAGATATTAATACTATAAAACTATTATATGTTTAATTTGTTGATACTAATTGCTTAATCTTGTTTTCTTTTAGCGTAGTTTCGTAGAACTTTTAAACTTATCTGAAGAAATTCTTCTGCTGCCTTTGCAGGTAGTTTCCAATCGATTACATTATTAGCAGGATTCGTATTGTTTTTACGTTTTATTAGTTTGTTTGTTTATTATTTACTAGTTTAGGAAAAAATATCTACTGTCGTATTTAGAGTTAGCACTAATAAGTACTTAAGTTCGTGTTTCCTATTTTTATTATGGTATTTATTTTATACTAGCGGACGCTCGCAACTTCGTCCGCGTGAAACCCTACTACTACCTTCATGCATTTTTGGCATCGGTATCCATCACTAATCACCCCCTGATAGTTATTTTGGAAATATATTTCATGTACAAAATTGACCTCTCTACAGATTTATTAGAAGTATAGACTAGATATATCGACTACTTTATCAAAAGTAACTAAGCTGTTTTTACAAAATAAGCTATACTTATATTTTTTTTCATAAAATTGCCATAAGGAAAATAAAAACAGCTTTCTTTGATATACAAAGTGATCTGAATTTAGCCATTCTACACAGCGCACGCATGCACAATTTTATGTTTATTTACATTATATATTTATGTATATATAGTGCTTTCAGTTTTCCTCAGTGTTCCTGAACATACAACTCGACATTGTATAGACAATATTAAAGTATTATTTTCTTAAGTAACTTTCATTGTTTACTGTGCAACTTAATTAACTTTAGACAATTAGCCAATTTTGTCCGCCTCAGTTTCGACGCGTTAGTAACATATCTAGTAGTTTAAAATCTTTGCCCTATAGTTGGCGCGTATAAGTATCCTAGATTGCATCGTCTGTTAACATAAGGTGAGGTCGCAGTCGATCGCTAATTTGTCGACTAGATAGTTCAACTATAATACTTCTATTATGAGTGTGTTACAGCACTGTGGTCTGTTCCTATTATGTATCACTGCAACCAATTGCACCGCAAAGTCAGGGTTAGATTACGAGCGAATAACAATCCACTTGAGTGCGCAACTATGATTTATGCTCGTGTTCCCGTATAACATCACGGCTATAACAGCACACGGAGGCTGTGGCATTCTTATTTTGCATACATTTGCAAATTAGCACGGGGCTAGGTAATTTGCCCATTAACATGTGTTTACAACTCTGCTAAAGCTGACGAGCACGGTTAAATAGCAGAATAGCATCGTATACCTACAAGCGTTTTGAGTTCTGCCACAATGATATTTTGCTCAATACGTTTTCATAAGTAGGATTTTCGATGGATGGCTATTTTTTCAACAGACGTTGTTTTGTAATCGTACGTTGGAGATTATGTGGATATAGATATAATTTACTAGCAGACACCACGCGGTTTTACCTGCGCAATTCCCGCACCTGTGGGGATAGTATATAGCCTACCTCTTCCTCTTCTTTTTCCTGGGCCTTTTCCGCACTTGGCCACTAGGGTTGGCCGTTGTGCGTAAAGCCTATGTCCATCATGGATAATGAAGACTTTTAATGGTAATATGATTTTTCAAACGGGTCCAGTCGTTTCTGAGCCTATTCAATGCAAACAAACAAATCTTTCCTCTTTATAACATTTATATAGTTGTATAGTTTAGGTAAATTGAGAAAAAAACGTTTGCTTTTAAGAGTTTAATACCAATATTGTTCAATGAAATTGACTTTGCGAGGTCATAACGTCAACACCGGAATTTCAAACAAATGGTCATTTAGTTGTTTAGACATAATTGTTGTGGTGAGTCTCTGAATTACCTAATATTTAGATTTATCGCTAGATACAATGTTCTTGAACACTTATTCAAACACGGTCTACTAAAATGTTATGAGGAAGATCAAATCATTGTTAGCGAGGTCAATTCATTAACAGCATTAAAAGTGTAATATAATAAGTGGTTAGATATCTTAAATGCTTACATCATCAATTTGAAAGGAGCAATAAAACTTACAAAAAAAAAAACACGATTTATATAAGGATGCGCTGAAACGTTTCTTTTTTATGCAAATTTGATTTTTGGTTATTCGAAGTCTGTAAAAATATTTCGCGTGTTATTTTTCAGAGTTCCGTATAGTAAGGGCTCGTTGATCCAATGATTAAGTTTAGGCTTCCGGCTTTAGATCATTATCCCCTAGCGGACACTCGCGACTTCGTCCGCCCTTAGACGCTTTAATCCAGCCCTTACAGTAGTATCGCTGTAAAAATAGAGTAACTTCTCCCGTTTTCCCAACATTTCCCTTCACTGCTGTGCTCCTGTTGATCGTGATGAAAAGTATACTATAACCTGCCCCGGAGTATGAAAACTAATTGTACCAAGTTTCGTTAAAATCCGTCGAGTAGTTTTTGTTTCGAACATACAAACAGACAGACAAAAATTTTACTGATTGTATTTTTGGCATCAGTATCGATCACTAGTCACCCACTGATAGTTATTTTGGAAATATATTTCATGTACAGAATTGACCTCTCTACAGATTTATTATAAGTATAGATAGATGAGGACCGGGCCCGCCTTGAGTTGAGCTATAAAAATTTAAAAATTTTTCTCTTTCTTCCAAAATAATCGACCAAATTTTAATACGGAATGGTGATCCCCTAGCTGGACCGATGACTTCAATCAGTTTACAGTGAGCTGAATGAAATCGTCTCAGTTTTTTGGAAGTCTTTGGCATTAATAAAAAGTACAGTTACAGTGTTAAAAAAGGTACGTGTCCTTTCGTGTGCAAGTTCGATTCGCGCTTAGCTGGTTTTGTCGAATGTAATTTGAATATTTTCGTGCATGTTTGGGAAAAACAAATTTTCATTTTTTAATTGGATGGGAAATTTTGATGCCGTCATTCAACGGTTCATTAGCCAAATGTTTTATGGGATATCTAATCTGATCGTATTATTGGTATTAATGAATTTTGGTAGCGGACGATCTCATTTTGCAATAAGGCTATTCTCTTTCTATTCATAGATCTATGTAGGTAATATGTAGGTATGTAGGTACAAGTAAGTATACTGTAGTACAAGTGAACTATCTTTATTATCATTAGTGAGAGATCGGGCGCAAGTTAGTCCGCTTCCATCTTAGACTGCATCATCACTTACCATCAGGTGAGATTGTTAAGGCTAACTTGTAAAGAATAAAAAAAAAAGATTGACGTTACTAATATTTTCTTGAAGAAAAACCCAAAGATCTTTTTTAGTTACCCATAGAGGACTCTAGCCTTGGATTACGAATCAATTAAGCAGTTATATTCTAGTTACGATTAGGTAATAACTGATCCGCTTGTATTTGTACTCGATACTTGTCAAATTTGCGTTTCCCATACACTTTCTTCTTAGGTTTACGATATATCCGTGGTTTCTTTGGAGTTATTTACAAATTTTCTTTTAAATCACTCTTATTAGAGCGACAAAAAACTTCTTTTCTTCTTTCCTATCATAGAAAAAAAAGAGAAGAATACTAGGTACTGCAGAGTATTATGTAGGTTACATGATAGGACATGTACTCGTATGTAGGTAATAGTGTGGTAGCGTCGGCAAGTTTTCACGAACATGAGGGAATGGAGAAACCAATGCCCCAAATACGATTTTATTCATTTTTCACGATGACAGTGGCTCGTACGAACTGGTACTGAATTCGCTTTCCTTTATGGCGAAAACAGTAGGACATTTTTTCTGTTAATACAAATATTATTGCAAACTATATTCTTTTTGTATTACCTAATGGCAAATTAAGACGTTAAGTTGCAAATAAAGTACAGTGACACATTAGTTACTAATTTTTTTAATTTATATTGTGAAGAAATTTTTGGTTTTAAACGTCTATGCACAATCTACAAACATTGTCTTATAAATTAGCCCAATATTGCTTCACAACTCATTGCCAATTCATCAATATCGGTCTAGCCAATTGATTTTAAGCACACAGTCAATATAATAATAGATCGAGAACCTTTGAATACCAGACCTAAAGGCTCCCACACATGGGCCACCGGCCACAACCACAAAACGCCGCTACCGGCATATTTGCTGTAGTTTTCATACATTTAATATAGACTCGCCGCACACGGTTGACGCCGGTGGCCGCGACACGCTACAATCATCGCTGCTCGCTTCTTGTGGCCCGCACCGGCCACTAAACGCCGCCACACGCCACTCGCGCGATTATGATACTGCATGTATGGGTTAAAAAAGTAGCAGCTATTGACTACAAGTGTCGACCACCGGCCACAAGTGGCTGTCGCGCGCTTCAGCTACTTTTGTGGCTACTTCTTGCTTCTTGTAGCGCCGTTTGTGGCTGTCGCGTGTGGCCCGTGTGCGGTGATACTAAGATTTTTTCAAAATCACAATCCATACTATTATTATAAATGCGAAAGTAAGTCTGTCTGTCTGTTTCCTTTTCACAACTAAACCACTGAACCGATTTAGATGAAACTTGGTAAACAGATAAACTGAACCTTGGAACAGAACATAGGTACAATAAATTTAATCCCAGAAAATTCATAGTTAGCGCGGGATTTCAAAAAAACAGAATTTAGTGCGAACAGAGTCGCGGGCGTCCGTTAGTATCATCATAACGCTAAATCAGAGCACAGTTATTTGAAGTCTACCTTTATGTACCAAAGCAAACTAGATATTTTCGATATATTCTTTCCACTAACGGGTTCTAATTATAGGATTCTTTTATGGAATATAATTGAATAATTATTATCTATTGTTATCCTAAGATAATGTGGAATGTGGAATCAGAAATAATGATAGTCTAGTTGATATGACCTCTGCCTCCGATTCCAGAGGCTGTGGGTTCGAATGCAGTCCAGGGCGTGCACCTCTAACTTTTCAGTTGTGTGCATTTTAAGAAATTAAATATCAAAAGCCGAATATGGGTTGATATTGATGATGAATAATGATGATCCTAAGATATTTTTTTGCAACAGGCTATGGCCGTGTGTTTAAACCATAGATTTAAACCAGGAATGGAATCAATAAATTCTTTTCCGTCATATGAATTGTGGGCGATACATGAAGGCGATCCTATTATACAGTGTGGGTAGACGAAACCGGTTTGCTGTTTGTCATTTAAGGATAGTATTGATTGATTTATTTGCACGTGCAATTTCCAACACATTATTTTTTATGATTGCTACAAGAAATGGAGACGCAGTTGATACTGAACCAAAAATAATAGATCATAAAAAAATAGCGCAATTAAGTTCAGCAGATAATCTTAAAAAATGGTGTACAAAAAGTCTATAAATATAGTTTGGAGATATTCTGTGTATATCGGACCAAGTAAATAAAAAAGTCATCATATTGCTGAGAAAAAAATAATTAATTTCTTCTAAGCAGAGATAGCTAAAAGGACTCGAATTGATACGATCATAGGTTAAGCCCTTAAGCTCTACTTAATTTAAAAAGTTTGTTTTAAACGGGTATAATTGTTTCGTGTCTTATGAACTGATTACTTCATAAGGATATAACAACTTTCTATTTCCAATAACGCGTAGGTTATTTGCTGGATTAATGAAATCCGTAAAAGGTTTCAAAGGTGTTGGTTTTGATTTTCAAATCTTAGTCATTTGATTAAGTAGGTATGTGTTTAACTAGGCACTAGGTAATGGATTCAATAATAAAAGCTCGACATGCATTTTACATACCTACGTAATACCTCATTCCCGTAGGGGAAGGCACAGATGTCGTCCTTCCACTTTCTACGATTCTTGCTCCTCCTTGCTTCTTCCATTCTAATCAGTCCTTTCATACAAGTTCCTCGGTTTAGGGTACTCTTGACCTTGCCTTTATTGAGAATGTCCTGGATTCGGCCATTTGAGCCTTCATTTTCAACATTTCTATTCACACTCGTCTAATAAATCTCTTTTGTTAGTCTCCTTTCATTCATTCTCTCTAGAAGAGATTCTCCATGTGCCCATATTCATTTTACGTAAATGAAATTGACTAGGTACATAAAATATTCAAATAAATATTCATTGCGGTGTTATCTCAACTGTTTGATCGTATGCATAGCAAATACGGAATTCGAATAATTTTGAATTTCTTAAACGTAGTGCAGATCGTTGAGATGACGGGGAATATATTATAATAACTAATTTAATTAATTATAACTCTAGAGGCTTCAAGCTTCATTTTGACTTACCCCATTGGCTAGTTGACAGCTACGCTAGCAGCCAATCGCTAGAAAGTTATCGGGGACAAACAGAGTTTTAACTCGCTTGTATATAAAAATAAATGTTTATCTAAATAAATGTCAATACTAACTGGATATCAGATGAAGATCAATTTTTTCAAGGTAATTATTAGGATTATACAAGACAATTGTATTAAAAACCTAAACGTAGCTATGTTACCAAATATTAAGGAATAAGTTGGTATTAATCTTAGTATCCCAGACCCCACGTCTTTAAAAAAAAGTAAATAAAGAAAAACATCAATATTGTTATAGAAGGCGGTAGGCGGATTATATTTGTCTGACGTGTCGTGTCGTGACGCATCAGAACAGAATCGTTGTCATACGTTTGTATGCGAAACATCAGAAGCCATCACGACATGTCGCAACACATAAGTGTAAACGTTGCCATACAAAATGTGTGATACCGATTCTGTTCTGATGCGTCACGACACGACACGTCAGACAAATATAATTCCGCCTTTAGTTTAGATAAATTATTTATTTGCTGACACAGTGTTTACAAAGGTGCTTAACAAATTTTAACCATGGATATAACACAAGTCTCTTGAACGGTAGGTAATACTGGTAACAATGTCTCATTGCAAATAATGTAGTCGCTACATGACGAAAATAGAAATGACGTTATGATAATAGTTAGCTACCTAAATGTGAGGATCAGAGGAGCCTGTTTTAGTTCTTTGCCTAGGTACCTACGTATTGCGGATTCTACGTCCGTATTTGGAACAGCTATTAGAGAAGAACATTCTAAAAGCTATATAAGTCTTCATGAACATTCTGCGATACTATATAAAGATTTGCCTATTTTCCTAAGACGTATTTATGGGTTTATTTGCTAAGCAAAAACTATTGAGGAATGAAGGAAACTCATTGAAAGTGTTATTTTTTTTTATAAAAAGCACCTTCAGATTTTAATTCATTTTGTAATTAAATGTTAAAGCGATCATGTATATATATGCAAATAATTATACTGTGCTGCATAATATTTTATTGTATTATTAATTTACGCTTAGAGTATTTTTCTCAGAAATTGTCTACTTTATCACAAGTTAAGGGTATTCATCGTATAAAACAATTAATAAAATTGTGTGGAATTTATAGACTTGAACATTTTCAAAATGGCTTGTTTAATTTATCTATAAACCTGTATAGGTTACACAAATATTCTATAAAGTTTGTGGTATCGATATTGAAATTTCATAGATCTAGAATAAATTATTTTACCACTAGAAAGCCACGTTATATTTTTTGAGTATCATAGGTATCCCTGTATTCTCACGGCAACGGGAACTACGCAGGTGAAACCGCGAGGCGGCGGCTAGTTATGATATATGTCTTGAATGACTGTGAAACTACTTTCTTGCAACCATGCCACAATTACATCGTAGACTGGCCATCTTCATCTAGCACAGTGGTAACATTAAAATTTATTGCAAATCTTTGCAAATGTTTTAAGTAAAAACAATATTTGCTTGTGTTATTATATGCTCTGTCACTGGTTAAGATACTGTTTTTACTAATTGATAGTAATGATACAAGTTAGTTATGTTAATATCGTTATTAAAATTAGAGGATCTTTTAGCTTCATTGTAATTAGTGTTTTATTTATTTAATTATTTAATATTTGTTAATGCCTCACTCATGCCTCGCTCTCATCTGCTTCGCGAAGCAGTAAATTCACATATTAAACCTTAAATGAGCTTTAAAAAACGCATGTCAATAGCCGGCTTTGACATAAGATTTGTTATTTGTCACTAATCAATCAATTTTAGCATTTTAAGTTTTTAAACATATCAATTTACTATTTTTTCGGTTTGGTGAATTTTTGGTTTTCTATAGTATTTTTACTTCAACTCAGTTGGATTTTACTTTAAAACTAATTCATTAATTGGTTAGATAGATCTATTATCGTATATTTTGTATAATATCTATGAAAGAAAGCAAATCATAATCATGCAGAAACCAACGAAGTCTATGAAATCCACAACCAGCACAGCAAAATCGGTATATTTTTTTTAGTTCTTATTACTGTAGGTAATTAGGTGTCCTCATTATTCATCACCATCATCAATACCTGGACGCCTGCTGTTAGCCATACTTGTAGGTTAATTATTATTTGAACAGGTTTCTAAAGCTCCATCCTCCTAAGATTTGAATTATCAGATTCAGACTCTTTATCAGATTAATATCTTCAGTTCGTGGAATGGCTGTGCACTGGATTAGCTTCCAATCGATCACTGAAATTCCCTTGTTTATTGTAAACATAACATCATCAACTTAAGTTAATCTGCCTATTAGAACACCTGAGACATAGTATTCATTGAGTGACGGAGCTTTCTTAAGATGAATAAAATCATAGTATTATTAATACTGTACTTTTTAGATTTTATCACATCATAGGAGTAACTTGATCCAATTCCATACTCCATCTATATCGACGAAGGGTTTTGATATTTGTGAAGGCCTGATGGGCGTTCGTCAGAATCCTTGGACGCCCACCAAGAGACGAGGACCGATAGCCGCAGAAGCTGCTAGCCCAGGTCCTGCTGTGGTTTCACTTCCCTCCTTAATAGGTAATAAGTAATTTGTACTACGATAAATAGTTAATAGTGCTTGTAGTTCTACTAAAAGCGTTTGGTACGTTCCTAGAATTTTTTTAAATTTTGTTCTTGACTAAAAGATAAAAGTTAATATCGGTAACAAGTAATTTGTACTTTGAGAAATAGTTAATAGAGTTTCAAGATATACTAAGAGCGTTAGCAGTTAGTTACTAGACAACATTTTTATTTTGATTTATTAATAGCGTTAGATGCGTTACATTTTTTTCATTTTGTTGTTGTATCAGATATAAAAATCGAAGCTGAAAACGATGCCGGCATGTAAATGAATTGAGATTGATTTACATTATGTCTCTAGCTTTGATATTGTATTTTGTACAATAGGTATAATTATTCAGCTGCAATTAGTATTCTGATTGTTTATCTTTATTAGATCGTAATTTAAAATATATTAAAATGTTATATGATGAGATTTAACCCTCACAATAAAAATAAAATTATACATATCTACTCGTTTAAATAGAAGATACTGAAAAAGTGGTGTTTTTGTAACAGCTGGCAATTATTAATCCTAAGAAATACAGACAATGACCCTCGGTAAAGTAACTCGAATGCCGTCATCGCTTTTATTCGCTTCGCCAAATTGTATGCCCACGACTACTTTTCCTATGATGTAATAGTGTTTTAAATCTCCATACTATTTGCATGAAAATATGTTATGCTTTCGTGATTTTAGATATTTGGGTTGCAACTAATGCATAAACGTTAGTAATGCCGTATTTCTTTTAAAACAATTATGTTGTTATTTCTATGGTTTGGCTGTTACAATGTGTTTTTATAAGTAGTTTTATTAGAATCATAATAATCAGTCGGTCTAACACAAGATTCAGGAAATACACTCTTATTTATGAAGAGTCCCGTCATTATACACGCGAACAATATTAGATTTCTTGTACTTTCTTGTTCCCCTATATACATATCAAAATAATATAAAGGTAAAGTTATTTTTTTTGTACAGATGAAATATTTTTTTTTTTATATTCAGTTTGAATTGAAAGTTTTACTCGTCATTTTAATAAAAAAAATCAATAATAGATTAAATATGTTTATAGTAAATACAGCAGATTCTTGCTTATTGGGTTATACCTGTAATAATAAATAATACATATAATTTTTTATATGGTTCACCTATTCTCAATTGTTTTTTGAAACTCGTGAGAACTTCCCATGTTGGGAATGTATTAAATAGTTAAATGCAGATAGGTGTGACACGTTTATTTACAGTTTACATCATGCACATTGGTCACGGTGGATGGTTTCTTTTGTGCATATGTCTATCAGTTTCGGCGGTATTGTTCGAGAGTACGCTGACATCATTCGGAGGTTGCGCGAGATTATCGCTTGCAAACAACGTCCTTGCCCGTGTTCATACTTCATACCCTACGTGACATCATTTAGTTGATGCGCGTCAATAACAAGAACAAGTTTCTTTTTATTTGACTTGTAAATCAATACTGTATTGATATCCCTCATCTGCGACAGTTCCAAATCAGAATTGTATTGATGTCCCTTTTCTTCGAGACCGATTACTTTGCTTAGTATTTTAGACTCGTTTGTTATGTGATTTGTGTTATAAAAACGGCTAATTATAATATATTGTATATTATATGGTGCCTAATTGTGGGCGTCAAATCATTGACCGTGATCAAGGTAAGTGGTTTTGCGGCGAATTATAGAGACAATAATAAGATTATATAAAATTATACATAACACCTCCTAATGTCCACTTAATACTAATTTGCTTTTGAACATTGCCATAGAATACAAGGCACTGTTTATTTACAAAACTAATTTGTTTATGATTGACCGACTTATATTATTTTTAAATTTAAAATAACATTACCTAAAAACAGATACTAGTATTATAGATAAATAGATAGATTAAGAGGATTAAAATACAGGTTTTCCAAAGTAGATTATTTTTTTCATATTTCTTAAAGTGACATAAAGCAAAGAGCACTTCTAAAACTAAGTCTTACTGTTTCAAGGTCAACTGTAATAAAAATATGATTTTCAGTATTAAGTAATTGTTAATAAAAAGTGATAAGTATGTTCCCAAATATAAAAGGTACTAGCACAGATCAATGAGCAAGCAGATCGACAGGCGGAAGTGTTTATAAATACACTTAAGATACTCGATCAGCCATTCTTGATTTCCAAACAAGTACTGCCCTAGAAGCCACATTATAATAATATTCTACTTTATTAAGGCTATTTCCTATCTTTGTGACTAGGCAAACCTCCGCCAGAGTCTAGAAAGCCCCGTGCCCCGGCGTTTACGTTTGGACATAAATTGGATTCTGGAAAGGATAAGGCTGGCCCAGGTCCGGCTACGTATAACACTGAAGGCATGACAGCTAAAGGTAGAGACAGATATTTATCCAGTGTCTTTAAACACGTACTCGAATATGTAGTTACCAAAGTATCATTTGTCAGTCAGTGATAAATAAGCCCAAGTAGATTATTAATATTATTTTTACCTAACCTAATCAATAATACATTATATTATTCTTATTATTGTATATTTATCTCATCTCGAATAGTTATAATTATTATTTATAAAGGTGATTTGATGAAAATTTGTTGGTATAAATCAGTGGAATTAAATTACTGATTTATATCTACGATGTTCGTAAATGTTAAGATATAGAAGGAGAATTTCTCAGATGCGGGTGACTGTTACTTTCTAGCCATAAATCTTATGATTGCTACCTTAGAAATTTAAATTGTTACTTGTATTCGAGAAACTCTCCTTGTGTATTTAACTTCGCCATTATTCATAAAAACACATGCCGATGTATCTTACTTTATTTGATTCTATTTATAGTTACATCCAGGTAGGTGGCTAAGCCACATGAAGATTAACTAAAAACAATTGGATGCACACAATCTAAATAAAAAGCGATTACGATACAGAAATTGCCCATTTTGATAGTCAATCAATCTTCATTTGGTCTAATAGCCAATTTGTCGTACCGTGGGTCCCCACCCACGTTGCATCAATTTGCTAAATTGCAACTAAAGGAACACCTGGGAACATATTGAGTAATCGATACATACGGATTCGTTCGTCACTTAAATACAATCTGCTATGTTTGCGATCACAAGAAGCAGGTCTTTGGTACCTATGACCGCCCACAATGATGGCATCATGTCAGTGACAAACAATGAAAGGAACAGTTGGCTACTGATTTCATTATCGTAGTTTCAAATGTAATTTATATGCATTACTGCGTGTGTAGATGTTGTTGTATGTTGTATAAAGGCAAGCATTTAAGACTTTATATGTTACGATCATAATCGGTTCTTATTATTGAAATTAGTAAACATGTCTGATACTGACTCTAAAAGTTCATAAATTCTCTTTAAATGTAAACTTCAAGTAACTGACATAATTTAAAGTTACTTTGGAACATTGCCTGCATAATACTAACATCTACCGAATAAACTGTTTAGGCATGGAAACAAAAACATTTGTATTAGTTTAGTATGACACCATTAGGCAGTTTTAAACTGGGTCACGACTCCACGGTTGCAGCTTATTTACATAAACAATGTCGTTTTTATAGCACATGGTACGTTCATTTACTAGGGGAGTGTTTTGAAGTATTTAAACTGTAGTTATGGCAGCTTCTTTTATTGGCGTCAATTATTCAAATTACTGTTTGACCTATTTTCCAGAATTTTGCTTGTAGGTTAAATTCTCAATTAATATAAATAGTACGAGAAATAATTTTGTTACAATAAGGTTATTGTAGCAGTCAAGGATGTAATTATCTATGTTCAATAACATAAAAGCAATAGTTTCTGTGTGGATACTTAATACTCACGTACTGTCATTTCTCTTGGATACATCACTGTCCAACATTGAAATCATATTAATAGTACAGATAATGTAATTGTACTGAGTAATTGTACTCCAATGTGCACAACAATTACTGTACATAAAATGAGGACCGGTTTCGGTTTCATTAATAAGCATTTATGAATTAACGGCTGACCTATACAATTTCTTAATAAACAAACTGTTTTCCTTTTCCGTGAATTTATGTAGGCTGACATTGGATGTGTCTCTCGCATTTGTTCGATGTAGCCAAATAAGTCCGCAATACCGAAGGTGATCGAGACTGTGAGTCAACGAGTAGGTGCCTGGGGACCATGAATGGATTGTTTTTGATCTGGTTCAGTCGAATGCAATCCAGTCGTTTATCCACTGCGTTTAACTTCGCGTTATGCATTATTGCTTTTAAACTTCTATTGTATAATAGATTTATTAAGTTGTTTTTGTGTGCTTAGTGACAATTTAAGCTGAAGTTATTAACATTTTGTAGTAAAGGTAATGTTATATTACGAATTACGATACATAATACATACTATCATTATTAAAAACAATGTATATTAATAGTTATATAACAGTGAATTCTTACGTAGAGAAACCTTTTAAAATATTATAATAACAGTTTACTTTATCAGGTTATTTAAATGAAGTTTTAATTTGAGATAAAAGCTGCAGCTTAGAATAAAAATATAACTTTTTAAATAATGTGTCTTAGATAGGAAAGTTTGTTTCAAACTGAAATATCAAAATATATTAATTTAGAATTATATTCAAATACTACTATCCTTTACATGAATGATTGCTAATTTAATCTTAGTTGTAAATTGTTGTGAATTTATATTTTTCTTAATAATGAATAATAACTTATTGTTTACATAAGATGAACTTTCGAATGTTGTGAAGAAGTGTATTAGCGAAATAGCTTTATTGGTGATTTTGATTTATAGTATGCGTTGCCTTTAATTAAAATTTGCGTTTTTAATTCATATAATGGTAAATTATACAAATGCGCTTTTGAAGCGGAAACTATTACAAATTTAAAGTCCTCTAAGTGATTCTAAACTATGTTATTAATTAAAGCCGCCATTATTAAACCGTCGTATAAACTTGGTTATAATATCGGTAGTCATAGCACGTGAACAAACGTGCCAGACTGCATGTTTATTGCTTTCGTCCTTGCTACGGATCTTAACCCTTGTATGACAATACCTAAAGAAGACAGAAAATAATACACAACAACATAGAAGTAGGTATAGAAAAGCGTGGTATCTTGACTTAAATTATGCATATAAATTACATATGAAACTTACGAATCAGTAATTGGCTACAAATAATTTAGCAACACGTACGAAGTTAAAATAGTCCGTAAATAAAATAAAAATAATTGTGTGCGACCTTGGGCAATTTTGTGCAATATACAAATAATAGGGTATATGACATTTTTTATTATTTAACCTATTCTTATTAAAATTATGCTAATAGTAGAGCTACTTTGTAGAAGTAAGTGTGTATCTGTGGTTATTATTTTCGGAGGTAAGGAGACACTTTAGGAGAGGAGAGGTGTTACCGTGGATCGCTCAAAAACGCTTCATACTTTAATGACGACACTATATTTCTAAACTCATTTATACAATCCAATGGGCGGACATCAAGCCCATGGCCTTGTAGTGCTGGTGCCTTGAAGCCTTGCTCATAAAATTAAATGATTACTGGTCTAGTTGTATTACTTATTGAATATATTATTTACTGACATAATAAAGATGGCAGGTCGAGCGATCGGTCCAGCGGCGTCATTACATGGTCGATGGCCGCCCCCTAAGCTCATTCCCACTCCTGCACCATGTGACTACGAACCCGGAAAATCTGTTCGAGCTGTTTTAGACCACGCCCCGGCTTTCTCTATGGGCCTTCGTGTTAGCATTCCTCAAGCCGGCAGCAAAACGCCAGGTCGATTACTGAATAAGAGCATATTATTTTATTCATCAGTTTGTCATGTTATGTCTTTCTTTTTGGCTGTAGCTCTCCATTTCTTGTTTTGTACTTAGAAATCATCGTTTATTATTTTTGTATGTTTTTTCTTTTTCATGGTTTTTGTACTCTAGTCGTCGTAAGCTTAGTCTCATAAGTCTCCTTTCATCGCCGTTTTGGTATTTTCATTTAAATGTTTCTTTTTGTAACTGTCCATGATAGTCGGCTTTAGCTTTAACACACTTGACGAATTTTTATTTTTCCTTTATTTGCTTGTTATTTAAATTCACTTTTTTGTGTCATCATCATTATCAGTCGATGGACGTTTACTGCTGGACATTAAGATTTCAAAACATCATGGTCTTAGTTTGATGTGGTCGGGCTATGTAAATATCAGGTATTGTATTTTTTTAAGTTTTCAGTAGTAGCCCATAGTAGCGAAGTGATTGGTGTTACATTCCCGTACCTCCAAGAGCACGTTAAGCCTACAACTTTCTGATTATTGATACGGAACCGAAAATTACTAGCCTTGCTTTAACCCCAAGTCCAAAAGCCACATTGGAGCAGCCTGGTGGGTATATGCTCCAAATCTCTCTTCTTTGAACCTCCCTATAGAGTAGGCCATCAATATAGCTGATGATGTTGATGATACATTCAATCTCACGCTGCACATTTTCTTACTTTTGTTTTCAACCTAGCCACAAATTGTAAAAATATTTTTACTTTCATAATTTCAGCGCCGAACGTTTACTCCATGCCACCGGTTCTCGGAGAAGCACGTGAGGGCAACAAGCGAGCGGCCCCAGCCTTCAGCATCACTGGTCGAGGCAAAGCGGTGGAAATAAAGACGCCAATGCCTGGCCCAGGGACCTACACCACGGATAAAGCTGCTTCTGCGATCATCAAACGACCTCCGGCGTACACGATGGCTCCGAGGAGAGAATTAAAGCCTCCAACAGCAACTGTGCCCGGACCGGGTGTCTATTGTCCGGAAAAAGTAAGATGCTTTAGATATTTTTCAAGAAAATTGCATGCCCATTTGAACAGTTTTAATGAAAATGTTTTATTTTTGGCCATTTGGGCTATATCATTAATAAAGCAATGCATCATTTAACTACTAATCTTTCTCCTTATAACTTAACTTATACACTGTAAAGACATTTTTACATTTACTTTCTTCATTTTAACTTCTTTAATGCCTTATGATAACAACTTAAATATCGAGGGAACTTGTGAATGTATACGTTTACGAATTAATATTACATAAACCATATTTTTTATATAACCTCACTAACATAAAGGGTGGGTGGGTATTATACAGGTTTGCGTGAATCTACCATGGGCCCCAGCGCATACCTTCGGCATCCGACATTCACGTTTTATGGGAGAGGCTGTTAACTACCCTGCGCCGGAAGGAATCACTGCAGTTTAACCTCATCTGTCTGTACCTACTAATCTTTAACATTTATTTTCTAAATCATCCATATATTAAGTTCATTAATTTCAGTAATAACTTTTGTTGGTTAGGGTTGAATCTCGTTTTTTTAGATTAAGTAATAACTTTGTTTAATTTTGTTTAAAAAATATCATGATGTGTGATTTGGGTAGTTTCAGATTATTAAAAAAAAAATAGCGATGAGTACATATTGTAAATATATTTTATTATAATCGTTTTCATTGCACGTTTCAGGCCGACGCAGTGCTTCGTGAAAAATCACCAAAATTCAGTCTTTCAAGCAAATTTAAGAAAACACAAAAAATTGAGCAAGTTCCTGCTCCTAATGCTTATAACCCACAGAAAGCAGACAAATTACTAAGAGAAAAATCACCAGCTTTTTCATTTCGAACTAAAACAGAAATTGTGAAGGTACACGATGCACCAGCACCTAATGTATATACTCCAGAAAAATCAATACATGCTCTTAAAAATGGGCCAAAATATACACTTGCTGGTAAAGGTTTGGCTGAAAAACTTGAAGTAACACCAGGGCCCAACTCATACAATCCAGAAAAAGCTGATAAATTGCTTCATGAAAGCTCTCCTGCCTATACATTGAGATCAAAAGAGAAGACAGAAAAAGTTGATACAACACCAGCTCCTAATGTTTATGCTCCTGAAAAATCAATGCATATGTTAGATAGCGCTCCCAAAATTACAATTGCTGGGAAAGGCCCAACACCGAAAATTGAAAATTTACCTGCGCCTAATGCCTATACTCTCGATAAGGCTGACAAGCTTCTTCACGATTCATCTCCAGCTTACACTTTTAGACCTAAAGTTGGTTTTGAAATACCCAACGATACACCTGCGCCAAATGTTTATTCTCTTGACAAAGCTGATAAACTTCTTCATGATTCTTCACCAGCTTATACATTTAGACCTAAAGTTGGTGTTGAAAAACCAAATGATACACCTGCCCCAAATGTTTATTCTCTCGACAAAGCAGACAAACTCCTTCATGAATCTTCACCAGCTTTTACATTTAGACCTAAAGTTGGTGTTGAAAAACCAAATGATACACCTGCACCAAATGTTTATTCTCTCGACAAGTCAGACAAACTCCTTCATGAATCTTCACCAGCTTATACATTCCGACCAAAAGTAGGTGTTGATAAACCAAATGAGACACCAGCTCCAAATTGTTATGATCCACGCTTATTAAATGGCACTCCGAAATTTTCTATTTCGGGCAAGGGGCAAACACCAAAACCATTTGATTTACCTGCTCCTAATGCATATGATCCTCATCTACCTGATAACACTCTAAAATTTTCATTAACTGGTAAAGGCCGGAATGAGAAACCTCTGGATACGCCAGGTCCGAACAGTTACGATCCACATTTACCATCTAATTCACCGAAATTCACTTTGTCTGGTAAAGGTCAAGATGGAAAAATTTCGGATATCCCTGGACCAAACGCATACGATCCAAATTTGCCTAGTTATGGTCCTAAATATACAATGTCAGGGAAAGGATATTCACCAAAATTACAAGAGACGCCCGGACCATCTGCATATGATCCTCAAATTTTAAAGGGTTCCCCAAAATTTACACTCGCAGGTAAAGGCAAACCCGACAAATTAAATGATGCGCCGGCACCAAATTCATATGATCCAAGCAAATATGTTTTGAATGGAGTACCCAAATATAGTTTTGGTTTAAAGGGACACATAGAAAAGCCTTATAACAACCCTGCACCTAATGCCTATACCCCTGAAAAGGCAGATAAAGTTTTACATGAAAATTCACCAGCATATACTTTTAGGCCTAAAATAGAAAATGGAAAACTCCCTGACACACCAGGCCCTAATGTTTACAACCCAGAAAAAGCAAATGAAGCCATTTTTGAAAAAAGGCCTGCCTATACTTTATCAGCCAAAGGAAAGGATGCTAAAATAAACACAAACCCAGCACCTAACTTGTATAATCCTGAAAAAGCTGATAACGTACTATTAGATAGTGCTCCTCGATATTCTTTTAGGATAAAAACAAATCCATTTAAGCCCGACAATGTACCAGCACCGAACAATTACAACCCAGATAAAGCAGACAAAGTGCTGTTAAAAAGCGCACCACAATATACTTTTAGAATTAAGCCGGAAACAACAAATGCTGTGGTTACCCCTGGTAATATATATTTCTATTATGTACAAAGTACCTAAAGTAAGGAATCATTTACTTACTGAGTAACTGACTTAAACCTTCGTGGTTGATTTAAGTTAATATCAATTAAAAATCAGTTGTCTGAGTATTACCATAATTTTAAAGTACCTAATCGTATTTATTTTCTAAATATTTTAACTCAGTTGCCAAGTCTATTACCACTTCAGGCAGTGATTGATTTTGTGAATTATCATATCAACACAACAGCTACATTAATACGGTTGCCAGTGTAATTACAGGAATACTTAACACTTATGTCTCACTTTTACCGACACTAAAAAATAATAGTTATAAATTATAGGTAAATATTTTTTTTACGTTGTATAGGCCAACGCTTGGCTGTAATCATGTCTAGCTTTAGTATTTGATAATTCAGCCTACTATGGTGGAACGCGCTTGCCTTGAAGGTGCCTATTTACTCGTGGCTTGAAGATACTCATGTTGTAGGTAGGGAAAGCGGAAGCTCAACGGGCGTTGTATATTTGAATTAATCAATGATTCGTAATTATTTTTAGGTCCAAATACCTACAATATACCAAATCTACACAAAACACCACTGTACACAATTTCGGGAAGACATAAAGAACCAATCGATGAACGTCTGAAAGTTCCAGCCCCTGGTGCTTATAGTCCGGAGAAGGGATATAAATTTGTTTTAACATACTCCCCTCAATATACTTTTGGAGTTAAAATTCATACTGACAAGTACGCAGATACTCCAGGTAAGATAAACTATTCTTATTTCTCATTTATTTGATCATGAAAGATCTATAAATATTATATCTTGCTGTCCTATCATGTGCTGCGTTTGTCTATCTATTCGTGATAGAATTTCATTCGATATTCCCCAATAATTTCAAGGTGAGTAAAGTTTAGGCATTTAAGCAGAGCATTTAAGTGATTACAAAAATAAGAAAACTAATGTCGAACAAAGGTTATGATTCCCAACATTTGTCAGGACAACTTAGTTAACAAATCAAACTGTAACCAACATAAGACCCTAGAATGGCAGAGAATGACCTTGAGTCAAGTCACGCACTTGTGAACGTTGTGTGTAGGGTTAAAAGCGCCTTTGACAGATATCTAACACTCCCCTTTTCCACTCAAGTCACTCTCCCCGCCTATCCCAAGTAATCCATAAAGAATTACACAACAAGTGGACGGCCACGAGCACACTAAAACCAACACGAGATCGAGCGACGTCATATCCGTCACAGACTACTATTTTCTACACTATTTATTAAAAACATGTAGACTTAAAAGCGGCCAACGTGGCGATAACAGGCATATATATTGTCAAGGATTTGTAAAAGTTGCTTGAAATATCACAATAATTGCCGGAAAAATTTTAAATATGACGATAATAGCAGGAAATGTGTCAAGCCACCTTAATCCAATCAAACGCTTCTCCTCTATATAGATAGAGGAGAAGCGTTTGGTTCAGAGATAGATAGCTATCTCTGAGATAATAAGCTAAGCTTGCAACATTTTGGTAAAACCTTACTCCTTACTAAAATTATAGTGTGTCTAGTCTGTTATAAAATGTCGGTTATTGTTAATACTTACAGCACCAAACAGCTATCGTGTCCCTTCCGTCTTGGACGCCCCCGTGTACACTATGTCGGGACGACACAAGGTACCACTGGACGATCGAGTAAAGGTACCCGCGCCTGGCACCTATTCACCGGAAAAGGTAAATACTGTATGCCCCATGTTTATTTGAGACGGGGATAAAATATAGCACTTGCAGTGTAGCTTCTCAACAGTGAAAGAATTTTCAAATCGGTTCAGTAGTTTCATAACTTATGCAATGCAAACTTTCAAATATATCCTCTTTATAATATTAGTTTATATAACAATAGCTGGCTTATGAAACCATTAATAAAAATAAATTGTTGGTTTAAGGCAAAATTTAATGATAAACTTATCGTTTATTAATTACTGTTATAATTTACCGTATACTTGACAGTCCTATTAGGTTACGTATTTTTACTAGGTTTTGGTACATTATATGCGATTAAATTTTTTATTAATATAAAAATGTTACTAATTTTTATTTTCTGTTTTCTTTCTAGGTGCAGATTAATAGAACTCCACAGATAACATTTGGAATTAAACATTCTCCATTATTGGGTCAACTCAAACCTATTTCGCCTCTTCGTCCTGTTGATCGAGAAATACCAGAGAAAGTCGACGATTATACTCGGCGAAATGAAATTGTCGCTACAAACCATGATACAGACATAAATGTAGGTGATTCACGACGAGCCGAGTCGGTCGACTCAAATGTTGACATCCAAAATATGCGTATAACTCAAATAAGATCGCAGAATGAAGTAAGGAGCAATACGGTTACACCAGAACCTATACAAGAGACGCTGGCTCAAGAAATAGTATGGGTGCCGGAAAATTCAGAACGTCGCGGTTCCTATACGATTGAAAAACCTGAGGGTAATGCATTTGTCGAAAGGTATGAACACAATGAAGTAGTTCCGGTCGATAATGGGGTTATTAGAGTCTCTGGTAGCGGGGAGAGAGGTGCGTCTTATACTGAACAACGAAGTGGTGAAGTTATTCGGAAGGATGGATATGTTCAAAATATTGATAGAAGAGTAAACAATGCTAAGGCACACGACACCAAACAAAAAACAACTGAAGAAGTCCGTGTCGGGACCGATGTTCAGCATTTACCGAACGGTGGAATTGCTAAAACAACTACGACAACAACAATTAAAAAAGTTGGAACTGCTGCTAAAACTGCAAATGTCTCCACAACAGTAACTCGCACTAACACTGCTATAAACTCACGTGATATTTGCGTACAATAATTCGAACTGCATTTTACATTATATGAATTAACCAATTCAATAAGTTTAACTAGCCTGATTAATTTTACTGAACTTGATAAAGACTATTAAATTCATAAAATTTGAATGATTTTTTCAATAACTCAATTAAATATGCTTGATTTGTAACATGGGTGCCTATCACCAACTCTTCAGTTTGTATTTTTAATGAATATTCAAATAAGAATAATTGTAATTGTACATTTTTAATGATTCTATTTATTATTTTAAATATTTAATTTTTTACGCTCTAAATTTAATTGTTATTAACTGTATTAATGTACAATAAATAATTAATTTAATGATACATTAAACTCTCTATTTTTGACATGGATTGTTTTATTTTGGTCAATGCCGTGGCAGTTAGTGGAATTTTAAGTCATCAATATGTCAGAGATGGGCTGACATCAATAGTGGCGAAACACTATCGTTAAATGAATAGCCGTTCTATATATTATAGGTCTCACATTTATCACTATGAATGTAACGAATAACCCTTGAATAGCAGAGAATAACCGGAGGTTTGTGACTCCAGGTTTAAAGGGATCCCTTGATGACTTACATCAAACACTCACCTTCACTGGTCAAGTTATTCTCCGAAAAATCCATGAATGATTGATTACTAATAATACAGTCTCACACCTAAATGACAGGTTTTTTATGGAACTTGTAAAAATTTTGTTGGTACAAAGTAGGTTAGGTACGGATTTGATACAAATTTATGAATTAGTAAAGGGTCATAAAACGGAAAATTCCTTTAATTTATCTCTTAATCATTAAGCAAATAATGATAAATTAATATTTAAATATTACAAAGTTTTGAATGAGGACTGTGATCGTGTGATCAAGAAAGTGAAATCGGTATAGGAAAGGGTGGAAATCCCGTTCATGTGAGAATACAGGGATATTGTATGTACATATATAACTTCCCATCGGCGAAATAATTTTTAATTTCGGTTTAGTGATTTAGGTGAAAATGCATAACAAATAAATAAACAAACTCATATCGATCGCGTTAATAATATTAGTTGAGACATTAAATTATTGTACTGTATACATAATTACAATAGTTTAGTATACATAGTAATTGTTATTGACCATTCATAAATAATAATACAGTAACAGCATCATTATCAACCCATATTCGGCTCAATGCTGAGCACCAGTCTCCACTCAGAATGAGAGGGGTTAGGCCAATAGTCCACCACGCTGACCCAATGCGGATTGGACTTCACATACGTAGAGAATTAAGAAATTCCCAGGTATACAGGTTTCCTCAGGACGTTTTTCTTGCACCGTTGGAGACACTATTGATATTTAATTTCATAAAATGCACTTAACTAAAAAGTTGGAGGTGCATGACCCGGACCGGGTTTGAACCTACGGTCCTACGCCCTCCGGAATCGGAGGCAGAGGTCATATCCACTGGGCTATCACGGATATCTCTTTAGGTAATATAGTGATAGCATAGAATACATAATAGTACAAGGTAATTGATCATGGTGCAAATGCACACCATAGCGTGTATAGTACACGGGTAAGTAATGAGCGAGGCGATAATTGAAGAACCACTTAATTAATTGAGGAGTGTGTAGCATAAAGGCACATGATCATTCTAATTGGAATTCACGGAAATTAGTATAGAAAGGGAAGTAGGAAAGCTTCGACCTACACCTTCGGAAGCTTTCGCTTGACTGGTTATCTAGGATCGAGTATAGTACGGCTATTCTCTAACGATGTTTTGTATAACTCGCAAGTGTGAGTTTCGAACTCACCGCTATCTTTCTCATTTTATAGTACCGTGTTAAACAGAGAGAGATAGAGGAGTTATAAACATATCGTTACAGAATAGGCCAGCAGATGATGGGTAACCTTGAGACGGCGCGTATTGTGCGGAGGTTATCTCTGCAGACCCTGACCATTGGTTGCTTGGACTATCAAGTCCCGCAGCGGAAGTACTGGATTTTTTTATAAATTTTGAATAGTGTTATGTGCATTGTTAGAAATAAAAAATAAAAAATCTAGAAAGAACATAAATCATACCGATTTATAATGAACAAAAGTGACTTACTGAATATTTTTTTTTTAATTTAAAATGCTTTCAGAACAGTGTATTCTCTCGGCAAAGGGACACATTGCTGTTCACAATTTTAAAGGCGTGAATTAGTATTTTTTTTTAAAGCATCCATAGTGGTACGCATTTTAGAAAACAATTTTTTTTTTGGATTATTTTTTTCACGTTAGTAAGTTCGAACCACTGTTAAAAGCATAATATAGTAGAACCCGTTTAATACGATTACGCAGGGACCCAACTAAAAACGCGACAAGATATCATGTATTGGTCTTGTCCTGCAACCTTGTTTAAGGACCTTTATGATGTCTGGATCTATCGGTTGTAATTTATTTGTCGCATTTGGAATTACATGCGTGTGACATGTAGGCGTATTAAATGGGATGACGAATCGTACTAAGCGTTAGGAAAAATTAGAAAAACATGTCTCAAGATGTAGGGACTGGCGTAAAATGACGTAGTATGAGAAATCGTTTTAAGCGTGGTCGTTTTAAGCGGGTTCTACTGTCATTAGTAAAATAGATATGCTTAAATCGAACCGAATTCGCTTATTTCAACACGTAGGTACCTACTCATTCCAAGTTTAAAGGCAGTTTGACGAATCCGTCTCAAAAACAACCCTGTTTTTTGTTCAGTGACTAACTACACAGGGCTTATCACTGACATTGAATAGGGTTTTATTATAAAAAAACTTCATTGTTCATTTATCAGCATCCTGGTATTTGTCGTAACAACGTAGATACGTTGAAAATTTGCGTTGAACATTGTAAAATTATGGTATCCATACTTAGTAATATTATAAATGTGAAAGTGTGTGTGTCTGTCTGTGTGTTTGTCCGTTTTTAACGGCAAAACGGAGCGACGAATTGACGTGATTTTTAAAATGGAGATAGTTGAAAGGATGGAGTGTGACATAGACCACTTTCTAACTCCCCACTCCCTAAAATGGGGGAAGGAGTGATCGGTGGAAGTTTGCATGGAGCATTCCGCAATTTTCAAGGTAGAAAGCTTAAAATTGGTATGCAGACTATTTGTGACTAAAAAGGGTAGGGTAGGGGTAGGGTAGGGTTAGGGTAGGAGTAGGGAAGAAGTGCACATAAGTCAAAGCGAAGCTTGACCGGGTCCGCTAGTATTTTCAGAATCGTAGTTCGAGTTATAATAGACAATAGGAAAAACGGTTCCTATCCTATTATCTTGTTGATTACGAGATCCTGGGTTTGATTCTATTATTTTACACTAAAAATGGAAAAAAGAAAACAACCTAAAGATTAATACATCATTAGATTAGCGCAGTCTTCGAACTGATCAGCACGTAGAACATATCATTATGATGTTATTTTTCACTCGTTAGTTTAATGGGTACGTTTTTAGGTTTTGAAATCGGTTGTATTTTTTTTTAAATAGTGTTTGAACGGCGTAAACATACTAGTAGTATCAACTTCGCTTATCAGGGGACTGATATTCTTCTTGTTACAAATAACAATGGCCTGCAACAGCGTGGGCGGGAGAACAGACCGACTGACAATGTAGTTGGTTCACTGCCCACTTATCCACCGACCACGCCGCCGCGCTTCCGTTGAACAAAACTGTACTCAATTTATCAAACAAAAACATCCGGCTCCTTGATTACTTGAAACTTTACAACTCGTTCGAACCACTTTGTTTTGTAACAATTAACATTGTTTTTTAACGGTTATCAAAAATGTAGGAAAATAATAATAATGTTATACCCGTATGTAAATAATAATGTTCAGCTGGTGGGAGGCTTCGGCCGTGGCTAGTTACCACCCTACCGATAAAGACGTACTGCCAAGCGATCTAGCGTTCCGGTATGATGTCGTGTAGAAACCGAAAGGAGTGTGGATTTTCATTCTCCTCCTAGCAAGTTAGCCCGCTTCATCAGGTGACATTGTAGTCAAGGGCTAACTTGTGAAGAATAAAAAAAAAATATGTATATTGCTGAGTACATTGCTGCAAGGATCGTAACAGGTGTATAAAGACGTAATCTCTGCCTACCTTACGGATATGAGAAGCGTTGATATTATTTGTATGTATTAACGAGTTGCGAAGCTGAAGTGGCAACGGGCGGGGCATATAGTTCGAAGAGTCGATGGACGTTGGGGTCCCAAAGTGCTGGAATGGCGACCCCGCACTAGTAAGCGCAGTGTTGGCCGACCCCCCACCAGGTGGACTGACGACATCAAGCGAGTCGCAGGGATTCGCTGGATGCAGGTGGCTCAGTATCGTGATGTTTGGAAGTCCCTACAAAAGGCCTATGTCCTGCAGTGGACGTCCATCGGCTGATATGATGATGATGATGTATTGCTGAGCTTGAAAATATTATTGAGAGATATTTTCTCAATCATGCTTGGAAATTTGAGCATTATTTTGACAACCTTCTTTGAGATAAATCGAACTAGCTGTACTGGTCGAGCGGCGGCTGGGAATAGTTGTATGGAAATCCATATCTGTCGGGTTTAGAGGCTAAATAAATTACTATGTACAATCATATTTGTCGTGTAATTTAAAAATGGAACGATCTTCTACTCCGCAACATGGCGACCAAAGAGGTAACTTATGAAATGTTTAATTTAATTTTCGAATTGGCTGAAAGAAAGCTGTTTAGTGAAATAAAAATACTTGGCGCGTAAAAATCTATTGTTATTAGTTGTTAGTCAACTTCGCCATTGGTTTAAAAATAGTATTACACGTAATATTGACGAAAGCACTTTATCCGGACCATCAACTTCCACTTTGAAATTCAGAATCACGTCGAAGACAAACGTCAACCTCGTTAGAATTATCTGAAACCAACATAATTCCCGGAAAATCCACATTAAATTTTAAGAATTGTACATTCTGTAATTGAATTTTCAAATAAAAGTTCTCAAATGTACTACTTTCTTTAATTTCCGCGCATTACTATACAAGCCTTGGCTGCAACTTGGGTGTGTGTATGGGTAACCAAAATGGTCACCACTCAGCATGTGCTACGTTGGTGATGGATCCATCAGCGCAGCGCTGGTTTTCTAAAAATTTTATATACAAACCCTTTTATACAATATAATGTTATATACAAAACTTGTATTCATTGTCCAAGTAGGGACTTGGACAATGAATACAAGTGGAGTGGAGTGGACATATAACAAAATATAAGAACAACATTTAGTAAAAACATCCCTCAGTTCTGACGTCACAAAGCTTCGATAGAAAGATTGTGATTAATTAATACCTAAAACACGACGACGTCAGAACTTAGGAGAATTAATTACTTTAGTATCTATCACACACTACGGCACTATAACGGCAGCATGAAGTTTATGAGCAAATAAAAAGTAAAACAGCTGGTACAATGTATTTTACATGAGGTTTTTCCACGAACATATCTCAAAATCAAAATAAAAAATAGGTACTGAATTTGTAGTAGTTTACGTGCAAGTAGCGTTTAGAAAAAGAAAAGATATTTTTAAAAGTCGATTGAATTTAGATAAAAATCAGAAACATAGTACCTTTTTAAATGGAATAAGCTCTCGCTTGACCCCGATCTTACCTGATGGTAAGTGTGGCCTAAAATGGAACGCACTTGCCCCGAAGATGCCTATTCACTATCATCTTAAAGATGCCCAGATTGTAAGAATTAGTAAACACTGACTTCGGGAGAGAGTTCCATTCCCTAGCCATGTGTATAAGAAACGAAGAAGCAAATAGCTTCGTACGAGTTCGAGGGATGTCAATGACATAGGGATGGAAACCTACCCGGTGTCTTGCAGTGCGATGGTAAAAGGTAACGGTCGTACGAGCTTGTCGGCGCAAGTGAGTCATTAGATCGGACGGTTTGTGTCGTCACGAGCCGAGATAGTATGAAGTGTTCCGTGAGTTAGATGAGCAGTAGTAGGAGGCCGAGTGCTGGTTATATGGGCGACTAGTTCATTCTTGTAGTGGCGTTCGATCCGTCCATACCTTTTGTTGGATAATCCTTCATGGGATATTTTGGGATAGGCGGGTAGAATGATTTGAGTGGAGAATGGGAGTGTAAACTAGTTTTAATAGACGTCTTTAGCCCTACGTCTATTGGTCACAAGTTTGGTCGCTCAGGGTTATTCTTTACCACTCAAGGGTTGGTTGGTTATATTATTCTTAGTGAGAATTGTTAAACCTAATAGGTTCCCATTCAATAATCGTGTTATGCTCTTTAAATCCGCTTCTGATGTCACCCGTTTCCGACAAGCTCAAACAACTGTGCACACTTTCCGAAATATATTTTGTAAAATACCAACCTTCCTGCGATGAGCAAGGCTTTGAACTTTTGTGAGAAGGGGTGAGGCTCCTGGCTTGAATAATATTTGTTGTAATAACATAGTCTTTGGTGGCTGAAATACACATGGCGGTATAATATATTTGGACGAGCTAATTTCCAAAGGTACTATATCGCCGTAAAATTGAAGTAAATTGATCTGACTATTATAAAACTACAAAGTTATTGACTTGGTATTGAACCATTACTTCATGTGATCAGTTCTCCATCACCACCATTTTCATTAAATACCGAAAAGGTCAAAGTGTAAAGACGGCGTCACCCTGGTTGGCCGAGTGACGTAATACGTACCCCCTACTCCGCGTGTCACCCCATAAACAAAATGGACATTCGTCCTAAGTAAGTATGCTGTCGACGTTACGCAGAAATTATTGGATATTAACTTGGTTGTACAATCAAAGGGTTAAAAGGCTATGATATGGTTACGTTATTATTTTATCTATCATTATTTATATAAAGATTCATTTTAATACCAGCGCCCGCTAATTCGTATGCGTGAAATTCAGTTTTTCAATTTTTGGGATGAAAAGTTGCTTTGGTGTTGCTCAGTAACCTCCTCTATCTTCCAGTGAAAGTCCTACCAAAATAGGTCCAGCCATTCCAAAGATTAGCCCGAAGAAACAGATAGAACAATAAATGGAGTTTAAACTGTGGTGCAGATCAGGTCAATTCTCCAAGTATAAAAAATACTTTTTTGTAGCAACTCATATTCGGCTTACTGTATTTTTCTCCTCTCAGTATACGAAGGGTTAGGCCAATAGTCCACTACGCTGGCCCAATGCGGATTGGCGGATTTCATACACGCAGATAATTAGGAAAGGTAGGTTTCCTCACGATCTTTTTTCTTCAACGTTTGAGACATGTGATACTTAATTTCTTAAAAGGCACATAACTGAAAAGTTGGAGGTGCATGTCCCGCACCGTATTCGAGCCTACGCACTCCGGAATCGGAGGCATAGGTCATATCCACTGGGCTATCATGGCTCATAGTTAGATATTTGACGGTATATTTGTAAACGTTGCCGCAAAGCTACTCGTAATGTCTAATATATAATGTCACAATAAAATGTGAGCATGCAATTGTATGAGCATTGCCTATGGGCTGACAAAAGTTCTTGACTTCTTCTAATGAGGTATGTATTTATCCTAGACCTACAGAAATTGTATAAATCGTTAATTAATACATACTTATTATATTTATAACTTATTTCTCTTTGGATTTTACCTTCTTTTAGCAGACTCAAAAGTGATTACAAAAATAAGAAAACTAATGTCGAACAAAGGTTCACAACATTTGTCACAACATTTGTCAGGACTAACAAATCAAACTGTAACCAAAATAAGACCCTAGAATGACAGGGAATGACCTTGAGTGAAGTCACGAACTTGTGAACGATGAGTGTAGGGTTCAAGGATCCTTTGACTGTTAACAAACACTCCACTTAAGTCACACTCCCTGCCTATCCCAAGTAACCCATAAAGAATTACACAACAAGGGATCTGGACGGCTCGAACGCCACGAGCACACTGAAGCCGTTCGTACCGCAAGTCGTTGCAACGCGGCGATAACACTTCTTCTTCTTATTTCTTTCACAGTCTTGAAAATAGGAACAAATAATAAAAATTAAAAGTACACCCTACTGTAATGTCTGCGAGTAGTTATCACGCTGTTTTTCTCCATTATCTCGGTTATAAACGCCAGTACAAATTGAGAGAACAGTAAATATTTATGTATCTGAGTGTATGTTGCGTTTAGTTTATGTCAGCCATAAACCGCCTGCTGAAAGTCAGAGCGAGGCCATTAAATTACTATAATCGTAACGTTAACTGTATTGATCTAGTCGTTGCTTTAATGGGTTATTATCTACTACTAGCTGACGCCCCGCGGTTTCACCCGCGTGGTTCTCGTTCTCGTAAAAGTATGGGGATAATATATACCCTATAGCTTTCCTCGATAAATGGGCTATCTAACACTGAAAGAATTTTTCAAATCAGACTAGTAGTTCCTGAGATTAGCGCGTTCAATCAAAAAAACAAACAAACTCTTCAGCTTTATATATTAGTAGACTAGTATAGATATAGATTCCACCTATTCATGTTTATATTCATTTTACATTTCCTTATGTTTAGATTTTCAAAGGCTTAATTTTTATAATAAATCTAAATTATGAATTTACCTCATCATTAACAAGTAACAACCCATATTCGACTCAATGTTGAGCACCAGTCTCCTCTTGAATGAGAGGGGTTAGGCTAATAGTACACCACTGGCCCAATGCGGAATGACATCACACACGTAGAGAATTTATAAGAAAATTTTCAGGTATGCCGTTTCCACACGAAGTTCGTTCACTGTTTGAGACACGTGATATTTATTTTTTTATTTTTTAAGTACACACAAGTGAAAAGATTCGAACTTACTCCCTCCGAATCAATGGTGAGGTCATATACAATGCGCTATCACGGCTCTCTAGCTTATCAATGCTGGTTCATTTCCAGAATTAAAAGCTTTGCAGGATCTTCCCCACAGAAAAATTATAACAGCAGTTGATAAGGCGTAATTTTTCTCTCCATTTATGTTAAATATCGCAGATTATTGGAAGATATGAAAAAACAGGTTTGTCAAAATAGCAATTATAAAAGATTACAAAATAACACTTAATCAGACGGCATAGTTCCAGTTTTCAGGCAATCGTTCAACTTCTATTTACTGTGACAAAAAGTTACATGTACGGCGAATTAATTAAATTGTAAGAGGAATGAAATTTACTTTCCCCGCAGGAATACATTGTATAGCTGGCTGGCCTCGTGTCGTGAGTGCAAATGAATTAATGTATTATAGGTCTGCGACAGCCAGAAATACCTCATTTTGAGAAAGCTGAACGTTTGTCAGTCTACCCTCCTACCAAAGGTCATCAATTATTGTTGAATTTGGACCGTGGTGCCTTTTGAAGTTAGCACGTTTCAAGGGTCCGGACCGTCAACTGTGGGTGTAGAAAATATCAAAAAAATATATTTTATACTTGGACAATTGAGGTTCTAGAGCCTTGAAACCTGCTACCTTTCAAATCCACTACGGTTCAGTCATCTTCATCATCATATCAGCCGATGAACATCCACTGCAGGACATAGGCCTTTTGTAGGGATTTCCAAACATCACGAACCTGCCCCTGTAGCCAAGTATGACATTTGTTATCGACAGGTCACGTGATCAAGATCTGTCATTCCCATACATTTTTCGAGTTTTTGAAGCGATCGTGGAAAGAGAATCGACATGCTACTTTGCTACAGGGTCTGAGCCGCCTGCATCCAGCGAATCCCTGTTACTCGCTTGATGTCATCAGTTCACCTGGTCGACCAACATTTCGTTTTCTAATGCAGGGTCACCATTCCAGCACCGTGGGACCTCAACATCTATCGGCTTTATAGATGCTATCAGACCCATAGATAGAGACTAAGTCTCAGAACCATAGCGCATCACTGGCAATACACACTGTTCGAAGAGTTTTGTCTTCACGACGACGACTTTTGTCTGCCACGGTTCAAACTCTATAATAATAGGCTACCGTAAGTAGGTACCTATGGTAGGAGCGTGGCTTGACCCATTTTCAACCTTCCTAAAGTAAAGTATGTCTGACTACCGCAGGCTTTCTGTCTACATCCATACTAGGTAATTGCTGTTTTATGCCACGTCCATTGAAGTCATTTCACAAGCTTTTATTTAACTCTGTAATTACTAATTAGGTACAAGCAAATCTTGAAAATTGAATTGCTGGTCAAACGGCACGCAGAGAGAATCTAAAATGTTGACAAAATGGAAACCACAGTTTAACAAGATTTAGATTTAGAAATAAGATTTTTTTAAAAAGATACATTGTGTGAAATAAGATATGCAAAAAAAGGAAGAATTAGCTGTGTGGGAAATATACGTGAAGAAAAGAAACTAATGGAGAAACGTTGTTGAGGAGGCCTAGACCGACAACGAATGAAGTAAGTTAGGTCCAAATTTTGACGTGTTTGTTAGGATTTAGTATGTGTATGGTGTGATATGGTGAACTTCCCGGTATTATCAACATAATGATAGGGATCGTTACACAATTTCATCTCTTCAATGATATCTACCTTATAATAAAATTTGATAGACATGGCAGGGCAGGAACCTAGATAATAAAACGAGAACTTTTAGATACCTATAGTAAATTTTAAACTGTGACATGCGAACGGTCAAGGCTCGTTTGCCACAGCGAGTATGCGAATTGTCTAGACTCCTAATTCGTAGAATTAACGGCTAATGTACTATGTAGCGTACATCTACCAACATATTTACCTGATTTATTCATTACAATATCGCGTATTTGACATAAATATATTATAATATGAATTTTGAAAACAGAGGCGAGAATTTGAAATGAACAGATTCGTGGAACCTTTTTACGAAATGATTATTCATGTACAAGAAAATACTGTTACAAATTACAAAGTAATTATATGTGTATTGATAAAAATACCAATTGTATTACATGATACTCCTAAATACGTTAATAAATTAAGTATCTTTAATTTTATTCACTTTATCATCGGTTTGAAAGTTATATAAGTTTGTTTTAGTGAATCGGCTGGAATCTCAGGAGGATGAGGTCTTTTTTAAATTTTTATTATCATTTTAGAATTTAAATAAAGAATATAGCCAAATAATACAGAAGTCAGAAGTCTATATCACACTAATATTATAAAGGTGAAAGTTTGTGTGTAAGTAGGTTTATTCCTCTTTTACGCTGAGGCTACTGAAGTGATTTGCCTGAAATTTGGAATGGAAATAGATTTTACTCTGGATTAACACATAGGCTACTTTTCATCCCGGAGAAATCCATGGTTTCCGCGGGATTTGTGAAAAACTGAAATCCATAATAATCAATGATCATACTTTGTTGATTATCAAAACTGATTATGATTTCGATCCATTGTGCAAAACCTATGTACATTTATTCCTTACTTAAAAAAAAATGACTATTTAAAACTACTACTTTTTGTATCGACTGAAGTTCATTAGTGTAAACAGAGAACTTGTGACATTTAAACACCGGCACGCGACAAGTCAAGGTTGTGGAATTTTAATACCCTGGGTGTAGCAATACTCCGTTTGACCATTTTGCGTAATTAGTCTCCAATGTATCTCGGCCCTGATTCTTTTCGAACATAGGTATAACAACGGTCGACACGTATTTTGTGACGTCAAATTGATTAATAATTGAAGTTATTGATTTAAAATGAGAATACTAGTCGTGCCATTTAGGTAAACGTTACCAATATTCCCCTTTCCATTTAGCTAAGCATACTACGAATATGTAAAGGGTAGGCACGAAATAAGCCCGGGGCGGTAATCGAACGCATAGCGTCCTGTCTGACTATATTGTTGATAAGTTGCTAAAGACTTAGAACTAAATTGTTTATGTTTTGGTAATCATCAGAAGAAATCATCATTATTAACCCACATTCGTTTCACCGCTGAGCATGAGTCTCATCTCAGAACGAGAGGGGTTAGGCCAATGGTCCACCTCGCTGTTCTAATGTGAATTGGCAGACTTCACACACTTTAGAAATCATGCTAAATTATATTAACAATCTGACGTATTTAAGCTATCAATTAATAAAACTTATAAGCTAAATATAAAGTAACGCCTGCTTCTATCCAATATTTAAATATAATTATTTTCGATATAATAGGTAGTGCTTACAACGATATTTTATTTATACTATTTAGCTAATTGATCTTGAAAAGGTTGGTAACTCCTTGTAACCTATTCATGACAAGAGGTAGATACATGTGCTATAGCTATCTGAATGTGATCTTGTGAGGTCCGCCAATTTTAAGACAAAAATACACACGACTGATGGGCATACTTCATAGAGAATCACTCAATGGTAAATGTATATTATAAAATGCGGCGAATCATCGCCTCCCATTATTAATTTATCGACAAGTGCTTAATTTTCTATCGACATAAGTGGCGAAGGATGGATTTTGTTGAAGATAAGCCGTTCCAAAGAAAAAGTAATTCATACCGGGTGATACAATCTCCGGTTTCCCATCATCATCATTATTAAAAACCCATTCAATTCTCAGGTATACCTATAGGTTTCCTCGCAATATTTTTCCTTTTGCGTGATATTTAATTTCTTCGTAACATTATGTACGAAAAAACCGAAAAGATACACATAAAAAAATAATGCGCGTGAGAACCTTCCTCCGTTTTTCCGTCGGTTCAAAAACAGAATAAGATAAATATGTTAGTGGCTCCCACTCCCACACAACAATTTTTTGCCGTTTTTTATAGATAATGGCACGGGACCCTTCGTGCACTAGTTCAACTCGCACTTTACGTGTTTTGTTTTTAATGTAAGCAACATGCAATTACGCCCGATGCTAAATAATGATGCAGCCTCTAATATTGTGGCTGAAACGCGTTCGTGTAGGTCACTCACTTCATTTATTGTACCTATTTCGTCAATATCTACGAGTAAACAAACTGCAACGTTTTTGGAACCGACGGTTATAAGACTAAGCAAGCCAGTGACTCACTTCGTCTGTGTTACTAATTGATAACAACTTATGAGTACAATAGGGTTGATGACAGTGATGCCAGTGATGATTTTTTTAAAATTGTATATAAATTAGGAGTATGCTAATAGTAAAGCAATTTTCTAAACGTACCTAACAGGATACCTGAGATCATTACCTACAGAGCTACAGGGATTTAAAGGGTCAGACTTGCGGCACTGCCACGGATCCCTGAAAAACGCCCCATACAAAATGGTACGAATTAATGACGTCGTTGATTCGTTGATCGTTAGATTTATATGTTCATACAAAATTACAAATATCTTTACTATTTCTGAATTTATGCTTAAAGTTCATATTTTGAAAAAGTCACCTTTAATGTAAGGAAGCTAAATTTTCATCTAGTTACGCTATAAGATTTTTAATAGATTAGAAATTTTTAAATCTTATTTATTTTGCAAACATCCAGACAATCTTTGCGTTTTTATATATTTGTTAACTCAGCGTTGACTAATTTTATTACCTTATTTACCCGAATGTATAAAAATCAATATTTTCAAACTTAGTCATCATCCCCATTAGGAGACAAACATAACCACTGGCCAGAGTCCAGACAGTAGTGAGTCGTGTTATTTATGGAAGTGCATAACTAGGGGTGTCGTTGCTAGAAATATTACTTAGGTATAGGTACTAGATAAAAATTAATAATTTATTAGATTGTTCATACAGTTAGTATAAATAAATTTAGATTAGAATAGTTTTTTGTACTTTGCGACGCTTTTTCATTTTAAATATTATAAATACCACTAATACATTGCGAGATTTTTAGCATCAATTTTCAATCTTTGATTGAAGAAATTGCTAACGCCACAGCGAGTGCTAAAGAAAAGAATACTTTGTATTTAGAATAATTTTCTGCTGCTACAAACGTATTATTTTTATAATTTTTTTATCCTGATTTGAACGTATTTCTCTTTATTTTTATTCAAAGTATTACTTAACAATACGCCACTTAATTTTATTACAAAACAATAATTTTGTTAGGTAAATGTTTCATAGGTACCTGTTAAGAATTCGACCTGAATATATTACATCTTGTAGCTACTCTTTGTACACTTAGGTAATTATTAGGGAGGCTAGCAACCCTGCAGTCGCTTATTGTTTCTAATCTACATTTATTTAACTTAATTTTTCGAATCTATTTATTTCATTCTTTTAATTAAACTACGAAATTTAAACCAAATATAAACTTGTGAATGTCGGCTAGTTCCGGATATAGGTATAACTTAGAATATACTCTTGTATCTTCCTCTTAAATTGGAACACGAAGATATAATTACAGAGATACACAATAAAAAGCACAGGATACAATATAACCATGGTAAAAACTTAAGTACCCAGATCTGTTTAATGGCTGTATTAAAGTTTAACAGAATCTTTGAAATATCTCTAATTCTCAGCATTGTTACCACAATTGTTGCCAGTTTTTAATTGTGATAAGCAATATAATTAGATACTTTATATTTTTTGATAATAATCAAACGTTTTACTAGTAGTAAGTAAACGTGAAAAAATCAGAAAATCGAAAATCCCAATGAGTTACGGAAGTCTTCGACTTCTGAGCTATAAAGCAACTGAATATCAGAAAGCTTCTGAGGTATACTAATGAATACTTACCTCAAGACCTCGACCAACTTCAACTATATGTTGTAAAGTTGACAAAGGGGCTTAGTGTCATTAGTAAAAGCATTTTGGTCAAAGTAATGAGCAGTAGATAATATCTGTTGCGGCATCGGTAGTAAACATTGTTACGTTTATGGCTGGCATTGACAAATTACCGTTAAAGGTAGGTATTGGTCTTGTAAGAATCATACCTATGGACTAGGTACTCGTAAAAGTAATATTCTTTCTAACACACAACAAGTTTACCTCGTTGGTCCAGTGGTTCGCCTAGGTGGTTCAAGAGGTCGTGGGTTCAAGACCTGGGTGTTGTTACATCGCTGTATCGGCAAAGATTTTATACTATTAGCTGGCCTGGCGCACTCCGTGTTATAGCAAAAACGTGTAAGTACGAGTACATGGTCGCATCGATTGCGCGAATAGGGATGATGACAGTTTTTTAAATTGTATATAAATTAAGAGTATACTAACAGCAAAGCAATTTTGTAAAAGTAACAGGGTATCTGCGATCATTACTTTCGGAGCTACAGGGATTTAAAGGGTCGAATTTGCGGCGCTGCCGCGGATCCCTGAAAAACGCTCCATACACGATTTAGTGACGTCGTTGGCTCGCTGATCGTTAAGTTTGTATGGGCGTTCAAACAAAATTACTAATATCTATGTTATTTGTGCGTTTATGTTTATAGTTCATTAATTGAAAAATGTCACATTTAATGTAAGGAAGCTAAAACTGCATGAATTTTCATCTAATTACGATAAAAAAAAATTAATAGATTTCGAAATTTTATAATCTTATTTATTTTGCAAATATCCAGACAATCTTTGCTTTTTATGTATAAATTAGTTAACATTGACCTTATTCACCCGAATGTATCATAAAAATCAATATATTTAAACCTAGTCATCATCCCCATTCAGGCAAATGTCGCGCGCCGCTCACATCACACTTGCTTCGCTTTGCTCACGCGCCACGTTCGTTGAATCAAATATTGTTAACCAAAACGATGGCAAAAAAATATTGCAGTGCATTTTTTTATTTAGGACCCTTACTTCAAGTACTATACGAAATGAATATTGTTTTTTATATTAATTTCAATATGAGTCAACTATTCCATTCAAATATATTAATTTAAAATATCTACATCTACCGATATTTCGTCTATACCTACCGATATTTCTTTTAATTTCAAATTTCATTTCAATTAATGGTAATCAATTTCATTTGATGTCTGTTTGTCTCTTACCTTTTACGCTGCTTAACGAAACTTAAACCCTAACCACAGTATCTTTACTCTGCCCTAACGTTGTTTGAATAGATGTAATAATAAATAACAGTTGTAGGTAAATAAAACTGCTCGCTAATAATTTTGTTCGAACTGAATTGCGCCGTATTGTGTCGTAGCTTGTTATTTAAATGACGTTGCAGAGTGAATCTTCTGTACTTGAGAATACACACTATGAGATAAACGAGTAAAAAAAATTATCCCCACTTTATATGTTGGGAAGGTAACGCAAAAAAAATCAAGATTTTATATTACGACTTTGTTCACATTTTCAATGTACTTATTCATGTCAATTTACAGCCTTTTAGTAGTAATAGTCTCTGCGCGAAACTAAACCGCGAACGGACGGACATGACGAAACCATAAGAGTTCCTTGTGGACTACGGAACCCTAAAAAGACCACTCCACCCCGCCTACTCCAAAAGTATTATTAAATCTACAATTTTGAAAAAAAAAAAAATAATACAAAAGTTAGCCTTCTACCTGAAGATTTCCGGAAAACCTTGTATATCAATACATAATATTCCATAAGTTCAGTATTGAGCAGGAACATGTATGTTTTGCGTCACACACAGCAAGAGTTATGTTGTAAATAGATACGCGGAGCCCCGATGACGTGGTGCGGCAATCAAAATATGATTTTACTAGGAATATAATTACGTTGTTTTGATTTTACGGCCACTTCACGGCAGGTGTAGTGTAAAATAAATGATTGTGTATCAGTCTCGAGTATCCTATCACCGTCACGCTGATAGAGATTACGTTTTGCAATGCTAAAACTTTATAGAGTACGTTTGACGTCAAACGGATAAGCTGTTTAAGAGACAACTATCAACAGATGTTAATTAATGTGCATATATTTTCGACATTTATTAAGTAGCGTTGTTAACTTTGTCGGTGTGAAATTTGGCTCTTTACAAATACCGCGTAAACTAAGGGATTTTCTGGTTTATCAAACGATATTTATACTGTAAGCTACCGGACGCCCGCGACTTCGTCACAAATCCCGCGTAAACTAAGGGTTTCTCTGGTTTACCCAACGACATTTATACTGTAAGCTAGCGGTCGCCCGCGATTTCGTCACAAATACCGCGTAAACTAAGGGTTTCTCTGGTTTACCCAACGATATTTATACTGTAAGTTAGCGGACGCCCGCGACTTCGTCCGCGTGGAACACAGTTTTTCACAAATCCCGCGGGATCTATGGATTTTTCTGGGATGAAAAGTAGGGTAAGGGTATCTTGTAAACTGGGAATTATTCTTTTTACTCGTTTATTTCATAGTGTGGGATATCGTTGGATAGGTTTTTAAAAGATATGAGGGGTCTTCTGCGAACTTTTCGAGTTAGGAAGACATTTGTAAAGTATTAAGCTTTTAAAAGTTAATTTTTGTTAGAGTCAAGTCAACCCTCTACCGGATAAACGGTAAAAAATTCAACGGCTAAAATTCATCAGAATAGGATATATAATGAGATTACAAGAAAAACAGCTAAGTAGCAATTGCTATTTATAGAGTAATAGTCGACAACTTAAAAAATTTTATTGGAAATCGAAAATTGCATACTAATTCCGTTGTTAATTAAAAAGATAAAGTTGTCAGTAAGATAACTCAGCGTCTGTTAAAACTACAAAGCTGAAATTTGGTATGAGTGTGTATATTAATTACGTGTACAAAGTGATAAAAAAAAATAAAAAAAAAACTTTGGGGTTCTTTCAGGGAAGATGAATTTTGTATCGTCTCTCCCATGGTGTAGGGTATTGTTATCGGATTTTTTGTGCATTACTTATGGAATGAAAGTACTAACTTAAACTACGGAACCTTAAACTGCGCGTGGGACGACACGCACAAATAATATAACAAACAACGGTATCTCTGTAAGCCCAAACCTATTATCACCACGTGTCAGTGTCATATCGCAAATCAAACAGTAACAGTCGTATGTAGAGATTGTATTAGATGTGATGTCTACTACTTTACATATTATTGTGTTTGTTACTGATTATTCTATTTAACGATAAGAAGCTTCACAATATCAGATATATTTAGCATTGGGAAGAACAAAATTTCATTAGGAAAATAAATTTAAATCTTCACATAAATAGTCCTACATCTTTAATAGAAATAATTATCAAATATTTTAATTAAAAACAACAAATTATTGTCAATGATTGTTTGCTTTACAAATTATTTGTTTAGCAAGTTGTTCCAGCCTAATCCAGGACGAATCGAGGACCTTATATAATTTTTCAGCCGTATAGGCTAAGCTAAGAGACGATGGACGTTGGGGTCCCAAGGTGCTGGAATGGCGACCCCGCACTAGAAAGCGCAGTGTACTCTCCTGGAGGTCTGACGACATGAAGCGAGTCGCAAGGATTCGCTGGATGCACGCGGCTCAGGAACGTCATGTATTTAAGCCCTACAAATAGTAAGGGAGCCCGAGATGCTAAATTTGCAGTTACTAAAGCGTCATGGGGACCGATTGCATTTGGTAGATTAAATGATTGGATTAATAAATGGATATATACTTTTTTCGATTTTAGCGGTGGAAAAAAAAACTACAGACTTTAAAAACAAATTTTATTACTTTGGCTTAATGAAATCGTCAGAAAACATGAGCGATTATTCAGGAGATTATTTCACTCATAATAAGTAAAAAATTAACCGCGCTCGTGGTTCGATAACAGAAATATAAGGGTTTTATTTTGGAGCTTTGGAACCCTCCCATTCCATTACGTTACGCTCAAATCGTCAGGTCTTTGAAATGCACACCTTTTAGCTATCAACTCACCTACCTTATCTTAATCTGACGTGCTGGTTGAGTATTTCCGAAGTTAGTTTTTTTTTTGGTTGCCCTAAATGTACCCACCAATATTATGGGCTCATACTCGGTGGAGGTACTCAACACCGTGCAAGTTATAGTCCCTTATGTTTATCTGCCGCGCTCAAGTGACTGCAAAAATCCCCTCTTCGGCTCCCCTACTAAAAAGGACTATGTCCTGCTGCTGTGGACGTCCATCGGCTGATGTGATGATGATATGAGGCTAACCTCTGGACCAAAAAGACAGAGGTTCCAAAAAATAATTTGCCAGCAAAATAAATTAAACCGAATGGAACAGGAAATTCACGCAGGTCTCCAAAATAGTATTGTTTTCAATATTATTAGGTCAAGTCACCACACAGCGACATTTATTAGAAACTTCGTAAAACTGTAACGTAATTCACTGAATCAATTGCCCTAATTTACACTCGGTATACACACCGCGTCCATAAAGTGTATCTACTAGTATGTATGTACTTGTAAAGGTAGTAGTTATGCTCGGGGAACATAAATTTATTATTCTTGCAATTTAATTACGCAGCAAAATGCTTTCTCGCTCGTTAATGTAATGAGCAGAGCGGCGTAAATACAAGTTTATTATATTTTACCCTTCTATCTGCATTTACTTACCTACAAAGACGGCCGCCGTGGTGCAGTGGTATGCGCAGTGAACTTACAAGACGGAGGTCCTGGGTTCGATCCCCGGCTGGGCTGATTGAGGTTTTCTTAATTTGTCCAGGTCTGGCTGGTGGGAGGCTTCGGCCGTGGCTAGTTACCACCCTACCGACAAAGACGTACCGCCAAGCGATTTAGCGTTCCGGTAGGATGTCGTGTAGAAACCGAAAGGAGTGTGGATTTTCATCCTCCTCCTAACAAGTTAGCCCGCTTCCATCTTAGACTGCATCATCACTTACCATCACGTGAGATTGTAGTCAAGGGCTAACTTGTACAGAATAAAAAAAAAAAGACAAAAAATCTTTTCAAGCTTTCATTTTCACTCTAAAAGTATAGCCAAGCCAATGACGCAAAATAAAAAGATCTTGGAATAAGATATAATAAGCTGTAAACTCGAAATTGAAGACGAATACATATTCCTAGGACATATGGTCCAGTTACGTAGGTCCAAATTTCGAGAAAGGGGTGAACCGCCAAATCTAATTCTAGGCTGGGCAGCAGAAATGTCCAAAATTTTTTAGTGCCTAAAGACAATAGTTTTCGAACAGTGCCCGTTCCCATGACCTTTGCTTCCGAGACGGGCGAGCTATGTTCGGAGTATCTCCGAGTGATCGAATCAGAAATTAGGAGATCCATAGTGACCCAAGTGACCAACGTAGCTCAACGAGTCGCAAAGCTGCAGTGGCGTTGGGTGGGGCACATAGTTCAAATGCCGATGGGATGGACGGTCCAAAGGTGCTGGAATGGCAACAACGCACTAGAACTCGCAATGTTGGTCGACCCCTCACCAGGTGGATACGGCATCAAGCGAGTCGCAGGGACAACAGAAAAAGAAAACAATGAATTAATTTAGAACAGTTAAATTTAAATTATTAAGATAAGTTCCACTTTCAAGATACGAGTAAATTTGTCTAGCTTTCAGTAGCGAAGACTGAAATTATCTCGTAGGTAATCCGTTCATGTAGTTTTTTAGTCTGAATGTGTTTTTGGCTGCGTGCATGAATTCATATGTGTAAGTGGATTTCAAAAGGTAACCCGGTAGGAATCTGGTTATTATGAACCATCGCCCCTGGTAGGTTTTTGTAAAAACCACTATAAATACAAAAGATGCTATGGTGAGAAAACGTAACATGTCAGCTTTAGTTATTCTGAATTAAATCATTAAAGCAAATATATTTTGATGACCAAAAGGTACACAGGGTTCTGCATTTAAAGTCGTGGGTTCGAATCCAACAACTAGAAAATGTGACCCTTAATATCGTAAACTAATAGGCCTATCTGTCTATTCCATTCAATTTTATATCTGTTCATCCTGGGCATTCTTAAGTGTTTCCTTTACGGGTATTTTTAGTAGCCCTTAGAATCGTACAGCAGTTAACGTTATTTTTGTATTCAATGAAATCCAAGGCCAAGACACTTGGCTATAAAATATACAACAATATAATTATAGCGCCTCTCGAGATTGTCTCGTTCGATATAATTTAGTATCTATTTTTAGGAATTGTGTATGCGTAGTCAGAGTCTACAAACTATTAGCTGTGGTATGTATTTAAAATTCGTTATAATTGTTTAAAACAAGGATAATATTTTTTATATTGAGCTGGGAAATGAACCAAGAACTAAATAAACTAAAAAAATTCTATTAGCACCAGAAAGGTTATCAAGAGAAAGAAAAGGATAATATTATTCATGGTAAATTACAATAACTTGTATTTTTTCTATAAATCCTCGAGGGATGCAGTCAATTTGGTTAGAATGAAGATTTTTGAAAACAATATATTTTTAGATTAAATAACCGCGTCCAAATCGGTCTATATGTTTGGAAACTACTATAACACAGACAAACAATGACATATACTTACTAACGTGTATCCAGTACCTAATAGTACACGATATTACCCCTCTTTTTTCAGCCAATAAGAAAAAAATAATATACTCAAGTAAGTACATTAACTTATACTTTTACATATCTCATAATGATGATGATGATGAGATCATCAAACCATATTCGGCTCACTGCTGAGTTCGAGTCTCTCTCATAATGAGAGGGGTTAGGGCAATAGTACCCCACGCTGGCCCAATGCGGATTGGCAGACTTCACACATTCAGAGGAATAAGAAAATTTTCTGGTATGCAGGTTTTCTCACGATGTTTATCCTTCACTGTTTTGAAACACGTGATATTTAATTTCTTAAAATGCACACAACTGAAAAGTTGTAGGTGCATGCCCCAGACCGGATTCGAACCCACACCCTCCGGAATCGGAGGCAGAGGTTACCCACTGGGATATCACGGACCTCTTACTAACATATCTATATTATACTAGCGAACGCCCGCGACTTCGTCCGCGTGAAACTCGATGTAAACTTTCAACTACCCCTACCCCTACATTTTCCCGCTTTTCTGTTGAAATTTTTTCTGAATTTTCTTTGCTGTAAACCTCATGGAGCCCGAGACCTTTCCAACGAATACAAAACCGTGGAAATCGGTTCGTGCGTTCTGGAATTATAGCGTCAGGAAGGAAAACCCGACTTATTTTTATATAGTAGATTACATATCTATATATTTATATTATCTAGCAGTTATTTTCGCAATATCATACGATCTCTTACAAGTAAATATTTTGAACATATTCTGTGTTGCTTTATTTGTAAACGCTTACAATATCTTATTTATCTTTATTTGTACTCGTATTGGGAGTCTTTATTTCAATTACTTAGTCTACGAAATTGTGAGAGTCACGTTTAAAAATTACTATCATTACCACCATAACGGTATCTAACTTTATTAATTTATCATTATCTTTCCCAAATGACATTTATTTAAATGACATAAATATTTATTATATGATGAGTTAATGGATGAATGATCAATTTAGCAATACATTTTTACAAGACGAAAATAATTAAATTCAGACCATATCAAAAAGCAGAATTAAATATTACGGTTTAGCACAATCTACGAGTATTTAAGTTTAGGTATTGAAATTGAAAATCATTTACAAAAAACATAAAATAAATTACCAAAATTTTTATACGGACTTAGAGAATTAAAAAGAACAACTGACAAGAAAAGTGTAGGTATTAGCTGCATTTTATGCCTATGGGCACGAGTGGTTAAGGTATGGTAATCCTTTGGGGAAATAGTATTAAAGTCCAATATTTATTTATAATTCAAAACAGTATACTCATCCTCGTACATATATGTAAGACTGAATCATGCCAAAGTGTCGATTTTCATCCTCCTCATAAAAAGTTAGCCCGCTTCTATCATAGATTGCATCATCACTTACCATCAGGTGAGATTGTAGTCAAGAGTTTGCTTGTAAAGATTTAAAAAAAAACCTAACAAAATAAGCACATTTGTAAGCAAGTAATTTATGTCTTCACTGGCCTTTAATATTTATGCGAGCAAGACTTCAGCAGCTATAAACTATCTTGTTTATTTATGGAATAAATTATAATGAGTTAGATGTTTGTCATCATCATATTTACATGACCCACTGCTGGGTTTCTCTACTTAATTACCATATTCGGCTCACTTCTAAGCTCAAGTCTCCTCTCAGAATGAGAGGGGTTAGGTTAATAGTCCACCACGCTGGCCCAATGTGGATTGGCAGATTTCACACACGCAGAGAATTAAGAAAATTCTCTGGTATGCAGGTTTCCTCACGATGTTTATCCTTCACCGTTTGAGACACGTGATATTAAATTTCTTAAAATGCATACAACTAAAAAGTTGGAGGTGCATGCCCCGGACCGGATTGAAAGCCACACCCTCCGGAATCAGAGGCAGAGATCATATCCACTAGACTATCACGGCTCTGTACTATCTTATTTTATTTTTTTTTCAATTTGTAGTATAAATCCGGTCGAGTTTGCTTGTAAAATTTACAATGTTTTTTACAGGATTATGTATTGTTATATTTCGTCTGTAATTATTACCGGCCTTGCTAATGTATACCGCGAGTTAGTAACCTTGGCGAGACCTTGAAAGGGTACAAAACCTTCGTCTTTATATTAACTGCGCATAACAAAAAAAATCCCATATTCTAATAATTCCAATCTCCTTTGCAGTCTAAAGCTTCCGAGTTTATTTTTAAATTATTTATTTCCTCTTTAGGAATGAACCAATGACAAGCGATATAACCTCATTCGTAATTCTATAATGGCTAGGTTAAATTGTATGTAGGAATGACATCATCAGGCATACCTATACAAATATTCCATATGGCGTTCATAACATGCTTACAAGTTACAGTAATAAAAAGTTTGCAGCGAAGTTGGTGTATGTTTATGTAACTTTTTATAAGATTCACTCGCTCGATTTGAAATGAACATGACGACGAACCGATCGTTGAGTGATGAAGAATGAAAAGAAAGGCGCACCTAGCTCAATCAGTTGCAATGATTACGACTGTCTTGAGAATGTAATTATTTACGAGTATATCCGAGTATGAGAAAACAGTCACTATCGAGCTTGAGAATATAATTATTATCGAGCTTAAGAATATAATGAATTACTAGGATTAGCTTGGTCAATACATCGGAGTATTATATACATATATATAGGATCTACGATAATAATTGATACGTCTAATCACGTTGACAGAGGAAGTCCTTTCGAAAGACTGATTCATCATACCAGCCGATGGACGTCCACTGCAGGACATAGGTCTTTTGTAGGGACTTCAAAACATCACAATCCTGAGCCGCCAGCATTCCAACGAATACCTGCGACTCGCTTGATGTCGTCAGTCTACCTGGTGGGGGGTGGACCAACAATGCTTTCTAGTGCGGGGTCGCCATTCCAGCGCCTTGGGACCCCAACGTCTATCGGCTCTTCGAACTGCATTGTTCGAAGAAGCTTAAAGGCGTCTTCCAATGCGGCGGTAAATAGTTTCGGAGCGATCACATTTCCCTGACGTAACCCTCGCTGCAACTTGATTGGTCTCGTAGTCTGATCCTGTATACGGACTAACATAGTGGCGTTTTCGTACAAACACTTCAATGCTTGGATTTACCTGTAGTCAATTCGGCATCTCTGCAATGACCTTGGCACAGCCCAGGTTTCCACCGAATCGAAGGCTTCCTCATAGTCCACAAACGCTAAGCAAAGTGGCTGGTTATACTCCTGAGTCTTCTGTATAACCTGCCGCAGCGTGTGGATGTGGTTAACTTCAGTGATCTGAATATCGTTAAGACTTGCTGGATATGAAATATCATAGGGCATAATAGCATAAGACCTCCTTAAATGACTATAATTGTGCCAAACATCTTACTGTTCCACTACGTCACTTTGAACAATGTAACGCACGTGTTCCATCTTAAAACGTGACTATCAAACTTACCTTAAAACGTAGGTCAGTGGAAAACGATGTTATGTAATCGCATGTGAGTGACCTTTCTAAAACATGGTAATAGCACGCGAGGTATGTTTTATAAAATTCAAGAAGGCCTCACCGGTACTAGTGGTTTTGGTTTGTGGAATAATTCATAGCTATTATACGGTATGGCGTATGGTAGATAAATGTGTTAGATTGGTCTCGCGTTGTCTCGTTTTGTTGTATGGGTCTGATATGGTGTTATCTTGGTCTGAACGCGAGTAGCGGGCGCGCCGTGGTTGCGAGTGTGTGTGCAGAATTGTATTGTACGTTGAACATTCCGTCGGAGTTATCGTCGCAGAGTGCCCGCGTCGTTGACGCTTTTGTATCGCGTATAACGCGCTCCACAGTTGTTGCAACTTTTAGTGCGGCCTAATTATACGCCTTACTATCGCACGGGATCACGCACGCGATCCCTGTAGTGCCCGCTAAAGTTTCAAAATGTGATATGTTTACGCAAATATCAAATTACTATTCACAGAGCACATAATAATTATTATTACATTACTAGAAGTGACTAAGTGTTTCCAAGTTAAAGTGTTTACATCGTCTGTGATACAGGAATGTCAATTTTAAACTACGCCTCGAATATAAAGCTGGGAATAGACGAGACGGTCTATTAAAAAATTGTGTGAAGGAAAAAGGGATTTACACTACGCAATGCATGGACGCCGTTAATTTAACTTAAAATTTGTTTATTTACTTAGATTTAAAAACAAACCAGCCAAAATGAGTAGCAGCTTAACGAGGCGACTTTTGATATTTGCCTTTGGATGTATAATAAAATGTCAATGTATATTAGCAGGTTTGAATGATTTTTTATATATTTTGGTGAATTAACAATAACTTCTTCTTTTTCTGCAGATGTACAAATAATTCAGTGAATTAACTATGTTTTAACAACCTTAATGCACCGTGTTCCGTTATCAGTATAGATTTCAAAGCCATTTCAAAACTGATTAACTATATCTTTATTACCTACTTATCTAATTAAATAAAAATAGCTATAGTAAAACTTATTTACTATAGCTATTTTTAGTCATAATTTATAAATAAAATATCCGCATTATTGACGATGTTAAAATAAGTTTACGGATTTTCAAAATAGCGATTAAAATGAGGGTACCCGCCTGATTATGAAGTAGAGAGATTCCTAAACTTTTTACTGCGTTACTAAAATTGGTAGGTAGGTAGGTATGTATAGGTAGGTAGTAAACGGTAGATGGGGACCTATCTGCGTTTGCTTTGATTCTTATTTCGTTGCTTCTATGTAATACTTGTTATTAATAATAAACAGCTTAGTGTTGTTTAAATTAATTTTAAAATATGTAGGTAGGTATTTACTCGCATAAACAACCTACTTAGTATCAGAGAAAACCTTCCTACCTATTTTTATATATTATTAGGCAGTATATTTTTCCTTATTTTGTTGTTCATGAATTGTTAATGAGTTACTGACTTTACTTTTATTCTCAAATGTTTTTAAGTTACTGCATTGGACATTTTAATTGTGAATTAACAACTCAAAATATGAAGACTATTTTGTTTACATATTTATCGATTGATCATTATTTTGAACGTCCGTTACGTAAGTATTTTAAAATTCTTAAGTAAAAATATTATTTTACAAGGAGGGTAATAACAGGAATTTTAGTTTACCTTTAAAAATATAAACGGCGATTGTGGGCGTAACAGCATCAAGAATCGAAATACAATACGAAAATAAATATAATAGGACCTTTACAATCTATTGTTTACTTATCATAATAACGACCTACCTAAACCGTTATTCATAAAAGTTGAATAATTTTCGCAACGTTAAGGGTAGATAAGTGCGGCACAAAACGGGCATTATAACCTGAAAGATCTTTCAGGTTCCGTGTTGGTTCAGTACAAATACCTATATAGTAGCAGATTCTCGCGGAGTCGTGATATTATGCACCTCCAATTTTTCTGTTGTGTGCATTTTAAGAAATTAAATATCACGTATCTCAAACGTTGAAGGACAAACAAAAAAATCCTGAAGCGTGGTGGAATATTGGCCTAACCCCTATCATTCTGCGAGGAGACTCGAGCTCAGCAGTGAGCCGAATATGGGTTGATAATGATGGTGGTGATAATAGATATGAATACAATCTTACTAAGAACTTTCCTTTTGTATTCGGTTACACATTTTACATAATGCGTTACATATTTTTACATACCTACCTATTTGGCTATAAATTAATTAGAAAGATTATAGCTGCGTCAAAATCTAGGAAATAGAAAATTAAATATAATGTCTCTAATATCAAACAAATGCCACGGATAGCGATTACGTAACGATGAAAATTAAAGGATAATTTTTCAAACGCGGATTTTCAAAAATAATAACAACGGAGGCTTCTTTCAAATTTTGAAACGGCTTTGATTGTATACTGATAACATAAACTTTGATGATTGATGAATGATTCGCAAATTCACATAACAGTTGAAGTTAATGAATTTGCAAACTAATTTTTGTATTAATGCTTGCTATACAATGGTAATGAATGTAATAAGATATTTTGTGGGATGCTGGCGGTGCTCACCGCTTCGCTAACAGGATATACAAAGGTATGCGGAGAGCTATGTAAGTATAATAACGATGCTAAGCAACCAAATGTGCTAACAACATGTGAACAGTATCCTTAATATTCGATTGCATTGCATTATACTCGAATGTCTTGATGGTTTCCGTACAGAAAAACTACAACGTCGAAGTAACCGAATAATCAAATTATAACCTATTCCCAAAATAGTACATTTTGGAAATAATCTATTTGTAATAATACAAAAAAATATTTATTTTCCATGAAAGGCGCTGTTAAAGTACAAATGTAGAAAATTGACTTAATTTCATTTAGTCGCTTATTAAACAACGAACGTTATTTAAACAAATAATACCTTAATATCGTCTACAAAATATTGTTGTAATGGAATTATGACAAAATAGTGCGTGAGCATTTTTTCTGAGTGTAGATAAATTAGGATCACTTTCTGCGGTAATTTTGTAGGGACCTTATCTATACCTAGTATAAAATTGTCATTGATTAAAGCCAAGTTTACTGTGAAAACATTCAAAATTGATGAATGGATTTGGGCGTTAAAACGTAACAGACAAACAGTCAGTTAAACATTTCTATTATACGAGTAGGATTTTTTAATTTTAATTATATTATTACTATGAATTTTTAATTATATTATTACTATGAATTTGAGCTATAAAACAATACTTATTAGCAAGGTTTGTTGTACTTTGATGTTATAGAATTTCAATAATCGGAAACCGCCAATCTTTGTGCAATCTCCATTAAAGTGTACCGGTAACTAGAGCTTTGAAATGTAACTAATACTCGCAAATCGCAATCAAAACCATTAGACCAAACGACTCAACTGTGGGCCAACCCGATCAAATGTTTCAGTTTGTATTTATAAGTTGGTTTGCAGTCGCAAATTTTATTATAGCAGCTATTTTTAGAACCATCAAGATTGAGTAAATAGAGATTTGAATCCAATATTATCATATCCATCGAATCTGTCAATAACTTTTACGTTTTATCAGTCTAAAATTATCTACTGTATGTATTTACGTCCTTTTATCTTTGGTAATCCAAATCCCCTCGTAGTTATAGTTATAAAAAATAATGTGACATGAGATTTTTATTCTGTAAACGTCAGACATAAGCTGATCTCCTACTGCCTATGAGTGGGCGTTCGTAAGGATTTCCCTCCATTAAAATAGGTTTTGTTACCACATTTCGACAGTGTCTTATTTACGTAGGTACAGGTAAATGATAATTCCTAGGGTTATTACTTATTGTCATATTAAACACAGGCTTATATATTTTTTCTTTAGGAGTAGAAAATCTTCATTAACATCCTTAAATAGGATAGATACCACCAGATAGTAGATAGTATCTTCAAAATATTGGTAATCCTTTAATTTTGTCCATCTACCAACATCCCTAGTCTATATCACATTGCTCTGCTCCTTTTATTCTTCTCATCGCACTTTATTATTCTTCTTTTACTTCTATTTTCTTATCGTGTTCCCATAGGAATACGGGGATAAGTAATATATGTATAGCCTTCCTCGATAAATAGGCTATCTAACACTGAAAGAACTTTTCAAATCGGACTGGTCCGATTTGATAAATAAGTTAAGTAGTTCCTGAGATTAGCACGATGACTTTAATTCTAAGTTTTCGACTTAAATTATCACCACTAGATCATGCCATAACATTTTAAACGTGTTTGTAAACTATTCTTAATTGAAATAAATGAATTTTGACATTATTTTTGATAATAACATAACAGTTTTAATTACTTTCTAAAGAATGCCACCAACTTCTAGATTTCGAAAACTGCTATTAAGAATTTCTAATAAGGTAATCAAATGGCATAATCTTATTTTCTTGATCCAAAAATCGAACCCGGAACCTCGTAGATCCATACAAGGTCATACAAGACTAACGAACGCACGTGAGGTTAAGATTCATGAATAGGATGAGTAGTCTTTAGAGCGAAATGTTTTCATTAGTTGAAGTTGTTTAGGTACAATGCAGTATGAATTATTACAATGCATAAACAATTTAAACACGTATATAACGTCGAAAAGTAGTGAGACATTATTACATACTAGCGGACGCCCGCGACTTCATCTGCGTGAAATTCAGGTTTTCAAACATACCGCAGGAACCATTTATTATTAAGGGATAAAACGTGGCTTATATGTTGCATAATAATCTCCTCTATCTTATAGTGAAACTCCCATTAATATCAGTTCAGCCATTCCATTGATTAGTCAGGACAAACAGACATACAGACAGATAATAATTGCAAATAAATAAAAACTGTAAGCACTTGAGAAAATATATTTTTTTTTAAATTTATTATTAAGGAAAGAAACAGCGGCACATTTTACTTAAAATGTAACTTATCTAGATATTGACATTAGGCCAGTAAAATTTTCACAGTACGAGTAATATAGACAAATAATTACAAAGGTACATATAACAATCGGGTATATATACGAGTACTTAGTTATTTAGTTTTGTCTCGTATTTAAAACATTTTCTGAGCGCAAACGCAAATCTACCATACTTGATTGAAAAATAATATATCAATATGTTGGTATTTTTTATAATACATATCGCAAAATATCTGCAGTTCTTACAGTAATTCCGATGAGCTTGTGATAGTTGAAATGTGCCGACATTTTCTCATGAATAGTTTAGGTATCTACTTACTACTTATATTATTTGATTTTATGTAATAAATAATTACAATCGACCATACCATTAACTAATTCATACCATAATTAATTAATAATTGTTGAATTCACATACAGACACTATAATTTTTATTTATTGATGATGTGTTGATTATTATAGATTGTTAATCCTCCATTCACCAAAAACACGCCCATTAAATTAACTTTATAGTGATACTAGCTGAAGCCGCGCGGATTCACCCGCGTGATTTCCGTTCCCGTAGAAATACGGGGATAGTATTATAGCCTATAACCTTCCTCGATAAATGGGCTATCTAACAGTGAAAGAATTTTTGAAATCGGATTAGTAGCTTCTGAGATTAACGCGTTCAACCAAACAAACAAAATCTTCAGCTTTATAATATTAGTATAGATAAATATACGTATTATAAGAAATACATTTTAAGTATATTATCTGTGGTCCCTAGTTAGGTTAAGAGCGGTTACAAGCGGTCTCTAGACGTATAACATCTCACTATTTGAACACTGTGCAAATGTTTGAATTCTTATAAGATTTATTGAATGAAGTTGAGTCATGGTATTCGTAAGCGTCTGAGTCTGATTTTTCTCTTAAGTTTCACGGTATAGTTACCTACTCCGTCCACGGCGTGCGATGAGTCATAGTCGTCTCGATTATTGTTACTGTCGAATTGGGAAACAATCTGGTGTTTACGTATTTGTTCACGGAACTACAAGTTTATACTATTACAGTAATAGGAAGCTACAGTGACATAGCTCTATCGGGAAGTAAAAACTATAGTTGTGGTCCTTTTTGTATCTCTGTGTTTCGACTAACTATGAGTAAACAAATGTTTCTGGCTGCAACATATTTTGTTGAGGGTTGTTTTCTCTTTGATTGTTTTACTAACTTCACATTTTAATAACATAATTTTAACTCAAAATAAAAACAATTCCACCACTTCGTTAGGATATAATTTATATGTTTCATTGAAATTAAGATTTATTTTATATTTAACTCAGGTTGATTAAGATGATTCGTGAGAATAACAATTTTTTCTTTAGGCAGTCAATTCGACATTTCATTATTATGTTCCTATTCGAAGTATGTGCCCCGTTCATTGTCACTTCATCATCGTGACTAAGCTGTCGGTTGGACTTTGTTTCTCCTGCAGATCTCCTCATTTCTGATTCGATCACGCAGAGATAAGCCGATGACAGCTCGCTCGATTGCCTACTGAGCCTTCTTATGATAGGAAACCAATTCTCGGATTCATAAATGCAAACTGTTCGAAGACTTTCGTCTTCAGATTCTTTACATGTGGTTGACAATTGAAATGGAAAAGTACATTTTCTTTTTTAGCTCAATACAATTTTATTACAATTTTACTATTTTGTACATGACACAAAATAGGCAGTGTCTTCATAAAAATTCAGTATTAGATTTATTTATTACATTTTTTGTGTTGTGTAGTAGTTATAAGCAAACTGAGCTAACTGAGCAAAATGTAGGTACCTATTACTAATGTTCCAAGATTTAGTTAAACAATCCAGTGAGCAGTGATCGAATCTCTTCGGTCGATTAACCGTGGAGCTACTCGACCAATAGACGATTTCACTTACCAAAAAACAACGTTAAGATTTATTCATCTTACCTGAATCCTGTAAAGGCTGTAAATTGCAGTTTCAGCGATGGTACGAGTAAAATGTAAATTACTCCGCGTGTTCCGACGCAATAACTTGTACCAAATGTTTTAACTACGGCGATATTATTTTTGACGTGGCGTATAAATAATATAATTCCACCAATAACAAACTGGCTCTGTTTTTGCTACTTAAGTACTAGTGTCGAAGCGGTGACCGATTGAAGGTCGTTCGCACGTATTTTGTGTATGAGTTTACAACTGGTTTGTCCAACTTAAAAAAGGAGAAGTATCTAAAAGTAATTTGTGATAAATATCTACGTAGTAGTATTTTATGTAGGTAAACTTATAATATAGACATTTACGAGAGAAGTATTTACATTACGTGCATTAAAAATTAAAAATTAAAAACAAAACATTTTTGTAGAAATTAACCAATTTTATCTTTTTTTTTCATTAAATTAAATAAAATATTGGACAGATTTGTTCAAAAATATTTTTGGCAAAATTATTTTGAGCACACATTATGTGTGTGTAAAACAACATATTATCTTGATCTAAGGCGTAACTAAACTAAATTTTATTTACATACTAATCCACCAAAATTTTAAGAAATATTTTTCTTGTATTAGTAAAAGGTATTTCTTTCCATGACAATTAATTTTGTTATCCGTGCAAAATGTATTACATTAAAAGCTAGAGCTAAGTTTTTAATTTTGTTTCAATAATTAATTAAATGAGTAAGAATCAAGCACAGATTTGGCACACAAGAAGGAAAACATTTTCTTTGTCCATTAACTTTCACTTTTTATAAAAACAACGTGGAATCCAATGCCCTTGCAGCCCAGCCTGTCGTTAATCGTTTCGTTGAAAATATATTTTTTTGATGAATAATATGACCATGACCATGTTCGTTCTAATTTTTAGATATTTGAACTATGTAGTATATATATTATATATACTATAACTTATGGTGTGTATGTTTTCCTCTTAAAATGAATTATAGTAGGTATTTAACTGTGAAGGAAACGTTCCATTCTACAACATTTTTATTAACAGGATGCACATTCTGATATCTTAACGGGCACATCCGGAGAAGTACTGAGTATGGGTACATATTACCAGTAATGTTTATAGGTATAGATATATCTATGTGTAGCCAAATAGAGACAGACTTTACGTATTCTATATATTAAGATAAAACACTAGCAAAATAATAGTTGATATCTAATTAAATAAGAACAAAAAGTCGCAAAGTAATGAAAAACGCTTTACGTAGGTACAAAGATGAAATTTTTCAGGGAGGTATTTTCTTGTTAGCGGCTTGAAACAGAGTTTGTGACAGGCCTGGATTATTGAGTCCTAATAGGAGGACGAAGACAGTCGTGCGTTAGTTACATTTTTTAAATGAAATAGTTACCTATCTGTCAATGTTCCTATTACACCTGATTACAGATATTAAGAATTATAGCACAAAGCCACGGGATACTAATCATTTAATTGGTTCCTTCTCTATTCTCGATTGTGTTATCATCAATCGTGATCAGTGACCGCTGGAGCCGCTTATTACATCCAGTGGTAGGATTAATTTTCTGGATATTGACCGCGCCTTTGTCACACCCGAGTGCCTGCTAATTAATATCGTTTTCGATGGCAACCTAGTCACCGTACGACTCAATTTACGCTAACCATTAGCATGCTCGTCTGTTACGAAACTCATCTTCTTAATGATATTTATTTACCCCATCGATTGGCACGGTGAAACACTAAACCAACTCTTATCAAGGTCGTTAGTGTTTGTCTTCCCTACATGATTAACTGCTCGCTATAGATGATGTTACGTTGACAAATTGGCTGTGGGAAATTTTCCGTGAAAGGTTCATTTTCTTTTCATTTAACAAAAGGTGCGGTTGGATTATTGAGTGGATACAGGTCATTACTGGTTATGTGTTTGTGGAACAATCACTCATAAGCTCGTTAAACAAAGATGTATTTAAATTGTTTCGTAACCTAATTTCGTAGTTATACCTATAATTTTGAAATATGTGATCTTAAGCAGTTCGTCCATGAAGATTTTTAAAAGTTTAGGTCATATGACATATGATTTAATTATTGGTTTCAGATGAAGAAATTAAGGGACCGATTATTTTGCCGAACACAAATCATGTTATACTAAAAAATGGGCAAAATTTTACAATATATTGCAAATCGTTCATGCCGGTACAGATAAAACAACAACATATCTCAGAAAATGATTTCGGAAATTTCACTATGGTACAAAGAAATTTAACGAGAGACAATACGTTGAATGAATTCGAATCTGCACTAGATTTATTCAATGTGGATAGGTATGCAATCGGATACTACGTTTGCTTTGATAATACTGTAAATGAAAAAGCCGTCCTTCACAACATACTGAAAGAACCAAACAACACCGCACACGTTTCGTATATTTACATCTACGTTGATGGTGAGATATAGTGGCACATAAACAATTAGTTAGTATTAATTTACTATCCATTCATTTATATGTTGTGTAACTTGTAGATACTGGTAAACTATTTGCACCTATGAGAGAAATAATCATGGCCACTGTGGGAACGATGGTTGTAATTGAATGTAGGCCTACAACGCCTGATGTAGAGGTTACTCTGTTAGGGGTATGTATGCAACCGTAAATGTTAGTTAAGCAAATAAATAATTTATTTCATCAAAAAGTAAACGTGACTTAACATCAGAAATAAAAACAATGATTAATCGCTTTAGTAATGTGCAATAGATATATCCACATAAAAAGAAACTGCAAAATTGCTATGAGTATTGCATGATTTCATTAGATTTAGCTAATTCTCTAACAAATAATTGATCTAATAGGTCGAAATTAGCTGTAAATAAAAAAATATTATACATAGTTTTAAATAATAATCACGTCAAAATTGTAAAACATTATTAGCATGAGAAGATACGATTAATTTTGTATTAATAACAGCTTAAAGGTACTAACTAATGCTTGATGCTGCAAAAGACTGACTAAAGCATGAAGATTCCCCCGTCTTATTAATTGCTTTAGATAATCTTGATAACGTCATTCTTAATATTCAGGACTTTGCAGACAGTGATAACCAACAATATAGTTTTAGCCCTAAAATTGGGTTCACCTTCAGTAGCGATGCACTTTTGGATGTACCCATGACAGGTTTCCTCTGTAACTTTGTGGCACAAAACAAAAGTGATACGATAGAAGTTTTTGTACAAAAATGTAGGTGATTACATGATGTGTACATTTTAAACAATACTTACTATATCCACCTAGAAATGCACAGATAAATGCATTGTCTTTTTTATAAAATGTGGCATATTAAATCCAAAGTGAAAGCAATATTTTGTGGTGCATGTAGTATGTCGTGTTTTTCAGTTTTATGGTATACTAAATATTTAAAAACTGGGGAGGTAGTATTTTATTATAAAATAAATTCATACTGTACTTATTTTGTACTATACCTCTATCTATTTACTAATAATATGTATAAAATTGAAAAACACATTGATTAAGTGTATAATCCATACTAACAAGACATTATTTATTTGGTAATACGATAATGACTGCAGAGTAACAACAAGACAACAGACTATGTAGAATACTCTTCAAAAATTGGATATTTAGTGAAAGTGCGTATGTCTCGCACTCACATGCGTTGTAAAGGACTTCGAGGAAATGTGCCTATTGAAAATAAGGATATACATTGTAAGTAGATAGTGTTGCAATCTTGATGTCACATAACGAGGTAGCGTGGTGTGGTGGTTTCATTTAGTATGGAAACAATCTAATCCTTCACTTTTGTTAGCTTGCTGCTTGGAATCTATCTTTCTTTCTTACTTGGTGTGTTGCTCTGCGTGATCTTTGTTTGCACAAATGTTATGTAGTATATAACTTATTAACTAACCTTGTACTAATACCTTTTTGTTAATATTGTATATGAAAATTATGATTTCTTTTAGTTATAGTATTATTTTTATTTTAATAACACTTTTTTTCTGGCCCTTTTCGCACTGATCGTAAGTGGAAATAGTTGATTAAAAGCATCCAAAAGTAATAGTCCAGTCATCCCCAATCTGGGCAAAAATTGCGAGTGAGCTGAATTATTGTATATAGCTTTGTAACGGTGTTAATATGAAGATGTGAAAAATTTACATCATTATCGTGTCGGGTAAAAAAGTTACAAAGGTGAAAAAGTCGCGAAAATCAGTTTTTCGCAAATATTTCCCGACTTTTTGCTTGGAAATCAATTGAGGACAGTGCATTCTAGTCGCTTTCTTAGCGCTTTAATCCGAAAACAGTTAATTTTACAGTAAAACTGCAAGAAACATTTTTGTAGACAATTTTATGAGGACCAATTTTTATAATGAACTCTATTGACCTCAGCAATAGGTCGCATCGTATTTGCAAAAACTGCCGGCAACCATGTTGATGTAGATTTTTCACTTCTTCATAATAACACCGTAATAAAGGTGTATACAAAAATTCAGTTCACTAGGAATTTTTCCGCAGATAAAACCTAAAATGACTGGACTATAATGGAATTATGAGTTTTAATAGCTGACTCGATTCGCAGCAGCATTGTTTATCTTAACACGTGTGGAACAAACGACGAAACGAACGTCTGGCTGTTGGAATGCGAAAATACGTAACATAAAAATGCTAGTAAAGCGATTTAAAAGCGAAACATGAATGATTGTATGTAGAATATTATTTCACGTATTATTTAATGTATAATATTTAACACTTTATAATAATTTGTAATTCTATCTTATAGTATTAGTGCGAAACGGGTGAATTACGATTATTTTAGTTTATAGAAGATAGAGTTTTAAAGGTTCCGTACGTACTGCATTATAAGATTGTTTTATATTTTACAATTATATATATATATATATATAGACAATTTTTTCATGTTCTGTCGATTATCAGTATTTAATTGTTGTAAATTCGTTGTTATAAATAAACATTTTCATTACTATTTCTTATGTTTGTGTACGAGATACTGTATAATCGCAGAAAAACATTTGTTTTTTATTAGATTACTTACGGAACACTCAAAATATATTATTTGAACTTTTTATTTATTAGTTTTGCTCATAATAATAATTATTATCGTTAGGGTTCCGTAGTAAAACAAGGTTCTGACTGTCCGCAGGTTAACTTGAGACTCTTGGTTCTTTCAGGCTATATGATATCAAGCCTACAAAGTTGTTAAGTATCTATAAATTTAATAAATAATTTATAATATCTTTTAATGAACTGTTAAGTAATTAACTCCTTATTAGAGATCTTTTGGGTGTATTCTTGACTAAGCTATTAAATATTCATTGTATATATTATAATTAGTCCTATTTAGCTGTTGGACATAAACTTTTTTAACTCATAAGTAATACTAAAAGGGATCTATTTAACACATTTAATATTTCGATTTCTACGGAACCCTACACTCGGAGTGAACCAGCACGCACTTGTTCAGTTTATTTAGTGGCCTTAATGAATTACTGCACCGAATATACGAATCATATTCAATAAGTAGATAATGACATTATCGTAATTTTATTAATACTTTAAATATATCACTCGATTTATATATAGTAAATAAGGTTAAAAAAATATTTTGTTATATTACGATTACTTGGAATTTTAACCATATAGAACGAATACTTCCCCATTAAGTTTTCCTTAATAACTTGTTATTATGCGGTTTTTAACTATTTGTTAAATTTTGTAATTAAAAAAATAAGTGAGTGTATATTTTTATTCGCAGTTCACTCCATTAAAGTGTATTAGTAATTTAGCATCTAGAGTTAAAAAGCTTTAGATATGTAATTATTAGAGTGCAGTACTTCATATATATATATATTTTAATTTAGGCATCTATAATAAGAAATTATATTTTCTAAGATTTTATTATATTTTTAATAAGTTGGATTGTATTTCTAAAATTTTCAACATTTCTTTCCTTTTAGTATATCTGGTCGAAACTCCGAAGCCAGACATTAAGATGGACTCAAAGTTCTTTCTAGAAGGGGAGTCATTTTGGCTCAACTGCAGTGTTGAATACCAACTTAGCCCAGTACTACTGAATTGGACTTATCCACGAGGTGTTTCACAGGTTATTTTTTTTAATTTATTATATATATATACCTTTTATAGGTAGGTTATATATAATATATAATTTAATATATATTTTATATTATATATATACCTACCTATTTCATTAGAAGAAATATTTTGTTCTTATCTATTGACATTTCACTTGCGATCATGAAATTAAGTTTTTTTAAAATTACACAAAATTTTTGAAATGTGCATTTTTTAGTAATTCGCCTTTTATTTCTATACTACAGCCTTTCTTCATGAGTACTGTTTACCAACAAAGAAATTAAAAATTAAGGTAGAAAATTCAGGTAGAAGGTAAATCAATTTTACTTTCATTAATTTAAGAACAAGTTAGTTATTATTAGGTGTGAAATGACAAGTGATTTACACCCTTAATTTGTTTGTTGGTAAACAGTGGTCATCAAGAAAGGTTGTAGCATACCTAAACTTATTTTCTAGACAACAATTCGTATAACAATTTGATTGAACCTGTCAAGATTTTAGTCCACCTACCTACAAACCTTAGAGTCATTATTGTTGTCCACTATTAAGGAATTTTGAAAAATAACTAAATTTACATTTTCAGAGTAGCGTTTATGTTGACACAAATGAGGAAACCGTGAAAAATTCGGGGATTTTACTGTACAAAAATATAAAGATAAGTAATGCTAACGAAGTACATGATGGGAATTACACTTGCACAAGCTTTAGTTCGGTATCTACGAGTAATCATACTACCGTTACAAAAGTATATAAGGGTAAGAATTATAATATTTATTTATAAATTATATAATCGGTGTATTTTTCTAACTTTGACGACCATATAATTTACTTGATATAGAGATATTATGATTGCATCCGAATATATGTTGGGACATATATGTACCTAAGTTTCTTGACCTATGTTTTAAACTTCTAAGGCATAGCGCCTTAGAAGTTTAGTAACAAAACATCTTAGTATTAAATATCATCATCATTTGCTAAAGCATTAGCTTCTATGTTCTGTAATCTTATAGGCTTTTCTTTATCTTGAAACTTAGCGAGAAAATAATTTTGATAATTTTTGTTTAGCTCCACTTTTGATATTTAATAATATGCTGATTGATGTTACAAGATTAGTAATCTTACTTTTTACTTACTTAATATTTTTTTTAGGAAAAACTGGATTTGTGAACATAGATTACGGTAATTTAAAGCTTCCAATTGAAACCAAACAAAATAGAGCTACATTAATAGTGAAAGTGCTTGATACATATCCCAAAGCGCATTTTACCTTGTAAGTTTTTCAATTGATACTCGATTATTAAGCTTAAATAACGCTTGTTCTACTTAAGGGATTTTCAAAATATTGCAGCGGAGGTGTCTCAATCCGAATCCTCGAACCCAGACACGCAACAATATGTAAAGCTATATTTTCGTAGTAATTTAGAGCGCGGGCACACGATGCGTTGCGACGCCGCATCGCAACGATTTCACCGTATCAGTGGGTACATGATCAGTGCGGCGCCGCAACGTTGTTATGTCGCAGCAGCACCGTAGCAGCGTTTCACAGTCTGCTAATAAAGTAATGTTGTGACGCACAGACAACTGAGCGGTGCCACTCCGACGCGACGTCGCAACGCTTTCACCCCTCCCCGCCTAGTGTCCGTGGTTGCAAGTCCGGTGCGGCGCCGGAGCGCATCGTGTGACATGCCACAGATATTCCTTTGTAAGACGACGTAGCGTCACCACTCCGGCGCCGCACCGCCGCCGCAACGCATCGCAAAGATATCACCGTGTCAGCGGGCACACGAGCGGTGCGGCGCCGCATCGTTGTTATGTCGCAGCAGCACCGTAGCAGCGTTGGACAGTCTGTTAATAAAGTAATGTTGTGATTAATTAACAACTGAGCGGTGCCGCTCCGACGTTCAACGCATTCACCCCTCCCCGCCTCGTGTCGATGGTTGCAAGTCAGCAAGTCAAACTAATTTTTCAGCACATAGTATGACTAAATTGCACTGAAGGTAATGATTTTTGTATTTTGTAGAAAAACCAAAATAACTTTAAAACCGTAAAATTTTGGCTAACATATATTGCGTTATTTTAGTAGTAGATGTTAGCTATCGGCTTGTAGAGTATGTCGTAATATTTACGGGACATCCTGTGTAAATGTTTTGTACTAGTATTAAATATTAACAACCATGAAATACAATTACTTACAACAATTATTTAAAGTACAAAATTGTTTCAGTTATAAAAATGAAAATGATAATGAAATGAAAGAGATAATAATAGAACCACCAAACAACAAAAACTATCAAAGAAAATATAATATTACGTATGAAACTGGGAAAGTGATACTGACCATATTTCAATTAAATATTAACGATACAGCTAATTATACAGTAGTGGCTTCCAACAAGTATGACGAAAAGAAGTTAATATTTGATTTACGGAAAAAAGGTAATAACATAATAGATAAGATAATGTGGTTAGTTAAACGGTAAAAGAGTCCAACTCATCACCAAAATGTCGTGGTTCTATCCTCGTTCAGATTTTTGTCGTAGGTACCCATTCCTAAAACATTTTTGATCATATTAAAAAAGATAAAGTGAATATTAATTTTAAACTTAAAGTTACTTAACTTAAATATAAATAAAAAAAATTACTTTACTAAAAAGAAGTACGCAAAATATTATTTTGAAAAATAAGTAAATTTGATGACAATTAATGAAAAGTTATGACTATTGGAGTGTAAACCGCTTCGTTCGTAAGCCCTCATTCACACGAGAGTTTTTTAACGTCCGTTAAGCGTTCAAATACAACAAATGCTTTCCTAAGTATATGTACACACGACAGTTGTCTAATAAAAAGTAAAATATAGATAGTACACACACAACTATCTAGCTCCAAAGTAAGCGTAGCTTTTAAATGTAAATAATCAGTAGACAGTGGAAACCAAGATGTTCACTAATTTACATTCCATTATAGCTCCTGCAGAAATTTACTTTGAGTCAGGTGATAAGAAAGTTTTGCTGAACACAGACGCTACATTACAGTGCATAGCTATTGGGTATCCTCTACCAAACATTCGATGGTACTTTACAACGGAAGCGGGACATCGAGAGGACATTACTGGCAAGGTATGAATTTGTAAAGCCTGAACAGAATGAAGATTTCTCTAGCGGCGCCACTTTCACTTAGGGTTAATTTACACGAGCAGCACACTGCAGTCGATAGCAGTTGCCTATGAGTTGTTCCACGACAATTGTAGTGATCATAACATCTGGTATAACAATTGAATTGGTATTGCAAGTGGTGTCATTTGCAGTACTTTTTGTCGTTGTTACCGTTAAATTTATTCAAAAAACGAACCTTTTTATCTTGATATAAAACCTTCAAAGAAATATAAAGGTGTAAAAAGTAAATAACCATAAGTAAAAGTGAGTGAACCACCATTTAACCTTAACTTTTGTTGGACTGATTTTTATTAAATTTCTGTATTGTAAATTTGTTATTTCCAGGCTGAAAATCAGGTTAAGTCTTTAACTACAGTGACGTCATACCTAAAAATAACGGCATACACTTCAGGGAACATAACGTGCAGTCCAGGCACCGAATCTAATAAAGCATCTGTTTCAAGAAGATTTCTTGTAAACGAAATCCATAATGGTTTTGGCGTTATGAACGCAAGCGACAAAACTACTACGTGGTACTACGAGGGTCAGGATGCAACACTTGAATGTTTTGCGTCAAAATACGACTTTGATAATGTGACATGGATCAGGAACAATGAAATACTGTCAGACCACGGTATGTTAGTCACTGTTTGAACACGTGTTTATTAACCTCGTACCTACCTAATTTAACGAGAATTGTTATATTATTAGATTATACAATACTAGTAGACGCCACGTGGTTTCATCCGCGTGGTTCCCGTTCCCCTAGGAATACGGCAATAAAATAGCCTATAGCCTTTCTCAATAAATGGGCTATCTAACGCTGAAAGAATTTTTCAAATCAGACCAGTAGTTCCTGTGATTAGCGCGTTCAATCAAACTCTTCAGCTTTATAATATTAGTATAGATTTCTTGAGTAAATTTTTTGCAATGCAAACTCAGTTACGCATATATCATAGAGGCCAGGCCTATGCAAACATTGAATTTTCAAGAAAATTAAAGAAATATTAATAAAAATTCAAATAACATCAACATAAACAGTTTTTAATAACTATTTTTTAACCATTCAGTATGTAGACTACCAACAAATTCAAAAGAAAAGTTAAGTACACTGCAGTGTTTAACAAAAATTGTTAGATCCGAATGTGTTGAATAAATGATAAATTTATAAAATATCTCTATCCTAAATAAACAAGACAGATCAGAATATAAAAGTTAAATGCTTGTTTGTGTTTTGTTTTTATGATGTTTTTTTCAACGAATTTGTATTTGTTCCAGTAACAGTAATAAATACTAAGCTGTCCCACGTTGCACAGTTAAAGTTGAACAGTGTTGTCATTGAAGACGCCGGTAACTACACATGCTATGCGTATAAAATTGACAATTCCGAAGAGAGTGAAACAGTGTACATCACTGTCGAAGGTAACTTTTATACCCAAGTTGTATATTTTGTTAGGTGCTCGAAATATTTTTGAATGACTTTCTTAATTAACAATGCAAGTCAATGGGGATGATGACTAAGTTTGAATATATTGACTTTTATGATACATTCGGGTAAATAGGGTCAATGTTAACTAATTTATACATAAAAAGCAAAGATTGTCTGGATATTTGCAAAATAAATAAGATTATAAAATTTCAAATATATTAAAAAAAATTAATCGTAATTAGATGAAAATTCATTCAGTTTTAGCTTACTTACATTAAATGTGACATTTTGCAATATGTAAACTATAACCATAAACGCACAAATAACAAAGATATTATTTGTTAGTTAGTGCCATTTTGTATGGGGCGTTTTTTAGGGATCCGCCGCAGCGCTGCAAATCTGACCCTTTAAATCCCTGTAGCTCCGAAAGTAATGATCGCAGATACTCTGTTTCTTTTACAAAATTGCTTTACTATTAGCATACTCTTAATTTTTATAAAATTTAAAAAACTATCATCATCCTTGTTGTCTTTTTAATACTCGTATATAAACCAACGAGCATAATTGTTTTGTTGATGGTTATATTAACAATAAGAATGAATAAACATTTCAGCGTCCTCAATATTGCTATACCATTGTGAAACAAGTAAGTTTTGTCCCTAAAAAAATATTGTGGTCAAAGAATCTTTATTTCTCTTAAAGAATTTACATTCACTTACAGAGAAACAATATTTATCAAAGTAAAAGCGAAAGTTGCAACTAGGGGAGAGGAAGATCAAAGAATAAGCGATAGTTAAAGTATTTGAAAGAGTATTTGCTTATAAAAAAATTTAATAAAAAGTATTCAACCGACTTCCAAATTAACCTACCTTCTAAACTAAAAAATAACATCGTGTGTGCTACTTTCTAATCACTTTGAAGGCGGTGCGGAAAAAGGAAGAGGTCCTTTTTGAAAGTCGGTTGAAAAGGTGTAGATATTGAGATGACACATGACAGGAGACAAATGCAAGATTAAAAAAAATAGTGCCACTTAGTATGGGACCTTAATAACAGTTTACAGTTTCTTGATTTTAATTAGCCTGAACAGAACTATAAAACACCTGAAAATTACGAGTATATTTTAATATATTTTATTATTTAACTTTTTTCTGGCAAATGGCTAGGATTTATTATTGTTTTGGTCAGGTTACGTAAATGTAAATATGGAAAAATATGGAAGTTATAATAGACTATTATTTTTTTTCTTAATCGATAAAATTTGCAGAAAGACGAGCACCAAACATGACAGTTCCAGCCAAAGAAGTGAACGAGGAAGTAGATCCATATCAACCGATACGTCTCACTTGTCAAGTTAACGCTGTTCCTCCCCCTGTCATAACTTGGTACAAGGTAAACATTAGTTTTCTGAACATCTTACATTGAAATTCATAGATGTTGTGGGGGCGCCCCCAGGGGATCGTTCACCCGCTGAGTGTCGAATTTAAACTCTATGCGTATGAGAATTTGACCCTCAGTACCCTTGCAACATCTATGAATTACACTGTTAAATATGTTATAGGGATATGTGAGCACTTCTACAAATGAATACCTTTACATCTGTCTTGTAACACTTTGGTTTTTAAGTCTTTCATAATTTCAGTCTACTTTGAAGCTTTCCGATGCTGTTACTACCTCAGCTGGATAATCAGGTTATTTTTTTATAGAGACACTATATTTTTGGCTCTACGCTAAAGCGTTTTGTACTGTTACGTATTTTATAGTATCAGTGACTAACCTGTACTTACTTCAGGTATAGCCCCTATAACGTCAAGAGTCTTCTATTTATATGAAACGAGCATGCAGGTCATCTGATGTTAAGTGACTATTGTTATTGTGTTGCTGCTTTTGTTATTAAATAGAAATTAAAAGGTTTAATCTTAGGAAACAGACGCTATAGTTTAAATTCATCTATAATTGAAGTCGTACTTTGGATGACCTTAATAATACTTTTACAGGATGACAAAGAACTAGAAAATAACACTAACGTGGACATATTTACTGATTATTTGGATTATACTCATACCACCGTTAATTCTACAATTGATGTCAAACAAGTTAAGGGCGAACATAAAGGGAAATATAAATGTGTGGCGGAAAGTGGAGAAAACTCTGTCAGTGGTTTTTACAATCTTATTATTAAAGGTACTCGAGCATTTTACTTCATTTATAGACGGTATACTGCACGCCAAACATCTAGTCCGCTCTGAAATTGCAACACTCATATGTTTTGTATATTATGTTATGTGACACTGCGCAGGTTTTATAGCCTCCTATGTGATATGTTTTATGTTTACTACGCAGCACTTTAAGTCAAACCGAACTAAAGGAAAGGACTAGAAGTTTGGCTAGGTTTATAACAAAGCCGAGTTTTTGTGAAACATGTCCAAGACGCCCTTTGTCTTTCCACTTAGCGAACATACAGAGTTAGAAGTGGTAAAATCTAGCTGCCGGGGATCGAAGCCAGAACTTCTCGGACTTAAGACCAGCCGTTTAAGAGGAGATATTGAGGCTTATGAAGTTGTAAAAATAATAGTAAAGTTACATTAAGATTGACAAAGTAAAGAAGCCCCTATACATTTGACTATTAACGTACCTACATCAATCACGTCAGGGTGTTAGTTTTGTTGTAGGGGAAAATGGGGATTTATCCTTACAAATACAAGACAAAGTTAATATATTTTTTATAAATAGCTTGGTGGAATGTCTTTGTCGGTAGTGTAGTAACTAGCCATGGTCGATGTCTACCATCAGACAAGACTTGAGCCTAAATGTAAAATCCTAGACTGAATGAACTTGAAATCGAAACCATAGAAGCAGAGTAATTATTTTAGAAAAAATCTCGCAGTGCTGCCATTATGAGAATTTTTCTAAAACAATTGCTTCATCTCCTTGTATTTAAACAATGTTTGTTTACTAAACTTGTAATTTTCAGAACAATCTCCGGTATTGTCAGCTATATACCTAAGTATTATAGGAGTCGTCGTGTTTCTCCTTGTTTTATTGATAGTATATTTAATATGGAAGATACGAAAAGAAAAACAGTTCCGAAAAGAATTAGCGGCTGCCGGACTTTTGTATTTCAAGGAAGGAGTGACGAGATCTCTGAACCCAGAGCTGGGTATTGATGAGCAAGCCGAACTCTTGCCGTACGATGAAAGATTTGAGTTTCCTCCTGAGAAGCTTAATTTTGGTATGGTTCTATTTTCCACAAAATTCTGACACTGTACGCTTTTCACTCGGATACTAACAGTTTTTAAATGTTATTTTGACAATTCCATTTTTCAATTCAGTTTATTCTAACTTTGATGACCTATTGATTTTGATAAACCCGCCGGTCAATTCACTAACATTGACGTAAGTTAACTACATAATAGAATTAACATCAAATCAAGCTTATTGTTAACAAAAATCAAAATATTAAATGGAAAATGTCCCACAGGTATCACAATGTTAGAGTTAAAGATTTTCGTTTTAGTTAAGAAAGGTAGTGATCGAGAGAGTTTCCATGCTGGTTAGCGGGCGGGTGATAATGTTTGGATCTATATAACAATCGTTGTTAGTGTTTATGATAGTGACGGGGACCAGCAGGCTAATTCAATAACTTTGACTTAAATTAATTGACATAAAATATGTGAAATTGAGAATCTATGTAACAAATGTAATCCGGATTATAGTCCATCATGCTGGCCTGATGCAGATTGACACTTCACACACGCATAGAATTAAGAAAATTCTCTGGTATGCAGGTTTTCTCACGATGTTTTCCTTCACCGTTTGAGACACGTGATATTTAATTTCTTAAAATGCATACAACTGAACAGTTGGAGGTTCATGAACCGGACCGGATTCGAACCCACATTCTCCGGAATCGGAGGTAGAGGTCATATCTACTAGGCTATCACGGCTCTTAATAGTATATATCGTTGCCTATTTGCTCGTTTATATACGTATCTTTCAGCATGTACAAGAATAGCCCGCAAGCTGCAACGAGTTATTGTTAACAGCATTTGTTTATTTTAGGTAAACAACTAGGCGCAGGTGCTTTCGGCGTCGTATATAAAGCAGAAGCTCGCGGAATAATCAACGCTGAGGAAACTACACCCGTTGCTGTTAAGATGGTTAAGAAGACTGCAGATAACATGTACATAAAAGCCTTAGCATCCGAGCTTAAGATAATGGTACACCTCGGCAAACACGTTAACATTGTGAACTTACTGGGGGCGTGTACTAAAAATGTTGGCAAACGTGAGTAAGATTTTCCTGTATATTAAATGGAATTATTTTAAATCAAGTACTTAATACCGAGAAGGCGAATAGGAAAATATGTATTATCATTCGCAACAACGTTATTATTATCTAGCAGACGCCGCGCGGTTTCACTCGCATAGTCTTCGTCCTCGTAAGAATACGAGGATAAAATATAGACATACTTACATATAACGTGGCTTTCTAGTGGCAAAACTATTTTCAAAATCGGATTAGTAGATCCAGAGATTACTCCCAACAATACCACAATCTTAACCTCTTTATAATATTTAATATAGGTTTACTAGGAGTAAATTAAACTAACGTCATGAATTTACTAAATAAGCATATTTAGGACTTCTGAATGATTAGCATATATCATCATTATCAACCCATATTCGGCCCACTGCTGAGCTCGAGTCTCCTCTCAGAATGAGAGGGATCAGAACAATAGCCCACCACGCTGGCCCAATGCGGATTGGCAGACTTCACAGACGCAAATAATTAAGAAAATTCTCTGGTATGCAGGTTTCCTCACGATGATTTTCCTACACCGAGACACGTGATATTTAATTTCTTAAAATGCACACAACTGAAAAGTTGGAGGTGCATGCCCCGGACCGGATTCGACCCACACCCTCCGGAATCTGAGGCAGAGGTCATATCGACTGGACTATCCCGGCTGTCGGCTATATAGCATATCTTCTTCTTCTTCTTTCTTCTTTTCTTCTGGGCCTTTTCCGCACTTGGCCACTAAGGGTTGGCCGTTGTGCGTATATATAGCATATATGCAAGAGTTCCATAATACTGCTCGTTCACCTGAGCAGTTCAATCCTGTTTTATCATTGCGTAGCGATAATATCACGGCAATAGATTACGAGATAATATAAAACCTATATCTGATTACGTTGGGCTAAAAGCTTTCAGAATGGACGTATTTTGCATATCAGATAGGTACGGTCCATGGTACGAGTGTTTTAGTTTATATAGACTAATATTATAAATGCAAATTATCTGTGTTACTCGTATTATGTACGACGTGACGTATACGGAGAAAGTATATTAGGCGTTTAGAATGAGAGGTTGATTGTATGCAAAAGTGATTGTTGCAATCAAACGGTTAAACATAAATTAAAAATTCTAATTCGATTTTATTATTTTCCATGAGGAATAATATTTTAAAACAAAACCCTTGAAATACCTAAATAAAAAATCCAACTACTGAATAGGATCGAAAAAGAATAAAATTTGTCTGAAAAACAAAATAAATCCGCCTCTCTACTAGTTACAGCATCCTTACAGGTTTCCATTGTAATAATTACTTAAGACATTTAGTTTATAACATGCATTTTTTATATGGAAATCTAAAAACTGCAAATTTTTATTTGCTTTAAAATGTTTCCAGCACATTTTCCCAAGGGTTTACAGAATCGAACTTATATAATATACTCTTATAAAGCTTATTTATCTATACTCGTACTAATAGTATAAAAAGGTAAATATTGTGTTTTTTTTATTTGTATGTTTGTGAGGAGGTTTCTCTAGATCTGGTGAACCGATTTTGAAAATTTTCAGGAAAGTGCCACGAAATATTTATGTGACAATTTGTCAATGTATTCCCGGAACGGAACTACGCGGGTGATCGTGGCGTATGCCTATGGTTCATATTCTTAGGAGCTTTATGACTAAGTTTTCAAATTTTGCATTTTTTTGATTAATTATATACCACAAATATCAATTTTTCAAAAAAATTAAAATAACGGTTGCTAAAGTCGGTACATGACGTCTGTTGAACTTTCTTTCACACTGCGTTTATAGTTCAATGACGCAGTTGTTTATACTGGACGGGATTTGAATCTGGAATTACAATAACAAACGAAATTGAAAGTGTCGACAGAATGATCTACCCACTTCCGCGGCACACTACCAATCGAGTAGGCATTGGTTACGTGTTTGTTTTCGTTTGCTAATTGTTATCTATGCCAATCGACGGCTATAGGGCGATGTGTCCTAACAATACGATTCCTATCGGGTTACCTTTTAAAAATAAATTACATTCATATTCATTATTGTAATGTATTTTATACGCTCGAAATAGGTAGGTATATATTACAACAGCATCTCTACAATCTGTACAATGAACGCCCCCACGCAATTAAAAAGCAGATTAAAAAGATAATACTAAGAACTTTTTAAGTATAGGTCATTTTAAATCAAAAACGCTGAAAGAGATCAGATTTTTTAATACCTAACCAACGATACCTACTAATCGCTATAGATCGTAGACTTTTTAAAACAACAATATCGGCTCATGCGTTTAATGTCTGAGAGCGCCACAAAGAAACAAAAATACATAGACTGACCTTATATACCTCTTCACTAAAATATAGACTGCATAAATGGCTATATTTACTAGAGATGATAGTCGCCATTTTTTAGTAATTTGTTTGAATAAATTATCTTGAACTTATTTACTTGTGTATCCATGATTCAGGTGAACTCGTCGTGATCGTGGAGTACTGCAAATTTGGCAACATTCACAACTACATGCAGAGGCATCGCGAGGTTTTCATTGACCAACTCACAGATGACAAGGAGAAAAGTCTCGGGAAGGTCAACAGAGGGTTTATCTGCACCACCGGGAGTACTGGGTGAGTTGTTATAATACCTACTTCTATCTTTCATACTGAAGAACTCATTCATTACGTTCATGAAGCGATGAATAATATTTCATATTTCATGGTTGTAATTCACATACACATTCCCAATTTTTTGTTGAGTTTTTGCCAGACTAGACAAACATACGGTAATTCGTTTTTATTTATAAGACTAGCTGACGCCACGCGGTTTCACCCGCGTGGTTCTCGTTTCCGTAAGAATGCGGAGTTAATAGGTATATAGCTTGTAGGCGTCCTCGATAAATGGGCTATCTAACACTGAAATAATTTTTCAAATCGGACCAGCAAATCCTGAAATTAGCGCGTTCAACCAACCAAACAAACAAACTCTTCCGCTTTATAATATAAGTATAGTTATAGATATAGATTATTTGTTTGTGTTACAGCATCCAGTCAGACTACTACGGGTCGAACCACTCGCAAGAGACCAACCACACTTTCGTTAATACTGCTAATACAAACAGATCCAGCAGAAAAGGTGAATACATAAACCATTTATATTTATTACAAGCATTATGTTATTACCTACTATCCATCCAATAAGTTCACGTGAACGATATGAACGATATCATGTACACAGTGGCGTAGCTAGGTAAACAAGGGCCCAGTACAAATAATAAAATGGGGCTCCACTACTATCTAAACCGGTTTTTATTAAATTAAAATATTAAATATTTTATTAAATAAATATTATCCATGTGGCACGTCGATTCTCTTTCTACGATCGCAAACGCTTAGAAAACTAGAAAAATGTATGGGAATTACATTTGCTATCGACAGGTCAAGTGATCAAGATCTGTCATTCCCATACATTTTTCTAGTTTTCGAAGCGTTTGCGAATATGAGGATAAAGGTATCAAAAGAAAACAAATTTAATAGTTACAATAAACTACCTACTATACCTACAGTTACAGTCTGTTTATATTTTCTGACTACAGTTTCAGAGACGGGGTATGTTCAACCCGAATGGCGTTCGAATTACGAAACCGACTACGTTTTCGACGGTCGCAACCCGCGGCCTTTGACTTCGCGGGACCTGTTGGCGTGGGCTTTCCAGATCGCAAGGGGTATGGAGTACCTCGCTAGCAGAAAGGTAAATTTATATTAAGAATTTATTAATGTAGATTTTTAACTGACTTAAAAAAAGGAGGAGGTGTTCAGAAATTCGACGCGTATGTTTATTTTCTTTATTTTAATATGTTTTTTGTTTGAAAGAGTATTCTTCCAGATTGATCTCATTTAATTTTCATGAAAATTGGTTCAGTAACTTTGTGTTAAAATAAAAATAACGAAATTGCCCGTAGCGCTTTCGTTACTTATGCTAGGACACACTAAAAATAAAAAAATAAAATCTTTGTAAAAAAAAAATTCTACCGGCTTCAAAATCACAAAATTAAACTAAAAAGCTAAAAATAACATCGTATGTGCTACTTTCTGATCACTTTAAAGATGGTGCCAACACAGTGATGAATTAACTCAAGCGGCAAGCCGTTTAATTCATGAAGTTTTAGGATTATCAGACAGTTCTTTCCCGTGGTTCTTTCAGAAACGTTCTTTCCCGTGATTCTTTTTAATTATTACGTCACTGGCGTGCACCGCCTTTAAATATATACATATACATATACGATGTTATTTTTCGCTTTTTAGTTTATTTTTGTGATTTTGAAGTCTGTTTAATTTTTTTGTTAAAAATATCTTATTACCTAGGTATGCCTTACTACCTACTTACGGGTTAATGATATATCGTGAAAATAACAAGCATCATTATCACATTACCAGATGGACGTCCACTGCAGGACGTAGGCAGAGTAAAGATACTGTGACTGTGACTTACTTAGGCCTTTTGTAGCGACTTTCAAACGGTACTGAGTCGGCAGCTTCTAGCGATTCTCTGCGATTTGCTTCACACCATCAATCCACCTGGTGGGTGCGAGTCGATCACCACAGTGATTGCCAACGCCTTTGGACCCCAACGTTCATCGACATTTCGTATGATATATTATGTGCCCCGGCCCTTGTCCGTTGCCATTTTAGCTTCGCAACTCGTTGATCTATCTCGGTTAATCGAGGTTACTCCGAGCCGTTACTCTTAGCCCGTTGAGTTGAGATTTATGAAGGCATAATAATATTCTAAATGTAGCTAATTGTTTAATGGTGATTTACAGGTGCTTCACGGTGATTTGGCAGCTAGAAACGTGTTGTTGGCAGAAGACAACGTTGTTAAAATATGCGACTTTGGCTTAGCGCGAAGCATTTATAAAAACGACGAGTACAAGAAACAAGAAAATGTGAGCAACTTAACACTGTTTTTTTCTTTTGTGTATTTTATTTTTCGTTTTATTCTGTACTAAAGTTTAGTAACACTAATTTGGCTGATAAGTTGCCGTCTATACGATCGTATTTTCAGAAAACATAGTAAGTAACATAATTTATAACTCTTAAAACCCTAAGAAGCTTTCACTTAACTGTTGAATTAAGAGTCGAATACAGAAGGCAGTGATTCTTGAGACGGCGCGTATTACGAGTATAAGGAGATTCCTTACTCTGAAGCCCTGACCGCCGGTTTCTTGGGCACTCAAATGTCCCGCAGCGGGAGGGTTGATTTTTTTATAAATTTTTAATATCATCATATGGAAAACCGGCAAAGATGAAAATTCATTTTCAGAAAGTGTGTTTCCTTGCAAATGTTTTATAAAACGTCGTATGACATACGTGCACTTTGATAATTACAGCCTCTGCTTCCTTACTATACCTCTCGCCTTCGGCTCGAGCTGCAATATTGCCTCGGCTGTAATTTTCAACTTACCGCACTTATATCATAATGTACTATGTTTCAGAGCCCCCTTCCAGTGAAATGGTTGGCCATCGAGTGCATGACCGACCGCATATTTTCGACGCAATCCGACGTATGGTCATTCGGTGTCGTGTTGTGGGAGTTGTTCTCGCTCGCCAAGACGCCGTACCCCAACGTTAGCCCTCCAAGTCTTGTTCAGTGGCTCAATGAAGGGTAAGTTAGATCCATTGCGGTTATAGTCTGGCAAGTTCGTTGACACTCCCATGATATGCGGGCGACAGGGGCAAAGACTGCGGGGAAGTGACGTGCATTAGTCGTGGGTTTTTCATTCATCGCTACACTCCCCTCGCTCCGCGCGGAACATCGGGAGTGTTACGAACGAAGTTGCCAAGCTATAGTTGCCTCAGTGGCGCTGACATCCGACCAACGAGATAAGCTCGTGAAGACAAATCGACAATCAACCAATGGCAGCTAAATCGGAGATACCGTTACCTGTTTCATTACGTTGGAACGAAATAGATGGGACTGGGACGCCATTGGACGAAATGTCTATATTTCTGTAAGCCTATAATCAGACTAAATAAGTCAGACTATAATGAACTAAGCTTTTCTTTCTTCTAAGAAAATATCAGTTAAAATTATCAGCCCGGATGGGAAATTATTGGTGTTACGCTCCCGTGCTTTGGAGGGCACGTAACTGTCGGTCCTGTTCAATGAGGTGGATTTATTATTGGGAGATTCAAGGTTCTATTTCTATCTCGAATCAGTTTAAGGTTTTTTATTGAGGTAAATTAGCTCAAGTTTGGCTAGCTAGTTTTTAACCACGTCTCTGCTGACAATTTAGGATAACCTACCTACTTAATGAAATACAGCGGGCATTTGAAGTTCAAATACCTACTCGTACCTGGCCACGGGACATTCGCCGTGGCAATTAAATTCTACTGTATATGAATACTACGATTATTACTAAGTATACATTCGAATACATATATTTTACGTTTACAGTCACCGTCTGGAAAAACCGCAGTACGCTGACAACCGGCTATACGAAGTGATGCAGCGATGTTGGCAACAGAAGCCCACAGCGCGACCGAACTTCAGCCAGCTGCAGGAGATTCTCGGCTCATTCCTTGAAGACAATGTTCGTAATGTAAGTACCTATTTAAATAATCAAACAAATGTCATAAAACATACTCAATAGCCCTTAAGCTTAGACGCTGACACTGTTGCAACGCGACGCTGTTACAATGTAAAACTGTAACAACGTGACACTGTTACAATGTAAAGCTGTAACAACGCGAAGCTATTACATTGTAAAGCTGTAACAACGGGACGCTGTTACAATGTAAAGCTGTAACAACGCGACGTTGTTACAATGTAAAGCTGTAACAACGCGAAGCTGTTACAATGTAAAGCTGTAACAATGCGACGCTGTTACAATGTAAAGCTGTAACAACGCGACGCAGTTACAATGTATAGCTGTTACATGTGCGCGCATCGCGCTGGTGAAATATGTAAAGACTTCAAGTAGATTTTAAGCGCGACGTCGTGAAATGCAGTAATTTGCCTCGTAGCAATGAAAGTCCTACATTGATCTAGGTTATATAGTCGAGTTATCAAAACATTGCTGCAGAATAGCGGTTGACCAAAAGATTGTTTGAAGTAATGCCACAAGAGTCCCACTGAGTAATTTGTATTATGATTTTTGATTGATCTCAGTATGTGTGTGACTGTGTTGGCCCAGTTACCTTATTCACTTTTGTCTTTAATATCAACTTATTAAAATAAACATCAAATCAACAACTGAGAAACATCATCTACCTACTGTATGATATCCACGAAGGGTTGTTATTAGGCACTGGATGACATTTGTTACATAGAATCTTAATTTCGTATATGTCAACTAGCATACGTCACAGTTAGTGTAGTGGGCTATTATACCTAGATGATAATTATGATGACATAAGGAATTGTAGTTATTTTGAAATCACTGACAGACATTTCAATTTTGTTTATTTGTATATTTATATTCCAACAGCACTACGTTGATCTGAACTCAGCGTGTATGAATTCGAACGTGGAGACGGAGGGACAGGAGGACTACCTGGCGATGGTGTGCGCTCCCGACTACAACAACATGGTATCGCCCAGTCCGCACCAATACGTCAACGACGCTCGCAGCTTCTTCCCACTCACTCCAACGCAACTGCTGCCTGGTACGTACACTTCGTACAATTATATCTTAGACTAGCTGACGCCGCGCGGTTTCACCCGCGTGGTTGCTGTTCCAGTAGGAATACGGAAATATAGCCTATAGCCTTCCTCGATAAATGGGCTATCTACACTGAAAGAATTTTTCAAATCGGACCAGTAGATCCTGAGATTAGAGCGTTCAATCAAACAAACAAACAAACAAACTCTTCAGCTTTATAATATTAGTATAGATACCTATACTAGGCCTACTACTAAGAACCGTGATAATCCTGTGGATATGACCTCTGCCTCCGATTCCAGAGGGTGTGTTTGAATCCGGTCCGGGGCATGCACCTCCAACTTTTCAGTTGTGTGCGTTTTAAGAAATTAAATATCACGTGTCTCAAACGGTGAAGGAAAAACATCGTGAGGAAACCTGCATAGCAGAGAATTTTATTAATTGTCTGTCTTAATTATCTGTGTGTATGAAATCTGCAAATCCGCATTGGGCCAGCGTGGTGGATTTTTGGCCTAATCCCCCTCATTCTGGGAAGAGACTCGAGCTCAGGAATCGGAGGCAAAGGTCATATCCACTGGGCTATCATGGCTCTCGGTCAAGGACGTCAAGGAAGTCAAGGACTTACTTGTTAATAAATAAAAAAATATACATATTGTGCATGTGTTAACTACACATTTTTATCATTTATTATTAAGTTCATTTTGAAGATTTGGCGATAGTTTTCTTGAAGACTGTACGATTTTCTTGAAAACAGCATCATGTAGTTTTCCTAGAATAAGCATTGGTTTGAACAATATACGAGTAGGTACTTATAATATAAGTAATAGTTTGATTTAAATACGTGACTGAATATGTTTGTATTTACATATTCATTATTATATTAGTTGAAAGCTGACGCTAAGCTTTATATTATTTATTATTTACCTACAACTGTTTCCTAATACTCACCTTTACTTATAGTACTTATCATATACATTTATTGAATATACATATACATATATTTTCCTTTTGTCAGACGCGACAGAAAATACAGCATTCTGACCATGCGGACCCGAATACGTATTAGGTATAACAAAGTAATAATAAAAAAAATCCTGTGCAATAATTCCGCATGTTGGTTGCTACTAACACTAACCAACTAGTTACAAATTATTATAAAGACCTGTAGTGGGTCATATTTGTTAGTATATCGTAAATATAAAGTAGCACCTTTGAATGAAAGTGCATTAGTAGTACAAATTTCAAAGTTCAGCTTTCGCACCATTATAAATTATTTATGGACTTCAATTTCCATAGGCACACACTAACTTATGGCATATAATACAAACCATATGGCATATAATATAACGATGCAACTATGCAACATTAGACATTAGGGAAAACAAAAGATATTATGTAAATACCTAGTTACTTACGTTATTAAACTTATAGTAGCCAATTAAAGCTGCTAAGCTGTATGTTCAGACAGGCCAACACACTATATGAAAAACTGATATCATTGGTTAGTGCCTACAAATGTTGTACTCGTATCTATGTATCTATCTACCAATACTACCGCCTCACGCACGATTTTATCCAAAGCAAACATAATATCAAAAAAATATGATTCAAGTAATTTATAAGTAAAAAATATTTTAATGATAATTCTCACATTTTTATATAGATAAATTAATGATAATAACTAAGTATATGGAGAAAATTGTGTTGCAACTTGAATGTTCGTTATAATTGGCCGTGTTGCATGCATTAGTATGATGGCATTTAATGTTGTAGATAAAAATAGTTGCATATTTTTTTTTCTGACCCAAATTTATGTTTTGCAGATGATGAAGGTTATTTACATATGAGTCCGGCAAATCAAAACAATATATTCAGCCCTAAAGCGCTAGGAAATAAATTTGATTTCGACGCACGAAAACTGAACCAAAGGACTTCTGATATCGGTCATAGTCAAGGCTCCGAGCTCACACCGATGTTAAGTTTGAACAACTTGCCTACCAGAAGCGGCTCAGAATCAGATCACGAAGGAAATACGTCGCCATACCTAAAGATGTGTCCTAGAATCGAAGAAGAGTCCGACGACGTGTTTGAAACCAAACAGTACAATTTCAAGAATGCACAGAACAACCTGAACAGAGCCGTCACGAATCCAACCTATATAACCCTGGAAGTAGACTTAGAAAAGAAACCACAGAACATTACCAATAGTTACATTAATGTACCAAATGGTCTAGTCAAATAATTCATTATAATCTACAGCACAAAAACTCTTTGCTACTTTATTACGCTATTTAATATTGATTTTCATCTTCTAAGATTTGATCTCCTACTATGTATGTAATTTTGATTAATAAATAAGTTAAAATTGTAGAAATCTCAATGATGTAATTATATATCCTTTGCTGTTTGTAATGTTATATGAATATTGCATTGATTACCTATTATATTTGTAAAATGAATATTATGGTTTATAAATACCTAAATATAGAAAAGGGTGTTTATCTTAGTAATGAGATGTGTACGGAATATATTGTGATATTTTGTGGTAGAAAGGCTGGAAATGATTGATAAGATCGCTTAATGTAAAATTACTGTTATATTTTAAGATTTTAGTATATTGTCAATTTATTCAATGAACGCAAAGACCCACCATTATAGTTTTACCGTGTAAATATTATATTATTATAAAGCAGGTTAATGTTTGCCACAAATAAGCAAAGTTTATTTTTTCAGAAATTGTACGTACCTAATATATTATATGAAATAAAACTATTTATATACTTGATAATAGTGGTATGTGTATCCAGAAGAGCATTTAGAGATTGTTTAAAGGTGGTGAAAAACTTAAAAGGCGATAGAAGTTAAAATTTTAAAGTATTTTCATCATTGAGTTCATATTTTTTGAAGTTAGTTTTAACGGCATATAATTAATGTCTGTAGCTACAAAGATTTTAACGATAAAATCTGACAGGTCTACAGTATGATTCAATTCGAGGTGTTGCAGTCAGTCGCTTATTTTAAATTTATGTTATAAAATAAGAGCCTTTGCCAGAATGTGTTTTCAATATCAAACCAAAATGGAGTAAATAAAATCAAATTAATACAGATGTATAACATATATATAACAATATGATAATATATGTTACATAACGATTTACCAGTATTTTTTAGTTTTGTAAGTTTAAATACTCTTATGTACCTACCATCTTCTTCTCATGTTATATACCTACCTTACTGTATCAAAATTGATTTTCTTAGATTTTTAAAGGTTTCAAAAGTTTTCAAAAGTTTAATATTTTCAAAGGTTTTGTTGTCAATTTTGACTATGGTTTTATTTTGTAATATATTTATCTTTTATGGAATTACTCATTTTAGTTGTATTTTCAGTTGTTCCATCATTATTTGAAATTATTTTCTTTCTTACAATATGATGAATTATTTTAGCTTTAGTACTTTACTTGATTAAAAATGATTTGATGAAGTGAATTTCAGTTATATATATTGAAATAGAAAAAGTATGGCTTTACGTCTAAAAGTCGTTAAGAGTAACTGTTGCTGAATATGTCGAATTAAAAAAAAAAGACTTTGTGAACGTGTTTACGGAATATCTCTTTGAATTATTTAATTTTACAGTACAAGTTAAACCTCATAGATCTAATATAATTGTAGTTATTTGTTTATTATAAATATTTCACAATAATTCCCATACGAAGATAATTATTACTTCATCATCTTGTAAACATCCCTACAAACTCTATGTTCTTTAAATAATTGTCTCTAAATGTTACAATATATTGTAAATGGATATATTATAATACCTAATAATATATTTTTTATTGTTTGATGACGTTAAATCAAATTATATACATAATTTGGTTTAAAATTAGATGCCATATTATACTCGATACAAGTATAAATAAATGTGATATTATAAAATTCTAGTTTGGTTTTATTTACAAAATAAATAAATATACCATCTGTACGACCTATACAGAACTGGAGAAACTATTTCTATATCATCATCAATAACATCCCATAGTCGGCTCATTGTTGAGCACGAGTCTCCATGAGACGGGTTTGCTAATAGTCCACCACGCTGGCCTGCGAATTAGTAGACTTCACATGTAAAGAATTAAGAAAAATTTTAGGTATGCAGGTTTCCTTACGATGTTTTTCGGATTCGAACCTACGCCCTTTTTAGTAGTAGAAACTATTTTAGTAGTAATAAAAGGCTTAACCACGTTTATGGGTGTTGTTTACACAAGGTGCTGGCAAATTTTTTGAAAAATTGCACATTCTTGTACGTAGGATCTATTTGTTTTTCCAATGAAAAGCTAGGAACCCTGCCTGTCTTCCGCCAACAGCATATTGAATGCTATGAGTAGAAAATTTTAATAAGCAAAACAACGTATGTACGTATACAGTTGGAATGATGACAGTTTTTTAAACAGTATTTATATTATGAGTATTTAAGTTAATTGTAAAGCAATTTTGTAAAATTAATAGGGTATCTATTATATCTAGGATAGCTGACGCCGCGCGGTTTCACCCGCGTGGTTCCCGTTCCCGTAGGAATACGGAGATAAAATGTAGCCTATAGCCTTCCTCGATAAATGGGCTATTTAACACTGAAATAATTTTTCAAATCGGACCAGTAGTTCCTGAGATTAGCGCGTTCAATCAAACAAACAAACAAACTCTTCAGCTTTATTGTACAATTAATAGGGTATCTATTATATCTAGGATTAATACTTTCAGAGCAATAGGCATATTGGCGATGCTGCTCGGATTGATAAAATGCTCCATGATTTATGTAGCACTAAAGAAAAGTAGTAGACGACTGTCGTCGATCCGTGCGATCATTAAATTTATATGGATTTTCAAACAAAACTACAAATGTCTTTGTTACTTTTGCGTTTATGTTTATACTTTTCATAATAAGAAAATACACATTTAATTTAAGAAAGCTAAAAATGTATGCTTTTTCAACTTATTACGTAACACAATTATTGATAGTTTTTTTTTTTTAAATTACAACTTTACAAACACACACACAATCTATGTTTTTTATGTAGGTATTATTAATTAATATTAACCTTCTTTTGTCGAATGTCTCATAAAAATCAATATGTTCAAACCTAGTCATCATCCCAATTACAATACTTTGACAAGTACTTACTTCTTGACTTAAATAAGTACTCGGCCGAGTACTTGACGCGTCCGTTGTTGGCGAAGTGTTCGAAGCAGTTGTGCAGTTGTGTATTGTGTGTACAGTTTACAACCACAATAAACACTAGTGCAATCAACAGTCTCGAGTACTTGCCAGTCATGTTTGTTAACTCTATAGAGCGCCTGCTAGAGCCAGACTTACCTTATTCTATGAAGCCTTTTTTGATTTTTTTACAAGTTAGCCCATGACTGCGAATCACACTTGATGTTAATTGATGATGATATCCGTCCAAGTATAAAGCATCTTTTTATATAAAAACTAGCGGACCCGGTCAAGCTTCACACGCGTCAATCCCATTCTTGTTGGAATATCGAGATAAGAAATTGAAAATAAAAAATTCGTTCCTACCGTTGTGGACCTTGAGGATTCAGGTAATGGTATCCAAGAGTGTGAGGAATATCCTCACAAGAATAGTGTAGTTGACTTATATCAAATTGAATATAAGCAATATTAACTTCGCATAGTGTATGGAATAAGGGCCCGAAATATATCGATATTAAGTAATTAACAAAAATTAAGGATTTTTTATAAAACTTAATTTAAAAAACATGCATTTTTCAAATTTTCCAAACGCCAAAAACGCTGTCATCCATTTCGTGACGTCACAAAATTACTTGATGTAAGTACTAACTTCTAATTATTATTGTGAACTAATATTTTTGTCACCGCTCCGTTTGTAAGTGACGTCATGAAAAGGTTGAAATATAGACGTCATGGCCGACAGGGCGTTATGGCTCGAATTGTCAAAAACATATTTAAAAACTAAAATTTTCATGTAATGACATCTCAAAAAAATATGAAAAAAATGTAGTAGAATGTAACTATTTAAGACCATTTAAAAAAAGTGTCAACTAGCCTATTTTACCGCGTTCTGAGTTTGAATTTGACCCAACAGCTAAACGAAAGCTTCTTATTTGATGGTTGAAGCTTTTCGCTATTGATTAATGTAAGATTATCTAGTAGGATAATTCATAATAAATTGTATTGTGATCGATACCGATAATCAAGTATTACAACATAGTTAGGACATAGGGAAATAATTGTCAACAATGAAATTTATTTCATAAAACAAAAATTACGTCCAGTGTGTTTTATTTACCAAATGAAAATAAACCATCGAGAATGGCTTTTGTTACCTGTAAAAGAAAAAAAACAGATAAGGTTTTTTACGAGTATGTACTATTTTTTGCGTAATTTAATCATTTTCTAAATGATGATAGTAATGATGAAGTTGGGAATATCTAGGTTGGGATATTCGCTGCGTTTCACAAATTAAGAGTATTATAGATCTCATTTGGTCTATCTATAGTCCGATACGATATTGACGAAATGAACATTAACAATGACTGAGAAATCTCCTTTCTGACACAAACACTTCTGTAATTAATATCAATTAAATTATTAATTGACATTTTTAATATTTAATGAAATGAAATGTTTTTTGTAACTTTTGTATCTTTTGTAATTTTTAAAAATGTAAACTGTAAAATTTTTGTAATTTATGTACTTGGAAATAAAGGCTATATTATTATTCTTATTATTATAGTTCGATATAACGAGCTCAGTTGAAGCTTTTTATTGAACCTTCATAGACTAGATGATTTCTAGAAAACTGTCAAAACCTATTTTTTTGTAGGAACTATAAAATGGGGTAGGTGATAATGAACGTAATAAAAAAATACATTTTATGAAGATTACTTACTTGAGTACATGTAGTTATTACTTTCGCTGGTATGTAAGTAATACTGGTAATTAATTCCTTTATGGGCTGTAACAAAATTTAACAAGACATTAAAATAGTACGTACGTTCGGAACCCTAAAAAGTCAGATATCGTGAGACTTTGACGTACTAGTATTAAATGCAGGTGAGGGGTTGGGGTAATCTTACACCCCAAACCGAAATCTTCAAACATAAAATGACAGCATGTGTTAATTACTATCAACCCATGTTCGGCCCACTGCTGAGATCGAGTCTCTTCTCAGAAATTTAGGGGGGTTAGGCCAATAGTCCACTACGCGCTGGCTCAATGCGGATTGGCAGACTTCGTACACGCAGAGAATTAAGAAAATTCTCTGGTATGCAGATTTCCTCACGATGTTTTTCCTTCACCGTTCGAGACACGTGATATTTAATTTCTTAAAAAACACACAACTGTAAAGTTTAAGCCCTGGACCGGATTCGAACCCACACCCTCCGGAATCGGAGGCAAAGGTCTTTTCTACTGGTCTATCATTTTCATTTATTAAGTTTTCCTAAACCGAAGGTTGCCTGGAAGAAATCGCTACTTAGCGATAAGGCCGCCTTTTGTTTGCTGATCTCTTCCTAATTTGTTTTTTATTTCACTTGTTTTTGTCTTTGTGGTGTGCAAATAAAGTATATTTATCTTATCTTATCTTATCATGGTTCACGGTCACGAAAGCATGAGTTATTAAAATGTATCTATTATTCTTACATTATCTGGAGCTTTATCGGCTGGAGGTTTATCAGTTGGGGCAGGGGACGATGAGCCGGCCGCAGGAGTACTTGCAGGCGCAGCCGTAGTATCACATAGTACTACCGCCACCACAGACAAAAAGAACAAAAACCATAAACCAATGCGGGCCATAACTTTTAATTTCTATACTAATACGAGCGGACGAAATCCTTTCTTATATACAGGCTTTGATATCCGTAACGAGTTATTGTGTTGTTACTAAATGTGACGCACACGAGAATTTGGCCGAAACATTTATTCACACATTTCAATTTATTCTACCTTGAAGACATAAAGACGTGACCGAGACAACGGAGAAGGCATGAAACTAAAAGAAAATCATTGTTGCCAATTACTGCCTGATGACCGTGACTTCGTTTTCATGGAATTAGCTTCTATGGTATATTTTATAACGTCATTGATTTTTTTAGTAGGTAAATTTCTGTTTTTCTTTTTGAAAATAATTGACGGAGCCACCATAATAGCCCATGTGATCCCAAGTGCAACAACTATCGTAACACATCAGCATCAGAGGAGACGCCCTTAGAGAGTCATTCCGCCGACATCAATTGCTTCTGCTTTCGGGCTCCATCAGGCGATACTTCTGCGCTCGCCATTAAGGAGTCCAAGGCACTTACACAATTAGAAAAAGAAAACTTGTAGCAAGAATGTCCTACGCCATGATATATATATGGTTAATACACCTTTATTTGTTTGTAAGTTAAATATATTAGGGGGGACTACTATCGAAGACTACAGATGATTAATTATCCTAATAAGTCACTGTAAACTGTCTTATTATACCAAAAAAAATCTTCTTACGCCTTGATATAGTTCGAGAATCTAAAATTAGTGAACTGAACACACCTACGCTGCTTTATTTTAGTCACAAAGGTATTCGGAGCACAATGCAACGGACGTGTCAAGCATTTGTTGCTGGTAATGTAAGAGCGTGACATTTTATTGAATGCAACACAATTTTGGCCCAATATATAGGATTCGTACAAATTGTGCATGAGAAAGACAAAGGATAGATTCATCAGAGGCTGTTGAGAATTCCCTGGATAGTCAAGCGAGCAAACTTATTCTTTTGATTCGCACTGTGTACAAGGATCACAATGTGTCCTTGCTTATAGATACGTGTTTCATGGTAACATGGACTTTTCTTGGCGTTATAAACATGAAATTTTCTTTCATGACCAACGTGGCTAGTTAGTTATAGGAAGTAAAACTATAAGAAATTGTAATTGTTATCAATTGTAAATTATAATACTGCATGAATTTTTCATTTCAAAAGAGCAACTGTTGAGTTTCTTGCCGGTATCTTCTCAGCCGAACCTGCCTTCCGAACTGGTGGTAGAATCTTTACAAATAGTCAACTGACGTGTCAAAAGTGCTTGTAAACTGAGCCTACTTGAAATAAATTATTTTTGATTTTGATTTGATCAACCGGCAAAGTCGTACCTCTTTCAAGTTAACCTGCTACAATCTCAGACAGCATCGTCTAATAACAATTTCAGGTGACATAACAGTCTAAACCTCACGTGACAAATAAAAAAAAAATGAAATATATAAGCCAATCATCGACAAGCTTACATATTATGAAGATTTCCAATTTTCATTATGCATTTACGAGTAAATGCTCAGTGGTGAGTTTCTAACTCTCTTGTTTCGGGTACATATTGTGGCGAGAGGATTACCAAAAATAAATGGTGGAACGTGGTGAGTGATTTTAAAAAGACCGTGATTTTCTTTCACTTTTGAGAAATACAGAGAAGATTAGAACCTGGGGATTTCCCATGCGCGTATTTATTATACATACTTTACTTTTAATAATTATGTGCAATGGATCATCATCATGATCATGATTGAGAACCCATATTCGTCTCACTGCTGGACACAGCAGTCTCCTCTAAGATTGAGAGGGGTAGGCTACTTAATAGTCCACTCTAGCTCTAGGATTGGCAGACTTCACGCACGTAAGTTAAGAAAACTCACGAGTATTGTTACCTCGCTGTTTTTTTTCACCGTTTGAGCCACGTGATAATAATCAATTAATATAAAGGATCGCTCTATTTCAATTACAAATTGTAAATAATAAAATTAATATAATAAAATTAAAGTGATAAATAATAAAATTAATTGACATGAATTGAATGACAAACATAATTTTTAACCGACTACCAAAAAGGAGGAGGTTCTACGTTCGGCTGTATGTATGTTTTTTTTTGTTGTGTTATGTTTGAAGGCGGTACCAAGCCAGTGTTGTGTTTTAATTAAAGCTGTTTCTGAAAGAACCACAGAAATTTTGTAGTATAAACGGGTTTAGTTAAAACATCACTGGCTTGGCACCACCTTCAAACTGATCAGAATGTAGCACATAGGTAAGATGTTATTTTTTGCTTTTTAGTTTAAGTTTGAGTTGGAAGTCGGTTGAATTTTTTTATTAAAATTTTTGGCATTATTGTTACAGTTCTAATAAGTACTTACCCATACTCGAATTTTAGTTCAGAATGATAACGTAATTTACGGTGGCAACTTTGGAAAGTCTTTACAAAGGGGTCTCATGTGATCACAGGTAGACACGATTTGCATGTCTCGTAGGACGCTCTTTATTATTAGGTACGTAAACTTGGTTGAAACAGTTTGTGTTTGTGTTACACTAATACGACAAACTATGGTTTAGTTTAATTAAGAAACCCTTTACCACGTAATCTGATGCAGTTTCACAAAGGATCCTAATATTCGGTAGGTATGTGATACAAGCTCAGAATTTTAATTGAATTACCGTTATTAAAATATTCGAGATTGTTATTGTTTTGCGTTATCATTGCATATTAAGTAAATCTTCATAACGAAGTTATAACACAGTTATTTTTCTCAATTATGGCATCTAAATAAGTTTTTAAATTAAGAAGGATACGTAGTTGTAGTAGTGAAAGTACGTTTATTTTTTTAAAAAAAATCTCAATAGCAGCCAGGAGTTAGGAAATGGCGATGTTGGTACACTTTTGTTGGCTTTTATTATATGATCAATGTTGCCCTTAACCTCCAAACAAAGCCTGTTGTAGGAGTAGGTACGACAATAGTGCGACGACCAGGGGTCAAATCATCTGTCATCATTAACAACCGATATTCGGCCCACTGCTGAGCTCGAGTCTCCTCTCAGAATGAGAGGGGTTAGCCCAATAGTCCACCGCGCTGGCGCAATGCGGATTGGCAGACTTCACACACGCAGTGAATTAAGAAAATTCTCTGGTATGCAAGGTTTCCTCACGATGTTTTCCTTCACCGTTTGAGACACGTGATATTTAATTTCTTAAAATGCACACAACTGAAAAGTTGGATGTGCATGCCCCGGACCAGATTCGAACCCACACCGTACGGAATCGGGGGCAGGGGTCATATCCACTGAGCTATCACGCCACTTTTAAAACATCTCTCGTCCAGTCCTTTAACCGTGCAGACAATAAGGCTTGATAATATTTGTGTTACACTGTATTTTTACATATTACATATTTTCTTATTTATAGACTTATATCTAGCCTATTCAGGTAATTCAGCTATGATATCATCATAATCATTAACAGCCGACGGACGTCCACTGCTGGACATATTCTTCCTGTATGTTTTTCCAAACACCTCGGTCATGAGCCGTCAGCATCCAGCGGCATCCTGCAACTCGCTTGGTATCAAAGTCAAAGTCAAAGTCAAAATTCATTTATTTCAAATAGGCTTAGTTTACAAGCTCTTTCGAAACGTCAGGTAATAATATTAAACTTAAGATAACTTAAGATATCGACGGTACATCTAGTGGGGATCAACTCACTAATTAGCTATTGTTACATTATAGTACTGGATTAACATGTAGACCACTTTACATCCCGGAAAAATCCATGATTTTTTTTTCTTTTTTATGCGTTATTTTCTTTTATATATTACTTCTGTACACCCTAGCCTATATCTTTATAATTTTTATTATTAGTTTCTTCGTTAGGTTGCCTGGAAGAGATCGCTTTTTAGCGATAAGGCCGCCTATTGTGCATTTTTCTTTCTTTCCATTATTTTTCTGTATCGTATGTTTCTGTGTGGTGTACAATAAAGTATATTTTCGATTCCAGAGGGATTTGTAAAAACTGAATTTTACGTGCACGAAGTCGCGGTTGTTCTCTAGTTCTTCATTAAACAACTTTTATGTAAACATAAGGTAAAATTTTTGATGTCTAGACTTACTACAAATACAAGAAAAAGAATACAAGGGGACAGAAATCGAAATAAAGACACAATAAGATTGTGCCTTCGGCATTCATAATGTTATCAGCTAACAGTGAAAATAAATATTTATAAAATTTAGCTTTCGTTTAATATATTTCTCTTGATGGGTTTTCTTTAAAAAAAGAAAGAAAAAGAATAATCAAACGAGGCTAAGCACGACGGACTTATCTTGATATAATATAACTACTGAGTTTATCTCCAGAACCTAGAAATACGAGTTTTTGCTAAAACAAAACTGGGATTAAATTGCTTAGTTTAAGACTATATACCTAAATGAATCATCTTTCTGACTTCATAATCAGACTAGTTCCAAGCATACCAATCTTGAGACCAATCGTAGCTAATTATATATTCTAATTTAGCTTGTCTTCTGATATAGACATGATTTTATTATGATAACGAGATACATCTGCCTCTTTCGTCCTATCGAAACGAAAGTTAAAGAGAGAGATATGTAGTCAAATGGAGACAGAGCAGACAGAGAAATTAGGCTATGAAGTACCTCTTAGCGCACATCTTTAGCCCACTGGAATAGTTAAACAAAATCTTTCCCATACATGACGTACTTCAAAGTAGGCTCATACATGGCATCTGTCGATACTAGTTAAAAGTTCACAAAATATGTGCAGCAGTTAGTGAGCCGAGTGCCTGCACGTGCAGGATACATTTGTCTCCACGACAGGTGCAATTACGAGGAAACACCGCTCGCGTTCGTCCCGATGCCTAAGCGATTTACCTTTATAACTCCGACCATTTGAATTCGAGCAATTATCCTTTTCCATATGTGCTCTCGAGTTTCGATGTTTCAGTCGAATGTTTATTAGAAATACTTATATACGATTTAACATAACGCAAAGTTAATGTTATTATTATTTATATAATTTTCAATTCACTTGTGTGTTTATCATAAGCATTTATGTGTGTATGTTTGATATCCTCTAATGTCGGTAGACTTTGAAGTTTCTTTGTCTGGTGGGAGACTTCGGCCCTGGCTAGTTACCTCCCTGCCGGCAAATTTGTACTGCCAAGCGATTTAGCGTTCCGGTACGATATCGCGTAGAAACCAAAAAGGGTGTGGATTTTCACCCTCCTCTTAACAAGCCTGCTTTTATCTTAGGTTGCATCATCACATACCACCAGATGGGATTGTAGTCGAGGGTTAACTTGTAGAGAAATAAAAAAGGTTATTTTTGTGTGCGATTTTGAAGTCTAGGATTTTGTCTTGGTAGAATCATGTATCCTTTTCTAAATATATTGTACCGCAACCCAAACCATAAGTTCATGAGTAGACTAACGTTTGCTTGTAAAATGTGAAGTTTAGAAATTAAACAACTTTTATTTTTTCTCGGTTTTCTTGATCATAACGGCTGTTTAATATTTTAGTAAAGAATTATAAATGAATAATAAAGAAATCATAGGCTGTACACCTATTAGTCAGCAAACAGTGTGTAAACACCGCTAAATGTTTGTTACAGCAAAAGCTCAAATTATACAGAAGGCTTATCAAAAAGACCTCATCTGCATTTCATCGTGGGCTGTCGGAAAATTAACGACGAGAAGTTCCCGGCTTGATTATTATTCATAAACTGCGGGGTCATGTACGAATAAAATTATTGTTTTGATGATCAAATTATGCGTTCTCATCTTTGACATCGTTCTGGCGGTATCTGGCGTGATTGAACGTTTGAAAAATAAATTTACTTTATAATTTTGCGAATTTAGGTCAAAGCAAAACGGTTTAGAGTTAACAATTCTATTAATTACTTACTTTGTACGGCTACTCTTGGCAGACTGGTCGTGGTTTCAGCGATGAGCGACGCCTTCTGTGCAATGCTCCTCCACTTCTGGCGATTGGCTTCATTTTGAGTACACTCCACCAAAGATGACTCTGTAGCAGCCTTAACTTAAATCCGTCCAGCGGGTTGGAGATCGGCCTCTGGATCTTTTGCCTTGGACTTGCCCTTGCACTACCAACCGCTCTATTGAATCATGATTTCTGGAGATGTGGCCAAAGAACTTTAAGACCCATAAAAGCACAGTCGACGAAAGTCTTTTCTCTCTTTCGTTCGGCGTCTTTAGTTCGGCAGTATTAGAAAATCTTTAATTTCTATTTCACCCACGCACTGTTCGTGATTTCAAGATATGTTTTTGTAAACTGAAATATGGTCTATCACTACGTAATTTAAATTTCTCAATGTTCTTGAGCCAGGTTTTCTCGGAGCCAGCATTTGTACTAGTATTTGTACTGAACACTTGCTGTCACAGCTAAATTAAAAAAAAAATATAATTGAACAATACACATCACTATTTAGATCGATAATAACCGGACATATTTCAGAGCGGAGACTTTGCATTTGTAAATATGAAATAGAATTATTTTCTGATAGATGTGTTTATCGGCATGTTTTTAGAATAGCCATGTAAAGTAAAGTTCATTATCGGAATATGATGAAGGACACACAAAATATTTCCAAGTAAAAGGATATACATCGGGAAGCGGTCGAAAATCACCGGCAGTGAAAACTTTTCCCTCTTTTCATTACTGTAAGTGAGTCACATCGCGCGATAACGAGGTTCCGTACAAACAGCAACACGTGCTGTTCGCTAACATAATGACAGCGTTCCGTGCGATGGCCTTTTCACAGCCACGCGGCTTTTAAAAGGAAACATTTTCTGGGAATCTAATTTGCTTAGTGCTGGTGCATTTTTATCCGAGTTGGATTTGAGCGTGGTTTCTTCGTATCGATGTTCTCCCCGAAAGCTATTGAAATTGTGAGATTCTGAGAGATTCGTGATAGCCTAATAGATATGACCTCTGCTCAATTTGGAGGGCGTAGGTTCGAATGCGGTCCAGGGCTCCGACTTTTCAGTTATATCCATTTTAAAAAATTAAATATCACGTGTCGCAAACGGTGAAATAAAAGCTTCCTGAGGAAACCAACATACCTGAGAATTTTCTTCTCTCCATGTGTGAAGTCTGCCAATCCTCATTGGGCTATTAGTGATGAACTATTAGCCTGAACCTTCTCATTCTGAGAGGAGACTCGTGCTCAACATGGGTTGTTAATGATGATTTAAGCTGTGCCCGCGGTTTTACCTGCGTATATCCTTATTTTTCCAGGCATATCTAGTTATAGCAATCAAATATCACTTACTTTAATTATTTATGGTTTTAAATGGAAGTAAATTACATAATACATTTAAGCTAACGGTTTTAATTAAAATCTAATTTGCTAAGTGTTGTGCTAATTGGATTTGAATGATGTTTTCTCCCATTAAATAGAATATTCGTGTCTCAATCGGTGAAGGAAAACATCGTGAGGAAACCTGCATACCAGAGAATTATCTTAATTCTCTGCGTGTGTGAAGTCTGCCAATCCGCATTGGGCCAGCGTGGTGGACTATTGGCCTAACCCCTCTCATTCTGAGAGGAGACTCGAGCTCAGCAGTGAGTCGAATATGGGTTGATGACGAAATAGAATAGGTAATTGATATTGATGAGTCCTGCACAATTACATTAGGAACCTGTCTAAGATATACCACTTTTTTAGGTTTAATTGTATTTATTGTAAACCTTGAAAAAAAATCCAATATGCAACCTACTTTAATTATTATTTATGTTATTAATGGAAGTAAAATGTAAGCAAAACGCAAGATTTTGAAATAGCTTCTGCTTTTAGCATTATTACATTACGTATGCATGAGATACTAAGGTACCACGAACAAATTAAACGTCACTATGTGTACACATAAAGTTCGCTTTTGAAGTTGTGATCTTAGTTTGCATTCGTAGGTTAAAAATTATAATAAAGATTCTGACCATTCATTTAACACATTAAACTTTATTTATTTCTATTGTGTTTCAAAGTAATTTAAACTAATTGGTATAAAGCAACATGACTGCCTATATGACCTCTGCCTACGATTCGGAGGGCGTAGGTTCAAGATTTTGTGTTTTTATTATTCTTTACAAGTTAGCCCTTGACTGCAATCTCACCTGATGGTAAGTGATGATGCAGTCTAAGATGGAAGCGGGCTAACTTGTAAGGAGAAGGATGAAAATCTACACTCCTTTCGTCTTCTACACGACATCGTACCGGAACGCTAAATCGCTTGGCAGTACGTCTTTTTCGGTAGGGTGGTAACTAGCCACGGCCGAAGCCTCCCACCAGCCACCAGCTGGGGATCGAACCCAGGACCTCCGTCTTGTAAATCCACCGCGCATACCACTGCGCCACGAAGACCGTCACCGCGCCACGGAGGCCGTCAAAAATTTGTTGCCGTTTTCATACAAAGTAATTCAAATAATTCCTACTATCCATGTAACGCCTTTAGCTATCGTTGCATTTTAAAATACGTAAAACAATAAGACAATAGGCTACATCATTATTATATGGATGCTTATAACGAACAAATTTCAAGATCTATTTACAAAAGAAATATTATTTCCTCCGAAAATATTCATTTTAGAACAAATGTTCCTTGAACATTTTGAATTATTTTTTGTTAAAGAATATAACCCTAGAGTTATGGGAGCATCCTTTATATTATTTTTTTTTGTTCTAAAGGTAGTATTTACCAAATATTTTTCCATAGGGAGATCTTAATGCCATATCTTAGACTGCCAATTAACTCTGGGCAGCCAGTGTCGAGCGATAAATACGTTGTAATGCGGAATTAATTAATTTGGCAAATTGCCGCTTAAACTTTACGCCAAAATAACGAAGTAAATGATGTACGCAGTCATTTCGGGCGATGCAGCTTATAATTTTGTCATGAAATGTTTTATTAAATAAAAACATTTTTTTAATTTTACCGTCTCTCTTGGGTATTTATGAATTATAAAAAAAAGTGTGCGTCTCGTGATGCTTGACAGAAGTGATAACATAAACCTGCTGCCGCATACGTGAGAGAAAGGGAAGCTACACAGAGTGGCGCCGTAACGCGTTACGTTACTATTTACCCTCCCGTAAGAAGTTATCACATCAAAAATTGCTGAATAATGAATAGCATTTTTTTGAATGAGAAAACAAAGCTTGCGATTTACCATGTAGGTATAGTGCGCGGCCTTTACGTTAACCTATACGCAGAAATACATTTTCGGACTTTAGCGACGTACTGACGAGTAACCATAGCAACACCTTGACGATGTTACAATCGCGTACGAAATTCCAATTATTTGACATATGATTTAATTTACAGGGCAACCACGAAGCACGCGTTTAACATTTGGTTCATAATTATACCTACCGGGGTCTATACCTAGAAAGAAGTCCGTACTTACCTAATAAAGGGCGAAAGGGTTACTCGCTCTGGAGACGTGGAACCTGAACACTTATAAATAAAAAAAAAAAAATTTCTTACATAAATTACACGGCGTGCATATAAATGCATTATGATTATAGTAACCTCCTCTCCTGATACTGCCGCCCAGGGTATAGTTGCCCCTCTAACCCGAGGCTGATATCATTTACTTTAAATATACTTGCATTCATTTTTTTAACAACCCGCTAACCTAGAGCCTCGGGCTGCCGTCATCCAATTTAAAATTAGAATTCCTTAAGCAATTTTTTTTTAATTAAAATAATTTTAATAAACATAAATATATATAAGGTCGGTTAATTAATAGTTTAATTTAACATTATTAATGTTAATTTAAACTTGAAAGTTAATAATGATTTATTGACGAACTTCGTATCAATTATTTTTTTACATGACTGTACTTTGTATGTATCTTATGAATCGAATCGTTATTTGATACGAGTACCTTCATAATATGACGATGTATGTATGTGTGAACGAGCTCTTATATTCCAAGCGAAGTTACTGAACACCCGAGTAGAATAATTTTAACGCAAAAAGAGGTCAATTATTATTGATGGCAAAATCGTTTTTGAATTCCTTTGATGCAAAACAGCTTTTGTCGCTTTTAATTGGTGCCTTTATACTAAACAAATTGGGGTCCGTTTTCAGACGCTTTTTAAAATTCAAAAGGTAAATGTTTGGATACATATTTTCTAACTATTTTACGTAGCACATATTATACAGGCATTCCTTGTTGGTTTAATGGTTAGGCTGTGTGGCAGTGGATCAAGAGGTTCTAGGTTTGAGTCCTGTGTTAAAATATTGAATTTTTTTTCTAAGAAATTCTCAGCAGGACTTTGGAGGTGGAAAGTGGTGGCCCTGTGCCGTTGAGAACAAGTATAGTCATCGGTCTCATTCATTATCCTAATTAAGGTTTTGTGATAGTGATAATTATAGGATTGAACTTGAAGCTTACCCGCCAACCGGCATATGAACATTGTGGGATTGAAATCTCAAAAGAGATGGTCCAAAATTGTATGGAGCTCAGGATCAGTCATTGTACCCTGGCGGAAATAAAAGAAAATAACATCAAAAACATTATTATCCGTAAGAACCGATAATAATGGCGGAGTGATGACGTTTTCAATGCAGTAGTCGATTTGACGTTTGCTGTCAATTGTCATGTCAAAGTTGCTTTAAGGGCGCCATCTTGATATAACTCAAAAACTTGGGTTTTAATTTTATTTATTTCTTTTTATTTAGTTAGATTATTTCACGTATTTAGATTTTATTAGAATCCTTGAATTTTAATGATACAAGAGTGGACCTGAAATGGACTATCTCCTTTACTATCCTATAAGGAGAAAGGCCTGTTCTTAAAATTAGCCATTCAAGTAGGTTAATAATAATATGATCAGACAAGAAAGACGACTAGTAGTTCAAAATATTATTATATATTATTATATAGTAAATTAATTTCATTTGTGATATTATGATTATTAGTTTAAGATTGCCTTGACAATATTTTTTGTTTTATTTGCTTCTTTTCGTTATATACATACTAGCGGTCGCTATTTCATCCGCGTGAAATTTAGTTTTTAACAAATCCCTCGGGAACCGTGGATTTTCCGGGACGAAAAGTATGTGTTAATCCAGAGTAAAATCTATTTCCATTCCAAATTTCAGACAAATCAGTCCAGTGGTTGCGGCGTAAAAGAGTAACAAATATCCATATAAACAAACATCCATACAAATTTTCGCGTTTATAATATTAGTAGTATAATTAGTTAAGTACTTATTGTTAAACTTACTGTAGGTACCTTTCTTTAAATTTTTTTATAAAACTGACTTTGGTTTTTATATAATTTGTATTTGTTTTGTTTGCATGTCTGCATAAATATTACAATATATTTTATCTCAATTATAATGGTGGTATTAAATGATAACGCAAAACTAATTTGAGTAGCAATTATATAATCAAGATCCAAGCACAATAAATCAAGATAACAAACTTATCTTAATTGATTCAAGATTTATTATGTCAGGAAATCTATAATTAACTTGGTCATCTAGCAATTATTTGTTTTATTATTTTTGTACCATTTGTTGTCATAGTAATAAAACTCACACCTTGATAAGTACAACTGAAAAAGAACACCTTGAAAAGTACAACAGAAACTGGTAGTTTACAGACAAACAAACATTCAGATTTGCGTACAGCAGAGGCTTCCCTTTCGTTTATCTTTCCTTCAAAAAGGTACTGGCTTTGTTTGAATAGATACGGAACCCGTAATGTTTTTTGCTTGTCCGACTTCAACGTATTAAGTAGGGTACCCAGTGGCGTGCACAATGTTTTTAAATAGAGTAGGCATATTACTTTTACGTGAATAAATTATGAAAACTGACATATCCTTTGTCCGTGATGAGTCCTCAGGGTAGACAGTGCGAATTTGCATGTATGAAGTGCATCTGCGTGTAATCTATGTTTTACATATTTTGTAGCTGTGATAGTAGTGGATTATTTTGGTGTTATTTTTGTTATAGCCGTGATAGCCCAGTGGATATGACCTCTGCCTCCGATATCGGTGTGGGTTCGAATCCGGCCCGGGGCATGCACCTCCAACTTGTCAGTTGTGTGCATTTAAGTAATTAAATATCACGTGTCTCAAACGGTGAAAGAAAAACATCGTGAGGAAACCTACATACCAGAGAATTTTCTTAATTCTCTGCGTGTGTGAAATCTACTAATCCGCATTGGGCCAGCGTGGTGGACTATTGGCCTAACCCCTCTCATTCTGAGAGAAGATTCGAGCTCAGCAGTGAGCCGAATCATCATCATCATCATCATCATATCAGCCGATGGGCGTCCACTGCAGGACATAGGCCTTTTGTAGGGACTTACAAACATCACGATATTGAGCCACCTGCATCCAGCGAATCCCTGCGACTCGCTTGATGTCGTCAGGCCACCCGGCCAACGTCCAACGGCCAACTTTGGGACCCCAACGTCCATCGGGTGAGCCGAATGTGGGTTGATAATGATGTTTTTTATTATAAAGAATAAAGCAACTTAGACAGGCATGAAAATCGTCCACTTAATGTAGGTGGTTTGGTCGGATACTTGGCAAGCGCTTGTGCGGGTTACTTTTACAACTTATCGATACGTGAAGTGATCCCTTTCACGAACAACTCATGTTCAATGGACCTTTGATCTCTTTAACTTAACACGACGACGCCTTTCATATGAATAAAAGGAGTCTCATATATTGTGTGTATAACTTAAAGTAAGACTCAACATGAAAAGGCCCAAAAATTAAGATCATGTATATCTTTCTTCTATACTAATATTACAAATACGGATATGACAGTAAGTACTTACCCGCTTTACAAACCAAAGGCCTAAACAATTAAACCAATTTTAAAGAATTTTGGTATAGAGATAGATTGTATTTTGGAGAATGATAGTCTCTAATATGTCTATCATCATCATCATCATCATTATATTAGTCGATGCACGTCCACTGTAAGACATAGGCCTTTTGTAGTGACTTCCAGACATCACGATACTGAGCCGCCTGCATCCAGCGAATATCTGCGACTCGCTTGATGTCGTTAGTCCACCTGGTGGGGGGTCGGCCAACACTGCGATTTCTAGTGCGGGATCGCCATTCCAGCACCTATTCTTTTCGAAGACGACGATTTAACGTGTTTTCTGAGGCATAGGGGAGTAACACTACTAACTTTTCAACTCAGAACTGCTGTAGGTACTAAGAATTTCTTGAAAAATCTTCTGAATCCGATTAAATATCCTAACCTCATCATCTGAAGCCACGTTGACCAACCACTGGATTAACGAGGCAATTCACTGCAAGTCAGTGGCGGATTTAGTAGTACGCTGAGTAGGCTGAGCCTAGGGCGGCAAATTTGGCCCTAAACATTTTGTCCAACAGAAATAAGGAAAACCATCTCTAAATATAGGTACATAGAAAAAGTGAGTATTGAAAATTTAACCAATATTCTAGTACTGTACGTACTGTACAATGTAAAATACTATGCGTGACACTTTATCATCTGAACTAAACCGTTCTAACCTGAATACTCTCATCTGTCTCATCATCATCATCATGTCAGCCGATGGACGTCCACTGCAGGACATAGGCCTTTTGTAGGGACTTTCACACATCACGATACTGTGCCGCCTGCATCTAGCGAACACCTGCGACTCGCTTGATGTCGTCAGTCCACCTGGTGGGGAGTCGACCAACACTGCGTTTTCTGGTGCGCGGCCGCCATTCCAGCACCTTGGGACGCCAACGGCCATCAGCTCTCCGAACGATGTGCCCCGCCGATTGCCACTTCAGCTTCGCGACACGTTGAGCTATGTCGGTGACTTTAGTTCTTCTGCGGAACTCCTCATTTCTGATTCGATCAAGCAGAGATACCTACTCCTAGCATACCCGCTGTGTGACTCTGAGTTTTCTTATGAGGCCCATAGTTAGCAACTAACTCATCTGTCTATATGTATATAAAAAAATATACCAATCAAATTGATTACCTCCTCCTTTTTGAAGTCGGATATTATGGGGATAGGTTAGCCAATTTCAGATGTCAGAAGGAGGCAAAAATTTAACAGCCATCTGGCGGCAAGTTTTTAAATCCGCCATTACAAGTATTCGGTATGTTATAATGTAACATGTACGTTGTAACTTACATTACGTACATTCGTTATTCTCTATATGGTTTATACGAATCCGCCTAGAAGCCTATATCTCTTCGAAAATTCCTCGAATTTACCCAAATTATAATTGACAGGGCAGACGGCTTCTATTTAAAGGCGAGTCGTAATACAATTTGGCCCCCATTTCCAGACAAGATGCTCTGGGAAATTCTAGTTCCTTTCATGCAAAAAATTAAATGTCTCACGGAAATCCGCGGATCGAAGCGCTTGTCTTAACAATGCGAATGAAATAATTATTTCCTTCGTTTATTCGGTGTGTGTAATGTAATTTATAGAAGCTTGTGATACCTACACTTTTTTTTATTAAGGGTTCATTTACACGAGCGGCAACTCTACCGACCGCAGTCTACTGCAGTCGGCGACGTCTCGGCGGCAACCAACGGCAGTCGACTGCAGTCGTCGGTAGCAGCTGCCGCTCGTGTAAATGTACATTATGATACACCGCTTTAACCTTATAAAAAAATACGAATCCATTTCTGACCCTGACTCTGCTTTAGCTGCTGTACTCAATGACCTTTTATTATACTAGTACAATCCAAATAGACATCAGAACTGTGAAATGTAGGTATAAGTACACACACACACACGAACATCTAATATATAATTTAAAAAATTTAAAATTCTTTTTTGTTTACGAGATTTATAAATAGTACCTAATAACTATTAATTGGTAATTTAAATAAATGTCAATAAATAAATATACCAATACAATACACACAGTCATCATTGTTCGTATTCGTTTCGTTCGTAATTCGTAGTCCCAAAGTAGGCGTTTTGACGGCCTCCGTGGCGCAGTGGTATGTGCGGTGGATTTACAAGACGGAGGTCCTGGGTTCGATTTCCGGCTGGCCCGATTGGAGTTTCCTTAATTGGTCCAGGTCTGGCTGGTGGCAAGCTTCGGCCGTGGCTAGTTACCACCCTATCGGCAAAGACGTACCGCTAAGCGATTTAGCGTTCCGGTATAATGTGGTGTAGTAACCGAAAGGGGTGTTTTTTCTCGGATTAGAGAGATGGTCGGATTTTCGTCCTCCTCCTAATAAGCTAGCCCGCTTCCATCTTAGATTGCATCATCACTTACCATCAGGTGAAGTTGTAGTCAAGGGCTAACTTGTAAAGAATAAGAATGGAGAGGAGAGGAGGATGAAATCCCCACCCCTTTCGGTTACTACACGACGTCGTACCGGAACGCTAAATCGCTTGGCGGTACGTATTTGTCGGTAGGTAACTAGCCATGGCCAAAGCCTCCCAACAGCCGGACCTGGACCAATTATGAAAACCTCAATCGGTCCAGCCGGGGATCGAACCCAGGACCCATCCATATCCATTACCCACCTTGTAAGTCTACTGCGCATACTACTACGTCACGAAGGCCGTCAAAAAAGCTTCACATTGCATACTGTTGAGACCTGCCCAACCATGTTGAGTAAAGTCTACCTTGTGTAGTGTAAACAAAGAGACTAAGATGGAGACAGCTAATATAAAGGTCTTAAACACTTCCTCATAATATGCGTGTGCAAACAAGTGTAAATAACACGGTCAAAGATTCAAAGCAATTACGCAAAGGGTCTTATGGAATACCACAACAGAAATTACATAACATTTGCATAAAGGAGAGTGTGGGACCGTCTTTGAAACTGTCCTTTAATTGCTTGCAAACGTCTTTATTAATTTACTAGCCCACGCCTGGCGGTTTCACCCGCGTAGTTCGCGTATCCATAAGAATACGGGGATAAGAAATTGTAGACGAATACATATACCTAGGACATATGATCCAGTTAGGTAGGTCCAATTTCGAGAAAGAGGTGAACCGTCGAATCCAACTCGGCTGGGCTGCATTCGGCTGAAATTTCTCAGTGCCTGAAGACAAAAGTCTTCGAACAGTGCGTGTTGCTAGTGATGACCTATGGTTCCGAAACTTGGTCGCTAACTATGGGCCTCATAAGAAGGCTCAGAGTCACACAGCGGGCGATGGAACGAGCTATGTTAGGAGTATCTCTGCGTGATCGAATCAGAAATGAGAAGATCCGCAGAAGAACCATAGTCACAGACATAGCTCAACGAGTTGCGAAGCTGAAGTGGCAATGGGCGGGGCACATAGTGCTGGAATGGCGACCCCGCACTAGTAAGCGCAGTGTTGGCCGACCCCCCACCAGGTGGACTGACGACATCAAGCGAGTCGCAGAGATTCGCTGGATGCAGGTGGGTCAGTATCGTGATGTTTGGAAGTCCCTACAAAAGGCCTATGTCCTGCAGTGGACGTCCATCGGCTGAAATGATGATGATGATGACATACAGAAGTATAGATTGTTACCTTGGCCACCAAGTTAATTATTAGTATAACAATTGTACCTATATTACGGATAAATAACTAACTTCATTACCTTATCATAAGAGAATTATGACTTCGTAAAACACCCGGTAAAGATTAAAACACAATGAAGCTTTCTATTTAAATACTCTACCCGTGATATTATCAAATAATGTTGCTTCCGACCGAATTTTTCGACCATGGCAGCCAATCTCATGTTGAGATTAACCATTAAAACTCATTCTCATAGTCCGACGGCAAGGCAGGCAGACAAACCGGTGAGATATCAGGCGCAGGATCGATGGTTTTACGTGGTTTTCGAGGCACAGGCACTAACACCACCAACTTCCCAATTCAAGGCTGCTATTAAGATTTTTCTTGTAAGAAAAATCCCAATAACGTATTTTTTTTTGGCCTGACCCGGCATTAACTGAACCAGTCCATTAGTATTTGGTCGGACCTGGGTGACGTTGTCGCATGGGTTCGTCGACATTTTGCGGATGATAGCAAAATAAATAAGTCATTATATAATCATGATGAACTTCCGCAACGTAAAGCCTGCTTCTATCCAATATGAACCAGTCCAGTTTAAAACAGCTTCACTGTCTATTTAGTATGCAGTGTATAAGACTATTACAGAGCTAAATAGTAAAGAGTTAGGGAGGCTGTCCGGCTCTCACTGGACACAAATTTGTCCGTGCGACAGGGGTAATTACTGGGACATACCACTCTCATTTATGTTCAAACGCCTAAACGTTTTACCTTCATAGCTTAAATAGTAGACGCGCATATATTTATTTACCTAAAAGATGTTATGAAAATTCAAGTTTACGGTTTTAGAACATTATATTTATTTAGCAGACGCCGCGCGATTTCACCCTCGTTGTTCCCGTTCCCATGAAAATACGGGGATAAAATATAGTTTGTTAAACTTACAAATATCTTGGCTTTCTGCTGGTAAAATAGTTTTTAAAATCAGTTCAGTAGATCCAGAGTTTACCCGTACAATCTCACAAACTGTATCTCTTACTAATACATTATTATTATCTCTTACTAGTACATGTTAATTAAATTTTTTTGTTATTATTTTATGTATAAATAAAGTTCTCTTAATAACCTTGTTATTGTTGATACTATTGTAATAAATTATTGATTGTACATTTTCTAGATAGGTTATCTGGAAAATGTATAATAAACAATTTTTTTCTATATGTTACTAAATTAATCGTGTAAAAATCCGTAGATTATTTAATGTGTCACATCCTATTGAAACTTTAATTTAAGTAAATTGATATTAATTTATAACTTTGTAGATGTGTAGGCAGTAATTAAATTAGTTAAATGTTATTGTTTTAGTAGTAATGTAAGTCTAAATAATTATACATATATGACAACATAATTAAAACATGACGTGTATGTACAAGTAGGAATGGCAATTTGGCAAAACATTTTCATTCTTAGAGAAAAGGCTTTATCATTACGTTACGTTATCAACCCATATACGGCTCACTGCTGAGTTCGAGTCTCCTCTCAGAATGAGAGGGGTTAGGCCAATAGTCCACCACGCTGGCCCAATGCGGATTGGCAGACTTCACACACGCAGAGAATTAAGAAATTCTCTGGTATGCAGGTTTCCTCGCGATGTTTTCCTTCACCGTTTGAGACACGTGATATTTAATTTCTTAAAATGCACACAACTGAAAAGTTGGAGGTGCATGCCCCGTACCGGATTCGAACCCACACCCTCCGGTATCGGAGGCAGAGGTCATATCCACTGGGCTATCACAGCTCTCTTATCTCTTTATCATTATCATTATCATATCTATAGACAGACACAACTGCACATAGACCGCTTCATAAAGATTTCCTTCAAATTTTGAGTCTTTTCAAATGTACAAAAGACATAAGTTCGAGATTTTGACAATAACAATAGTATGTAACATTTATAAGAGCAATGAAGCTATTATGTTATTGTGCAAGCAATTTTCCTACCCGGCAGCGTTCCGACTCGTACGTAATTATGTGAAACTTTGTACATTTACTGTTATATATAGGTACGAAATTTCCTTTCTTTTCACTCCAAGTATTCCTAAGCAATTCTTTTGAAATTTATACGGCTTTAATAATACGGTATGTTTCCCTAATATTACGTTCTAAGAATTTTGTCATGACTTGATCAAATAATTTAAACGTTGAAGCAAAATATTAGTAGAGTAAAATTCTTGAAATTATGTCATCATCATTATCATCATCATATCAGCTGATGGACGTCCACTGCAAGACATAGGTCTTTTGTAGGGACTTCCAAACATCACGATACTGAGCCACCTGCATCCAGCGAATTCCTGCGACTCGCTTGATGTCGTCAGTCCACCTGGTGGGGGGTTGGCCAACACTGCGCTTACTAGTGCGGGGTCGCCATTCCAGCACTTTGGGACCCCAACGTCCATCGGCTCTTCGAACTATGTGCCCCGCCCATTGCCATTGAAATTATGTCAAGACATGTATAATATTTTTAATTACTAGAGCTAAATAAATCACTGCTGTCTATAATTAGATTTAGATTTTATTTGCTGGACTAAAATTTAAAATTGTGTTTACGAACTATAATAATATTTTTATCTATACTAATATTATAAAGCTGAAGAGTTTGTTTGTTGGTTGATTAAACGCGCTAATCTCAGGAACTTCTGGTCCGATTTGAAAAATTCTTTCAGTATTAGACAGCCCATTTATCGCGGAAGGCTATACGCTATATATTATCTCGTATATCTACGGAAACGGGAACCACGTGGGTGAAACCGCGCGGCGTCAGCTAGTTTTTTATATAATATAAGTTAGTTTCTTGTGTTGTTTATTTTTTAGTTAGATTAATTGGTAAGGAAACTAACTATCTACAGAAAATCGCAAACAGTAAACAGAACGTAAAACTTTGCAATTTGCAAATGTAAAATGCATCCATATAAATTATTACCATATCCTTTTCGTTAGAAATAAAATAGAGGTACAATTTTAAACAAGCCACTTTGCATTTAAAGATGAGATATGTTTTGTCATGCTAATTTGGTCAGTGACTTGATGCTCCTCCGGGGAAATCATGAGCTTTATGCGTACAAACTTTAGTCACTTCATGAGTAATGATTTAGCCATTTTGTTTAGAGTTCTAAATGCTTACCAGTTTCTTCCTTAATCATATCATAGAAAGATGACCTGTTATGAAGTCATTTAACCAGTTAACTTAAATTATATACAGAACATTTTTTGACGGCTTCCGTGGCGCAGTGGTATGCGCGGTGGATTTACAAGACGGAGGTCCTGGGTTCGATCCCCGGCTGGGCCGATTGAGATTTTCTTAATTGGTCCAGGTCTGGCTGGTGGGAGGCTTTGGCCGTGGCTAGTTACCACCCTACCGGCAAAGACGTACCGCCAAGCGATTTAGTGTTCCGGTACGATGCCGTGTAGAAACCGAAAGAAGTGTGGATTTTCATCTTCCTCCTAACAAGTTAGCCCGCTTCCATCTTAGATTGCATCATCATTTACCATCAAGTGAGGTTGTAGTCAAATGCTAACTTGTAAAGAATAAAAAAATAACCATAGAAAACGCTAAAGCTGACGCTTTGTTCCTGTTAAGTTGCCGACAATAATCAATTTTTAGGCAGCAAAACCTAACAGACTAAGTAGATGAGAAGCGGAACAGTATCGAACTAAAAAAAAAAAATACAAAGCAAAACTTGTGTGTATGTTACCCCTATTACCTGAGGCGTGACCATTATAACAATATCAAGACTGATTTTTCCCTTAATTATACCAATGATATTTTGTACTAGAAATAGGACACTAGCGCATCATACTGAAGCGGATAAATGTATATAATTATCTTAATTTCATTTAATCGCTAGTTAAATTGTTTATTAAATAACGAACGTTATCTAACCAAATAATACCTAAATATTGTCTACAATGTCAAGTTGTGTGTTAATGGAATTAAAGACAAATTTGTGCGCTCAGTGTAGTTAAATTCGCATCACTTTTTGACGGCCTCCGTGGCGCAGTCGTATGCGCGGTGGATTTACAAAACGGAGGTCCTGGGTTCGATCCCCGGCTGGGCAGATTGAGATTTTCTTAATTGGTCTGGGTCTGGCTGGTAGGAGGCTTCGGCCGTGGCTAGTTACCACCCCACCCTACCGGCAAAGGCAGTACCGTCAAGCGATTTAGCGTTCCGGTACGATACCGTGTAGAAACCGAAAGGTGAGTCAAGTATTGTAGTCAAGGGCTAACTTGTAAAAAAAAAAAAAAACTTTTTGCGGTGATTTTGTAGGCACGTAACCTATCATCATATCATCATCATCATATCAGCCGATGGACGTCCACTGCAGGACATAGGCCTTTTGTAGGTACTTCCATACATCACGATACTGAGCCACTTGCATCCACCGAATCTCTGCGACTCGCTTGATGTCGTCAGTCCACCTAGTGGGGGGTCGGCCAACACTGCGCTTACTAGTGCGGGGTCGTTATTCCAGCACTATGAGCCCCGCCCATTGCCACTTCAGCTTCGCAACTCGTTGAGCTATGTCGGTGATAATACGTAATCTATGTATAGTATAAAATAAAATTATCATTGAGTTTAATTAATTAAAATTGTAATGTAAGTACAATTATTTAACGTAAAATACTGTTTACCAAAATCATGTTTTACACTAAAAGCCGGGCTTACGTTTATGTTGCTACAATAATTGCAGGCAGTCGCCAACATAAACATGTCGCACGTAGCGCTGTAGCAGGTCACCGCATTGTCGCAGCCTCAAAGCCGCTTACCATACATTTATCGATCCTGTAGGATCACTACGGGTGTCTATTTACGGGTTAACCCTTGATAATCGGTTCGTTATTCGTATTTATTCGTATAGAAAAGTCATATTATAGTGTCAATGATTACGTAAATGACAAATTTGCTCGGAAATGAAATGTATTACATGACAGGCTACTTATATACCTATTGTTAAATGGTGATAAACTAGAAAAGGATAAACCTGGCTGAGTTTGTTGTGGGCTCTTCTCGGACCAAGGCGCGTTTGGAACCCTCGTAACATTAATTTTAAGTTTTCGAATAATTATTATCACCATTATCTTAAGTTTAATATTATTATTACCTGACGTTTCGAAAGATCTTGTAAACTAAGCCTATTTGAAATAAATAAATTTTGACTTTGACTTTGTTAACATACGGCTATATTAGGGTTATCCTTAATTACTGACTGTTTTCTAAATAAATCGTTAGGTAAATCATCATATTCTGTTGCTGTTGTCCTCATAGTAAACATAGCTTGGAAGAAATTACTAATAATGATGAACAACATTACAATCAATGAGTGGAAATAACTAAATAAATCATGATTAGGAGAATAGGATTTTGAGTCTAATTCATAGATAATATAGTTATTATTTCCTTTACGTATCTTCAATGCAAAATGCAGCGTAAAATCCATTTTTCTGAGATAAAAGTCGACTTTATATTGCATCCTAGTAAAGTTTCAAAGATACAGACAGACATATAGATAGATACATTTTAATAATTTAAAAAAAATTTCATTGAAACATATATTACAATCCAAGCAATAGATACTCTTACTTATTTATGTTTTAAACATATTCACAAAAGACAGCATAATATATCTACGCGAACACGTAATGTAGCAATCAAAATCCATTGTTTCCCATTCAATAAAAGCTTGCAAACGTATTTATGGACAAAGGAAAATGTTTATGTCATCCTGTTTGCGTATTCTTTGTACTCGTAGGCAATACGTGAATATCGTCTGAGATATTGCTAAGGTACGATATTGTATTTGATTTTTAGTACAGATACGGGATGTACTGATATTAACTTAAGCACCAATTTAAAAGTCTTTGTATTCTTTTTCTCCAGAATAATACGCAAGTTCGAAGATAGATGTTTTGTTTTTATCATTTATAATGAAACTCGAATTTATTTCAACTGTATCTATACAGGGTGCTCGGGAGTATTTCCCATAACTTCGAGGTGTTAAGTGGACTCGCCACTTGTTGGAGCCGAACTGTATAACTAATATTTATTTAACTATTTATTTAAATTTTCGTACAAAGTAATTCAAATAATTCCGACTATCCATATAACGCATGCCTTTATTCATCCTTGCATTATAAAATACGTAAAACTTGGTTACGTCATAATTATAAGGATGCGTATATGGGACAAATTTTAAGATTTATTTACAAAAGAAATATTAGTTACCCCGAAAATATTAATTTTAGAACACATGGTCCTTGAACATTTTTAATTAATTTTCGGTAAAGAAAAGAATTATAGGCTCCCGAGCACCCTGTATTTTGACATTCAGAGTCGTAAAAATAGAATTTTAAAAACAAACAAAATGAGATTCGTAATAGAAGTTACCAGTCCCATACTGCTTTTATACTGACGAAAGTATCATCATCATCATCATCATCATCATCATATCAGCCGATGGACGTCCACTGCAAGACATAGGCCTTTTGTAGGGACTTCCAAACATCACGATACTGAGCCACCTGCATCCAGCGATACTCTGCGACTCGCGTGATGTCGTCAGTCCACCTGGTGGGGGATGTAACACTGCGCTTACTAGTACGGGGTCGCCATTCCAGCACCTTGGGACCCCAATGTCCATCGGTTCGTATCGGCTCGCTCGGAGGAAAGTATTATAATACGAGAGAATTATGAATATTTATTAATACACAAGCAGACCCGGTCAAGCTTCGCTTTGACATATTTGCGCTTCTTCCCTAACCCTACTTCTACACTTCTCTACCCCTACCCTAACCCTACCCTAGTCTTACCCTAGAAAACGATCGATGTACCTACTTCAAAGGATATTCTAAAAAAATAATTAGCCAAATCGGTTCAGCCGTTCTCAAGATTTGCGCTTAGTAACACATTCCAAGATGCGTGATAGCCCAGTGGATATGACCTCTGCCTCCGATTCCGGAGGGTGTTGGTTCGAATTCGGTCCGGGGAATGTACCTCCAACTTTTCAGTTGTGTGCATTTTAAGAAATTAAATATCACGTGTCTCAAACGGTGAAGGAAAACATCGTGAGGAAACCTGCATACCAGATAATTTTCTTAATTCTTTGCTTTGGGTCAGCGTGGTGGATTATTGGCCTAACCCCTCTCATTCTAAGAGGAGACTCGAGCTCAGCAGTGAGTCGAATATGGGTTGATAACGAACACATTTCATACATTAATTTTTATATAGCTATAAAAATAGACCTTGTTGGCGAGTACCCGTTCGAGTATATTATGTTAAAATAAAATAGTAGATAATGTAGATGCTTCACTGTTTCTTCAGTGCATTATTCCTAACACGATAATCTCGAACAGGCGGGCTTGACTACACATCTTGAATCCGGACGCGGCAACCACTCGGAATAAACCTCGCTTCCCTACTTCACTTATGTATAACAATAGCACGCCTTGCACAGTGCAAACTATTTCTGTATCCAATGCTACGAGATAATACAATGAATGCATTACCTACCACATGGTACGATTTCTTATTGTCTTTATTAATCCCTGATATCTATCTATACATATAAAAATGAATTGCTGTTCGTTAGTCTCGCTAAAACTCGAGAACGGCTAAACGGATTTATCTTGGTCTTCAAATGTTCGTGGAGGTATAGGGAAGGTTTAAAAGGTGAGAAAAATTAGAATAATTGCCGGGAAAACCATAAAAACAACCCTTTTATATTTCCCATACAAACGTTTAAGAGTCAAGGGGTAGGGTATGGTAGGGATAGATTAGTGTAGAGTAGGGATAGGGAAGAAGTGCACATAAGTCAAAGCGAAGCTTGACCGGGCCCACTAGTTTAATATAAATTATTGCGGACTACACATTTAAGGATCTATATTTAAAACTACCTATACAGTCGAAATGTACACAAGTATGTAGATATCAGAAAAACTTGATTCTAGGTTTTGTTCCTTACGATTCATTGCTTTGTCAAGGAGAAAACAAACGTCAATTCATGAATATAGACTATATATGTAATTACAATTACGCTATTAATCTCACTAATATAAATTGTTGTACTAATAAAAATTGGCTTCACCCCTCTCATTTCGAGAGAAGACTCGAGCTCAGCAGCGAGCCGGATATGGGTTGAAAATAATGAGTGATAATTCACCGAAATCAAGTTAAAAGAACGTAGAGACGCAAGTCCAGTGAGAAGTTGCGAAGAACGTAGAAGAATTTAAGTATTGTAGGTACTCTACAAGCACAGAGACACTGATTCAAGTTTCAAAACACTTCGTTATGTAAGTACTGCCGCGAAGCTATTAGCTTATAAGATAAATACAAGTTCACGTGAACAGAAAGTGCCGAGTAATTACCGATTCTTCCCGTTTTCCGCGTTTGGAAAAGTTCAATTTCCTGCTCTAAATACTCGAGTCGAAGATACGTGACTAGTGCAGTGAAAGTTCTGTTCCGACTTACAGCGCTTCCTCCTGTAATTTACAATTAGCACCTACCATGTTTTATTGTAGGGTGTTTTTACCCGATTGCAAGAAGGGTAATTCAAATATTTATTTTTTAGCGGACGCCTGCGACTTCGTACGCGTGGAATATAGTTTTTCACAAATCCCTCGGGAACCGTGGATTTTTTCAGGATGAAAAGTAGCTTATTTTCTAATCCAGAGTAAAATCTATTTCCATTCCAAATTTCAGCCAATTAGTTCAGTAGTTGAAGAGTAACAAACATCCAAACAAATATCGAAACAAACATCCAATCAAACATCCACACAAACTTTCGCGTTAAGGATAGTAGGATGTAATTGTAGCTTGAATTAAAACAAATTAAATTATTTTTCATCATTTTCTAAATAAGAGGAGGTTCTATGTTCGGATGCTATATACTGCTTTTCCTTGTTTTGAACAAAATCACATATGACGTATGTTGCCTTCTTACAAGCCTATTATGATCCAAATTCCATAGTTGCCTTTCAAACTAATCTATGGTAATCATAAATCAGATGAACCTTAGCTATACCTTTTATAAAATGACGTCAGGGGCTCACAGAGTTTTAGACCACAAGGGACAAACAAAACATACAATGCTAGAATTTGTTTAAGCAATAAACCTACTATGCACTTAGAAATAGTCTCTTACATCATAATAGTCTTTCACTTCACTTTGCATAAACAGAACGATCAATATCTTAAAGTTACGATCTCTATGTAACATAGAACGAACAGGATTAAGTAATTTTAAATGCAAAGAATGAACGATGAGCTTTCTATAATGGAAATAAGCTAGACGTTGCGTTGTAATGTATTACATTGTTAAACGATGTCTTAAATAGATAGTACTCCTTGTGTATTCTGACGTGAAAGGGAAATTATAAATTCGTTTTTATGTAGCCTTAGTTTACAGCAGTGAAATGTCAAGTTCTATTTGCAGAGATTCTATCATCATCATTATCATCATTTTCAGCTGATGGACATAGGCCTCTTGCATGGATCTCCAAGCATTACGATCACGAGCCGCCAGCATCCAGCGGTTTCCTGCAATCCGTTTGATGTCCTCGGTCCACCTAGTGGGGGATCGACCAACACTGCGCTTTCCGGTGCGGGGTCGCCATTCCAATACTTTGGGACCTCAACGTCCATCGGCTCTTCGAACTATGTGGCCTGCCCATTGCCACTTCAGCTTCGCGACTCGCTGAGCTATGTCGGTGACTTTGGTTCGTCTGCGGATCTCCTCATTTTTGATTCGATCACGCAGAGAAACTCCAAGCATAGATCGCTCCATCGCCCACTGAGTGATTTTCTATCACTGGTTTGGAAACCAGGTTCAGCTGAGAAGAGCCGACAATAAACACGACAGTTCCTCATTTAAAATCATAATTATTTATAATATTAAAAATTGCCAATAAGATCTTTTAATTAATTTTGTAAAAAAACACCTAATACTCGTATATGTGTAATATATTTATTTAATACACTTAAAAATACTTTATTATATGGTTTTTAGTTTTGCTATGAAATAGATATTATAAGTAGTTCCGAATTTTAAGTAGGTACGAACTTATGTAATCCGAGAGCTTTATAGGTATCACTAATGAAATACTTTTATCCATTAGTAAGTTCACAAGACACTGAAGAAAAGATAATATTATGTTAATCCATTACGTTACACAAATATTGTAAGCAAGTTGTTAGAAAGAAAGGGCATAAGGACAACATCAAAAGAATCTAAATGGTAGGTATGTGAGTGTGACCTTGTCTGGGTTATGACCTTGTCTGTCATTGACAAGTTTTTTAGTTTAAGTTTAAGTCGTAGAGACCTTTTAATAGCGGTACCAATATAAGATTACTTTGTTGCCCTTTTTTTCAGCAAGGTCCATTTTGTTTGACAAATTAAAGTGCGACGCACCTCTTGAACTAGTTTAAGAGTGTAATTTATATAATAAAACTAGGCTAGTGATAACCGAACCTCGAACGTTATGTTACTGATTTTTAGCGAATGGCCTCTATGAATCAAAATAGTCTGGTTAATAGACACAGAATTACTACTAACCTAAAGAAAATATAAATCTATACTAATATTATAAAGCTTAAGAGTTTGTTTGTTTGTTTGTTTGATTTGCGCTAATCTCAGGAACTACTGGTCCGATTTGAAAAATACTTTCAGTGATAGATAACTCATTTATCGAGGAAGGCTATAGGCAATATTATGTTTTCAAAAAATCAGGAATCCTTCCTGAAACTCCAATAATGTAACCCAAGGTGTACAAAAGTTTTTATTACATGGCGTACGCTGCAAAAACAATTGATGTGAGAATAAAATAATGTACTACATTTTTGCAGAAAACATCATTTTCTACAAAAAGTGTCGCAACAGCATATATCTATCTTCTATATATTAGCAGATATAGTACCTTTTGTACTTTAATAAAATATTTAAATCATATACTAAGGTTTACGTCGTTATTTACACAACTAAGCTTAAATCATTATCCATATAATCCATATGTCCAGTCCATCCAGTTACCCGCTTGATGTCATCGGTTCACTCCAAATGGTCCACTCATCGGTTCACTTCGGTCGGAGTGCCGGAAAATGCAGTGTTGGTCGACACCAACACTGCATTTTTCGGTAACAGGTCACCACAATTAACTTTGAGACCCCAACATCCATCGGTTCTTCGAACTAACTACTCCACCCAAAGCCACTTCAGCCAAACCGAGCTTTGTCGGTGACTTTGATTCTTCTGCGGATTCAAGTTCAAGTTAAAAACCTCACTGTCAATGTAGGTATTCTCCTCAAGTCCTTTGTAGTACTTAAAAAGTAAATAGAGTAGTGTCATTCTTGTGTCCCAGCTGCTAATAGAAATACTGTTACAATAAATTGTGTTGACACAGACCAGCCGTTTTAACGGCTACGGAGTTTATCACTCTCATATCTCAAAGAGAATGATAAATTGCTGCTTCATTGTTATTGAGTACGCTATCAAAAACTTATGCAACTACGATTAAGCCGCATTGTTGTGTGGGTACGCTTATTAATTTACTCCAAATTTTGACAAATTACTCAGTTTTAGAAACTGATTCTATTATTATTATATTTTAGTTATAAGCCCATCATCGTCGTCATCAACCCATATTCGGCTCACTGCTGAGCTCGAGTCTCTTCTCAGAATGAGAGGGGTTAGGCCAATAGTCCACCACGCTGGCCCAATGCGGATTGGCAGACTTCACACACGCAGAGAATTAAGAAATTCTCTGGTGTGCAGGTTTCCTCACGATGTTTTCCTTCACCGTTTGAGACACGTGATTTTTTAATAATTTCTTAAAACAGCTTGCTTTCTCTTTTAAGAATACCCATCATACAGAACTATAACTATTAGAGGAGGACCTGGGATCGATCCCCAGCTAGGCAGATTGAGATTTTCTTAATTGGTCCAGGTCTGGCTGGTGGGAGGCTTCGGCCGTGGCTAGTTACCACCCTACCGGCAAAGACGTACAGCCAAGCGATTTAGCGTTCCGGTACGATATCGTGTAGAAACCAAAAGAAGTGTGGATTTTCATCCTCCTACTAACAACTTAGCCCGCTTCCATTTTAGACTGCATCATCACTTACCATCAGTGAGTCCTATGAATGGACCCTCAAAACAGAGAATTGTTTTATTTTTGCTTTTACATACTCGTATACAGTTGTCCATGTATGGACTTTCTATACTATACCTACCACATGTGAACGTTATCAGAGAGTTTGAGAAAAACTGGTTTAGATATAACTGGCAAGGATCCAGAATGTTCGATAAACGTTAATGGTCATGCAACTCATCTCAAACGACGTTTGCCTTTCCTCACAAATTTTTGGATGTTCTTACTGTAGGTATTTTTTTAGCCAATTAAAATTTTATGTTATCATTGCGTGGTCATAATAATATTATTAAAGGTACATATGTATATTTTTTATTCTTTACCCTTTAAGTTAGCCCTTGACTACATTCTCACCTGATGGTAAGTGATGATGCAATCTAAGATGGAAGCAGGCTAACTTGTTAGGAGGAGGATGAAACCCACACACCTTTCGGTTTCTGCACAAAATCGTACCGGAACGCTAAATCACTTGGCGGTACGTCTTTGCCGGTAGCCGGAAACTAGCCACGGCCAAAGCTTCCCACCAGCCAAACCTGGACCAATTAAGAAAACCTCAATCTGCGCAGCTGAGGATCGAACCTAGGATTTCCGTCTTGTAAATCCATCGCGCATACCACAGCGCCACAGAGGCCGTCAAAATGCCTTCAAAATTGTGTGCATTAAGTCCCCAGTAATTCATAGTTCGCTCACAAGCTATAATAGGTTGATAGAAGAAAATTCACTAGTACTATGAGCCCATATTAGGCTCAAGATATGTGAGGAGTAACTGACTGACAGGATCAAATATATTGAATCCCAAATCTTTAATAGTAAACGATTGATGATTGTGTATGGATAGGTGTACGAATGTAGGAATGAAAGATAGATAAATTTTGATTTCATCAAGTATTAGGATGGTGTCTCTGGAATCCTGGAAGCAAGCGGCAAATGATAGTAGAGCATGGACGTACATTATCGTCCAGCAGTGGACGTCTATCAGTTGAAATGACGACAGTCCTTAGGCACTATTGTCGTGGGAAATGTGGCCTCTTGAGGTAATAAATCTCTCTGAGTTATAAGCTCCCCGCAGACTATAGACTTTTTGCCGAGCATTACTTTTGTTCGATTTTTCAATCAAAATACTTATATTATTACTTACATACGAGGTAAAACGATCCAGTATTAAAGTCATAAAATAAAAATAATTTATTTATTAATTTTATATTAAGTATGAGTGCGTATATTTTCATAATAAATAAATGATGAAAACTCATAAAAGGCATCACCAATGCCTTTAAACTTATGTGTAATTACTAGCTGATTATTTGTCAATACGTAGGTATGTACTTATATATTATCTCATTATCGTTTCGTTATTAAATTAATTGTAAATTGGATGGTCTTTGTTCTACTCACTATCAACTAGACCATTTTAGATGGCGTAGCGTTTACGTGTAAGTATTAGAGCAACCAAACCATATGGTTTGGTTGCTCTAAGCTACTTAACTACTTACTAACGTCAAGTAAAGTAGACAAGGTAAAGTAGGTAAGGTAAAGCCTCTATTGGCTATTATATAATAGCCAATAGTGTGTAGAGACCCTTATACCATGATTATTTGCCAGTCAACAAACAAAGTGGCATTAGCTACCAATTTAAAAGTTTTATTTGTCTCTCATCTATCTGTATTAAGCTCCTTCAAGCGAAACTTTCTCTGAGTATCACAAACCGCGAAACGAAAAATGAAAAGGCGTTTATTTGTTACATTTTCTGCTCATTCAAAGAAACAATGTATTAAATTAAAGTTCTCAGAATAACTGAAAATACATTTTCGTACCAATGATTTCTACAAAGCAGTAGGTAATTATTTATACAAAAGATTGCCGAGAGAAGCGCTATTTGGAACTAACCCAAAGATTTAATCTATAAATTTTCCAGGCTAATTTCGAGCTTTAGCCTAAATGCAGAAATTTTGGAAAACTGTTAGGATTTTATATGTTAAATACATTTTTAAGTTGAATTGTAAGTATGTATAAAAAAGATACATACGTGATAGCCCTGTGGATATGACCTCTGCTTCCGATTTCGGAGGGTGTGGGTTCGAATCCGGTCCCGGCATGCACCTCCAACTTTTCAGTTGTGTGCATTTGAAGAAATTAAATATCAATCGGTGAAGGAAAACATCGTGAGGAAACCTGCATACCAGAGAATCTCTTAATTCTCTGCGTGTGTGAAGTCTGCCAATCCGCATTGGGCCAGTGTGGTGGACTATTAGCCTAAACCCTCTCATTCTAAGAGGAGACTCGAGCTCAGCAGTGAGCCGTATATGGGTTGATAACGACGATAAGAAAGATTCCATCTGTTATACCTTATGTACAATGTACATAATTAGTTAGTAGCATTTATTAGGCATATTTATGATTATTTTTCTTAACAATCCTTGTTTTGGACAATAGTTGTAAAAATGTTCAAAACCAAGTATTTTTGAAATGTTTTATTTGTACTATGGAGTCAAATATGAATAAATGTTTTTTTTCCTTTTTTTCTTCCTTCATACTTTTTGCAACAGTAAAACTTGATGGGAAAATAGTTAATAAAAGTTTGAATTGGGAATATATAATTTATGGAATGCGTATAGTATTGTAGTTTGTAGTAGGTGGTACATTTAACATTGAATTGTGTATGCCTAGTCATAAGTATGGCAATAAAGTATTCATTAATTATAATGGAAGAAAATCACCTTTAGTTTTACGAAAGTTCCACGCAGATGTAGTCGCGGCCATTAGTATTATTAAATAAATATAAATAGACAAAAGACATCACTATAAAGACCTATATAGGTATATCAGTGGATATGACTTCTGCCTCCGATTCCGGAGGGTGTGGGTTCGAATCCGATCCAAATTTTCAATCAACTCCAATTTTTCAGTTGTGTGCATTTTAGGAAATTAAATATCACGTGTCTTTAATGAAGGAAAACATCGTGAGGAAACCTGGCACCAGAGATTTTCTTTGAAAGAGAGAGAATTCTCTGCATGTGTGAAGTCTGCCAATCCGCATTGGGCCAGCGTGGTGGACTATTGGCCTAACCCCTCTCATTCTAAGAGGAGACTCGAGCTCACCAGTGAGCCGAATATTGGTCGCTAACGATAAAGACCTAAGCGTAGCTTGTGTTACGGGTAGGTACCTACTAAGATAGCTGATTTCATCCTTTAAATGTATTGTGTACATATAAATAATTTTAAATAAGCACACCTAAACATTCTTGCGTTCGATTCTATAATATTTGTGTGATAACACAAATATTATAGAATCGAATCCACGGCCGTGGATGCAGAGATCAGGGTCACTACCCACTGCACCACGCCGCCGTCTAAATAGTAAGTAAAATAGTAAATAAATAGTAACGTGTACATTCAGTGCAATAAATCTCGTAAAATAAAGTATCACAGACATTTAAGTCGTTGCAAGTTATCTGTGAAAACATAGTGTGCAAACTTATGTAACAAATAAGACGTTGTACCGTCTCGCAGTGTCAAATTCTCTCTGTGAAATTAATATATCAAAGTAATGGGTACTATTCCAAATTCAGAAGTTATGTTGTGTTGAAATACGCAATGTATATTTGCCCCTTGTTAAACATTTTCGGTGAACCACCTACCAATTAATATAACTTAGCACAAGCACTGTTTAGTTAACATTTGTCTATGATACATAATAGACAGGAAACTTATTCAGTTTGTACATCTACATTAAATGAACAAAAACAATATTATGTCTGTTTGTTTTGGTAATGTACAAATTAAAAACAACTATTTTTAATTTTCTGACTATCTAAGTATGTTTGACAATTCATTTGTTAAAGTATCATTCCTAAATTAATGGAACAATTTTCATGACATTTTCGTGGGGAGATTAAGCTATAAGCTAGATTAACTTGGGCCTCGTATAAATAAATTCGAATAAGAAGATTTTTTAAGCCAGCAAGGATATTGTATCTTGGTGATTATTCAAAAAAGATTATTACTTTACCTACCAATGACAATATTACGTATTTGTCGATACGATGCCTTAACTTATTAGTCCTCATAATCATAATCATTAACAACCCATATTCGGCTCAATGTTGAACACGAGTCTCCTCTTAGAATTAGAAGGGTTAGGCTAACTCCAAATAGTAGGCACCACGCCAGTTCAATGCGGATTGGCAGACTTCACACACGTAGAGAATTAAGAAAATTCTCAGGTATGCAGGTTTCCAATATTTTTCCTTCGCCGTTTGAGACACGCGACATTTAATTTCTTAAAATGCACATAACTGAAAATTTTAAGGTGCATGCCCCGGACCGGATTCAAACCTACGCCCTCCAAGGCAGAGGTCATAAGCACTGGGCTATCACAATGTAACTTTAGTATTTTAATGCAACGACGTCATAAGAACTAATCTTTCACTCAATAACTTACTAGTGAAAAATCAAACAGGATGTAATCTTTTTTTTTTTAAGCAATATAGGCCAGCGCTTGATTACAATTAAGCCTGATGGTAAGCATTAATGCGGTCTAAGTTGGAGCGCGCTTACCTAGAAGATGCCTATTCACTCTAGCTTTGAAGGTGTCCAAATAATATGTGTCAGGAAACACAAACGCCGGAAGGGCATTCCAAATTTTTGCTGTACGAATTAGAAAAGTACATGCAAATCTTTTCGTACGAGTTGCCTGGACATCCACAATATATGGATGCCACCGTTTCCAATCTGGCGATCAGTATTGAACAAGCTAAACGGTTCGATCTAAAGCTTCTTATCGATTTCTTGCAACCAATGACCCATTTAGCTCGGTCAGTTTACACGTACTTGTGTACAATGGATTTATGCATGGGTGGCGAAGCAAGAAGCCCGCGGCGACTGCACTAGCGATGCTGGGCTGTGCGCCCACATTGCTTCCGTCATTGGCTTTGATTAATGCATTCATTGTTCCAACTCTAAAGCACCGATAAACTACTAAATATATATGCTGTACAGTATTGGATGTGGTGTTTAGTTGGAATATTTACTTGATTTAGTGGTTTTTGTGCTAAGTAAGTTTTTATTAGGTACACTTTATAAAAAAACACTGTCAAAAGTCAAACTTTAAGGGTATAACGCAAGGTTGCTATGAAGCTCGGTGTCTGGTGGTGACTATACTACAGTCTTTCTTGACGAGTACTGTTTACCAACAAACAAATTAAAAATGAGGGTATAAATCACTAGTCATTTCACACTCAATAATAATTATATTTAACTTGTTCTTAAATTAATGAAAATAAATGTGGTTAATAAGCTTAGAACAATTATATATGGTTAATATATTTTAAAAAATATTTTATAAACAAACCATACATTATTTAAAATAAATAAGTTATGAAATGACATGCATTCTCTACCTTCATTTCTAATTTATCTATTGGTTAACAGTATTCATCAAAAACGGCTGTAGTATAGCTAGGAACATGATCTCTCATGAGAAATTATAAATAATTATTATCAAAAAAAATCGTTTTATACTTGGACAAATTATTAAGGATCCGAACTCTTAAAACTTACTACCACCATGATCCCTTACAAATGGTAGGAGACTGTAGCAACAGACAAAGCTTCTGGTTTATAAAATGAATAAGGCGTGGCAATCACAGACGCCTTACCCAATTATTTACTTAATGGATTTTACTTTATTTTTCACAAATTCGTATGTTTATAAACCTACACAATTTAATTGTTATTCTCTTTGTTAACAAAACGCGTTGTAGTCTAGAGAACTGATCACTTCGCTTCAACGAAGTCACAATGCCTTACGGCACTACCGCTGTTTAAAATAAGTCGTACCACAATTTGTGTGGCCCGACTCTTTACAGGATGCTCGAGGAAATTCTAGTTGGCTTTATCCTTTCACGTAGAAAATTAAATGTCTCACAGTAATTTTAGAGGCTTTTAACTTAGGGTCTAGCAGTTGATCTATTAAGTTCGTGAATTTAATTTCTCTAATTTTATTTTACCATTATTATATAGCGCACGCCCCTACGATTTCATTTACGTATTCCCGTTCCTATTGTATTGGGGAAAAAATATATACTCACTAATAGTGTAGCTTTCCATCGGTGAAAATTTAAAATAAAAAAATCAGTTTAGTGGTTTAGGCAGAAAAAAACATATACGCACTTTTAATATACATATAGGCAGAGCCTCAATTACTCGACGGTAAAGCAGCCGGACTCATCTCCGACGGGTGGTGGTTCGATCTCCGCCCCGCTTAACTACCTATTGTTGAACCCAGTGCTCATACCGTATTTCCAGAATAGTTGGAGGGGTATGGGTCATATTTAATAAAAAGATTCTTTAAAAAAAATTGTTACGTTTTATTTTTACCCGACTACGGCTTACTGGAAAACTAAACTAAATGGAAGGGTCATCCCTTCCTTTTGGCTCTACCGTTACCATTTTTGTACCTATGCATTTCTATATTTCATTATAAAATATTTTCTTGTTTCGTTACGTTACGTAGTCGGGTTATAGTTTCACGCTTTACTTTTTAATAATACAGCTAGTTACAATAACAAAACCTTATCTTGAAGGCCGGAAGTAGTATAACTAATTAGCTTTTTACAGAAATACCAAGAGTATTAAGGCCAAACATGTACTGATCATTATAATTATAGATCGGCAAAGTATCTTTTAATAGGAGTTCATTAGTCGTACTTAATAAGACGGAATTTACGGCGGAATCTATCAATTTAACGCGGTAAGATAAAAATTTGCATTGCATTTTCCTATAATAGCATAAAAAAAATTAAAAGAAAAAAAAAGGGGGAGATACCAGTATGATGGTTTTTGATATAACACTATTAATTATTAGAGGCGATACTGGCGATAGGGCATAAGATGGAAGCGGACTAAAGTAAATCACAATGAAAATCCATACATACCCCTTTCGGTTCCTACACGATATCGTACCGGAAAGCTAAATCGCTTGGCGGTTCGTCTTTACGGTACGGTGGTAACTAGCCACGGCCGAGGCTGAAGTGGTTATTGGTAAAAAGTCCACGTGATCAAATAAAATTTTCATGTTTTTTTTATAAAAAAATACAGTTAACATGAATATTTTTTTAAAAATATAACGATTTCGAGGCTCGATGCCCCTTTGAGTGTTTTGCGCTATATTCTACAGTATTGAATTTGTATGCGCTCACAGTCAAAATAATTTACTGTGTGGCTTTACCAACTACATACTCGTATCACTTTTAAAGGAACTTTTGATGAAACATGTATTAATGAAAAATATAATATGACTTTCTTTACAAAAACGTGTAGTAGGTTAAAATAAAAAGATAAATTCGGCTGAGACGGAACAAATCCTTACACCAAGGAGTGTTCGCAGGTGTGTTCAAATAAGACATTTACACTGTACGTACATAAATACGTCAGGTATCGTTGGCCGTTTACTTTGACTATGAATTTATTTATTTATAGTGCAGATTTTTTTTTGACTACGAATTTATTTATTTATTGTGCAGATGTTAATGTATCATCAGCTACGTTCCATTATAAATATGACACCGTAAAATTGTAAATACCGTTAGATTATAATCTATCTCGCGATATTTAGATCTGTCGAAAGATTGTGAACTGTACGTAAACTTTTGAGTCTTTTTTTTATTCTTTTACAAGTTGATCCTTGACTACAATTCCACCTAATGGTAAGTGATAATGCAATCTAAGATGGAACCGGTCTCACTCATTAAGAGGTGGATGAAAATCCACACTCCTTTCGGTTCCTACACGACATCGTATCGGATCGCGAAATCACAAAATCACTTGGTCTTTGCTGGTAACTAGCCACCAAACCTCCTACCAGCCAGGCATGGACCAATTAAGAAAACCTCAATCGGACTTCCGAGTTGTCGTTTCGTATAAAGATTCTTTTCTGTTCTGTCATGCATGCGCCAGGTTTCCAATCACGTGAAACACCCCGTTGTTCGTAAGGTACGGGTCGAATTTATTTGAAGGAAACCTCAAAACTTGTATACGAATGTAGTTTTCAGTTGACTCAACATTTCGGGATCAAGATAATACTAGACCCTATAAGGAAATCGGATATGGCCCATTTATATGAAATACATAAATAACTGTATGTTTATGTACGTAAGAATAATTTCCTTTACCAAACTAATTGGTTTAGTTTTTAAAACTCGTGATAATTATGTTGCGGCTAAATAAATTTCGAAAAAAAAAAAAACAATTTATATCCATAAAATAAACGTTAGAGCCATTTATGAGCTGCCCTATGTATTGTTGAAATTTCAATATCCTACTAATATTATAAACGCGAAAGTTTGTATGGATGTTTGGATGTTTGTTTGGATGTTTGTTACTCTTTAACGCCGCTACTAACGAAAAGAAGAAAATGGAAGCGATTTGGCTGAAATTTGGAATGGAAATAGGTTTTACTCCGGATTAATATATAGCCTACTTTTAATCCCGAAAAAATCCATGGTTTCCCGAGATTTGCGGAAACTGATGATTTTGATGATATGAATGTTTGTTACTCTTTCACGCTTCGATTGAAATTTGGTATTGAGATAATATTATGGCATGGATTAACATTTTTATCCCGGAAAAATACATGGTTCCCGAGGGATTTGTTAAAAACTAAATTCCACGCGGACGAAGTCGCGGGCGTCCGCTAGTCATTTATACTCGTATGTTACAATTAATTCAAATGTGAAAGTTGATTTCAATGTATGAATAGATATTCAATACTCAATAACAATCCTACTAATATTATAAACGCGAAAGTTTGTATGGATGTTTGTTTGGATGTTTGCTTGGATGTTTGTTTGGATATTGGATTTTGTAATCTGTGTGTAAAGTTAAAATTATCAGCGAATAATAAAGGCCCTTTTAATGCCCATATTCTTACGGGAACGGGATATACGCGACTGAAACCACAGGGCGTCCGCTAGTGAGTAAATAAATACCGAGTAGGTACTAAGTTGAATTAATATAGTCACGTTGCGCAGGGAGTATCACAACACAATTCAACGGCCGACTACGGCCAGACGCCAGGATGTTTAAGGAAATTGTAGTTGCCTTATCCTTTCACGTAGAAAATTAAACGTCTCACGTTAATATCCTCGGCTCCGAGCATTGGTTTTGGCATTTGATCTATTGTCTGCCGCTCTCGCGGACTACGCTTCCTAAACACGAGTAATTATTTTCTCCGTTTGTTTTGAGTAAAGTTTATCGCATGCTGATATTTATAAGTATTTGTTAACTTACCTTAACAGCCGATACACGTCCACTACTGGAGATAGGCCTCTTGCATAGACCTCCAAGCACAACGGTCTCGAGCCGCCAGCATCCAGCGGCTCCCTGCAACCCGCTTGATATCCTCGGTCCACCTAGAGGGGGGTCGACCGACACTGCGCTTTTCGGTGCGGGGTCGCCATTCCAGCACCTTGGGACCCCAACGTCCATCGACTCTTCGAACTATGTGGCCTGCCCAGCCACTTCAGCTTCGCGACTCGCTGAGCTACGTCAGTGACGGGTTCTACTGCGGATCTCCTCATTACTGATTCGATCACGCAGAGAAATTCCAAGCATAGCTCGCTCCATCGCCCGCTGAGCGACTTTGAGCTTTCTAATAAGGCCCATAGTCAGCGACCAAGTCTCGGATCCGTAGGTCATCATTTGTTAACTTATTTGGATAAATGTTTTGACGCCATATCTTCCATATATTTTGATCTGTCAATCTTGTAAAATAAGTAATGAGGCAGTTCTACACACCTAAAAATCATGGTATTTAGATAAACCATTTCTGGCAACCCCACAGTTGCAGTGTGAAAGCAGGCAATCTTACTTTTTAATTATTTTGGTTATATTATATTTCAGTAGTGTAATTTTTTTTTAATTAACCTATGAGGGAAAGCGGTTATATAAATAAAAAAATAAGCATTTAACTAGGCAACCTATGTGCAATGTGTCCATATGAATATTTTTCATCATTTATTATCCATATAAAATAACAGATGAAGAAATATATTTGTTTACCAGATCTGGTACTACACTCTTTGTTTTTGATAGCTGTATTGGTTAAAACCTGAAATTACCTTTTAAGAATTTGCTACATTGGGTTAGCTCCAAATAGCCTTCCTGACCGCGATCTTTACCATCTACTTCATTTACGTACTGTTCACTATTGAAATAGGAGTTTTATTACCAATCTAAAATAAGAGTTATTGATATAATATGAAAATATTATATTATATAGTCCAGGGTTCGCGTCGTGGTTCGTCCAATCGATTGCGTTTCTTTTTTTTTGTTTTTGATGGTAGGGTAGGTGTAGGGTAGGGTAGTGTAATGTAGGGGTAGAGTAGGGGTAGGGTAGGGGTAGGATTAGGGTAGTGTAGTGTAGGGCCTACCCCTGAAGTGCAAATAAATAAGTAAATACATAAGTCAAAGCGAAGCTTGACCGGTTCCGCTAGTATTCAAATAGATTCTTTATTCATAAAAAATATTTATATTAAAAACTGAATTGAATTTTTTTGAATTGAAATATGAATATTTTTAACCAAAAAACACAGTCCATAAAAAACTTTAATCGTTAGAGATCGTGCATATGGAACTAAAAAAAAGTAGTTATACAAAATATATGCACTTCGAGCGTTCGCAACCACTATGTTAGTCAATAGTAATTTAGCTTCGTAGAGTTTACTCAGTTAGCTCAGAGCGAATCTAACCGCTAAAGTCGAAACAACCCTGGGTTTTATAGGGATTTATACGCCAGTTATCCGCTGTTTTTGCCGTAGCTTTTGTCCGATCCGTTTACATTTGTGATACTGCAGAAAAGAGGAATCTCTGACAGTACTAGTGCAATTGTTTATTTGACGTCTTAAGCCGCTACTATTAGATAAATAATAGATAGGGTAGTTGACTCATATCAAATTTAATATAAACAATATTAATTTCGTGTAGTACATGGAATAAGGCTGCGAAATATATCAATATCATTTAAGAAAAGTTAAGGATTTCATATAAAACTTAAATTAAATATTATTAAATACGCAGGAGGCTGGGATCTTACCAGGACCACGATCTTCAGGAATGAAGGAACGACTGTAGAGAGAGAGATCGAAGGATTTCTCAGCTATTTATTGGGAATTCAAGCGCAAGAATATTTGTGTCAAAATTTTCCATCAAAGCGCATAGATTGATGATAGCAACAAAGCACTCCATGAATCATTGTCAGTCTAATCACGCGAATCATTTCGTAGGCGAGATAGTGTTTACATTGGCCGATGTTCAGTGTCAGGGCAGCTATCGGTCACGCTTCCTATTTGCTACATGCGACATTGATGGAAGTTCATTACATTTTTAATTATTTATTAATTGACAAATTCTGGTAACTCGATACAAAGTTATGTTGCCGCGTTTATTTTATGTTTAATTATCTCGCAAAAAACATAAGTTTTTTCGGGATAAAAGGTAGCCCATTTGTTAATCTCGCGTATTATCTATCTTCGTTTAAATTTCAGCCAAATCGGTTCAGTATTTGCGGCATTAAGGAGTAAAAAACATCCATACAAATTTTCGCGTTTATAACATTAGTAGGAAGTAGGACTAGCTTGACCTGTCGGATGCCATCCTATCAGAACGTTGGCTTAAAATATTTTTTTTGTTTTCCACCGTCCACGAGGAAATCGGTGTGAAATTTCATTGACCGTGACTTGTGTGATGTGTCCTTGCCATAGTATTATTTGAAGGCAAGAAATATGATCCCATTTATAAGAAACAAAAATAATGACAAAAGGTAAAGTATTTTTAGAGTAATGGTGAGAATATGTCAATCGGGAATGGCCGAGGTGAGATATCGGACATTTGTTACGTTCCTCGCTATCATGACCCTCATCTATGGAACAATTTTCAGTGACGTGTACGATCTGTGGTCCCTTCCAATGTATCACTGTGGCAGTCCTATTTTAGTTTTTTTATCGAATGCGATTACATTTCACTTGGAACATCCATTTCCTAATACAAAGTGTAGGAGATATATGTTCCAAGATGGATGTATAATTATATTCCTACTCGAATACCTCTTTACTACAATAACGTGATATCTCGAAAATGATTATTTTCATTGAGGTTATTTTTTAACTTTGAAAAATTAGTCGTGTTGGTCTGTCGTCCCTTCGAACTGAGAGTTTGAGTGCGCACACACTTGTGTGCTTATAACAATAACCTCCAGCGTAGAAAATGCTTAGGGGCTATATTGGAAACATTTATCTTTACAGATGCCTACGTGATAACAACTATCTGGGTGCCAATTTTCAATAAGCTGTATGTTGATAGATTAGTTGGTAAGCAGCCTTGATACAAATATTTCGGGTCTTTTTCTCTTTTTCATTGAAGATAATAAATTATGGTTTACACGTATTAAAAGCACCACGGAGTAAAAAATCGCGAATTTATAATTTAGCGCACGTAGCGGTGTATAAAAGCTGAGGGTGAGCATCAAAGAGGTTCCATCGAGTTTTCATTATGCAGTGGCAGTCGCTAGAGACCTTCTGTTTATTTGAATTCAAAAAACTTCGTTCGTGACCCACTAGTCACTTGCAACGTATAACAAACACGTGACTGTCTCGACGAGTAGGTAAGTCCTGAAGCAGAAGGGTTGTTTTTTGAGCGCAAATGTATATTTATTCCATTATTTGGAAAGCACTAGATATTTTTACTCTGGCACTAGCCTAAAACCTAAAACTAATTCATTGAAGGTTATTAAGGTAAAACACAATATGCTTTTGTTAGATTTTTGTTGTGGTATTGATGTATTAGATATTTCCCGGATATTTCATTAGTTGTGTCGGTTTTTGATATTATTTAATTTTTTCTTGTAAGATATCAGATTAATAATTAAGTACGTAGCCCCACCCACGTAGCCAGTGGCGTGTATAAGGTTTTTAACTAGGGTATGCACTATAAGTAATAATTTGAAATTCCTTGTCCAACCATGTATTCTGTGGCCCAACATGGGTTTGTATTGGGTCCTTAGGGTTGGCAGTGCATTTTTGCACCTATGAAGTGCACGCCATTGCACTAAGTTTCCGTACCCGTGACAATACGGAGATAAAATAGTATCTATGACACTTACAAATAACGTGACTTTCAATTGGTAAAAAGTTTTTCAAAATCGGTTCAGTAGATCCAGAGATTACCTCCAAGAACACTACAAACTTTACCTCTTTATACTATTAAAATCTGTTACGTAGTTTTACGATAGGACTATGTATGTAAAGATAAAGTTTAGTTGGCTCAGAGCCGAATGCAAGTCATAAACGAATCCTCAATAGTTCAAAGATTAGGGAAGGTTAACTGAAATGCGAAAGGTCTTAAATCTGAACTACGTTATCTGCACAGTTTCATAACTACCCCTCACTGCAGAATACATAATAGAACAAGTAGGTACAATGATTTTACTGATCAGGAAAGCCTATCTATAGGTACATAATATTAATCTATACTAATGTTGAAGAGTTTGTTTGTTTGATTGGTTGAACGTTCTAATCTCAGGAACTTCTGGTCCGATTTGGAAAATTCTTTCAGTGTTAGATAGGCCATTTATCGATGAAGGCTATAGACTATATATTATCTCCGTATACTTACGGGGAAGAGAATTACTTAGGTGAAACCGCGCGGCGTGGCAAGTTACCAAAGGCGGTTACCCTACCGGCAAAGGCGTACCGCTAAGCGATTTAGCGTTCCAGTACGATATCGTGTAAAAACCGAAAGGGGTGTGTGCTCACGCTAAAAACCGTGAAGTGTTTTTTACGTCGGCAACACTGGCCGGACTTCCGTTAAAACGGTCCGCCATTATACTTCCGCCCACTCTTCCCTCGTCTCTGCTCGTTCACCGCCCACGCGTGTGCATCTAAAAACTTATAATTGCAATAAATCTCAGTAAATAAATAATCCAGCGACTCGAGTCGATTCCCCAGTGCTCACTAGTGCATAAACCTCGTGAAAAGTGCCGACCACGCTCCCACACAAGCGGCGATGCTCGCCGCCAGCTCAGCTCAGCCCTTATAAATTTCCCTACTCAAGTCCGCCCACATCATCATCCTCAATCAGCCCTGGTCAATCGAGGCCTGGTCACGCTAACCTGGCACATCAGTGTGGATTTTCATCCCACTCCTAACAAATTAGCCCGCTTATTTTGGATTTGCATCACAACTTACCATCAGGTGATATTGTAGTCAAGGGCTATCTTGTAAAGAATTAAAAAAAAGACAAAGCGATTCATGAGGAAGGTTTTGGTATACATATAATTTGTTAATATTTTATGGCATTACTCGGTGGATCATCATTATCAACCCATATTCTCTCTCAGAATGAGAGGGGTTAGGCCAATAGTCCACCACGCTGGCCCAATGTGGATTGGCAGACTTCACACACGCAGAGAATTACGAAAATTATCTGATGTGCAGGTTTCCTCACGATGTTTTCCTTTACCGTTTGAGATATGTGATATTTAATTTCTTAAACTGCACACAACTGAAAAGTTGGTGGTGCATGCTCCGGACCGGATTCGAACCTATGCCCTCCGGAATCGGAGGCAGAGGTCATATCCACTGGACTATCACGTCTCTCTCGTTGGATGACTCTGGAAAATATGCTAAGCGTATATAGGAATATAATAGGAATAATTTTTATTAACATTTTCCCGCACGACATTATTGCCGTTTAATGAAATCTCTGCACAATTCGTGCGAGGCGCATCATAAATTAATGTCACTCTGATTACGGAATGATTTCGCTCGCGGCATTCATGATGTTTGCGCTCGCCAAATGTCCAGTTGATATGTTGAATTTAGCTATAATAGGCCGAAAGCCTGCTAGAGTGACGGCCTCCGTGGCGCAGTGGTATGCGCGGTTGATTTACAAGACGGAGATCCTGGGTCCAGGTCTGGCTGGTGGGAGGCTTCGGCTGCGGCTAGTTACCACCCTACCGCCAAGCGATTTAGCGTTCCGGTACAATGTCGTAGAAACCGATAGGGGTGTGGATTTTCATCCTCCCCCTAACAAGTTAGCCCGCTTCCATCTTAGATTGCATCATCACTTACCATCAGGTGAGATTGTAATCAAGGGCTAACTTGTAAAGAATTAAAAAAAAAAGAGTCACACAGTTCTAGGAAGGCTGATTGTTTGTCAGCCCATGTTCCTACAATAAGTAAGTACGGTAGCCAATTATGGAGTTTTAGAATTTAAAATATCGTGACTTAAAGCCGTGATAGCCCAGTTAATAGGGTTGAATCCGGTCCGGGGTATGCACCTCCAACTTTTCAGTTAATTATGTGCATTTTAAGAAATTAAACATCACTTGTCTCAAACGGTAAAGGAAAAACATCGTGAGAAAACCTGCATAACTGAAAGTTTTCTTTATTCTCTAGGTGTGTGAAGGATGTCAATCCGCATTTAGCCAGCGTGGTGGACTATTGGCCTAACCCCTCTCTTTCTAAGAGGAGACCCGTACTCGACAGAGAGCCGAATATGGGTTGTTAATGACGATGATAATGAGATCCAGAGCTTGCGATAGCCAGATATATGATAGTTTGTCGGCCATTCAGTTTTTCACAAATCCCGTGGGAACCATGACTTTTTCCGGGATGAAAAGTAGCCTATGTGTTAATCCAGAGTAAAATCTATTTCCATTCCAAATTTCAGTCAAATCGCTTCAGTAGCTGCAGCGTAAAAGAGGAACAAACATACTTACACACTAACACACAAAATTTCGCCTTTATAATATTAGTGTGATTACAGTGAAATATTGGCTATCGCAGATTCTCGGTCCATAGTACGTCATTTGTTTATAATTGATTCTATCGTAATTTTCAACTAATAGGAATTGTGTAACAAAATGTAAATTACATTACCTATGCCATGGTTAGCTATTATTATTCGTAATAGTGATCTCAATTTATATGAATATTGCATAGTTTAATAGAAATATGTTACTTTTCGGGTACGATTTGGTTTTGGGTGAGAACACAACCAATTTGTACTGAATAGGTAAACTCAGCGACTCAGCGAGTCGCAAAGCTGAAGTGGCAATGGGCAGGCCACATAATTCGAAAAGCCGATGGAAGTTAGGGTCCCAAGGTGCTAGAATGGCGACCCCGCATCGGAAAGCGCAGTGTTGGTCGACCCCCACTTGGTGGACCGAAGACATCAAACGGGTTGCAGGGAGCCGCTGGATGCTCGCGGCTCGACACCGTTTTGTTTGGAAGTTCATGCAAGAGTCCTATGTCCAGCAGTGGAAACTATGATGATGATGATGATGATGATGAGGTAAACAAAGATATTTAAAATCAAGACGTGATGACTTTGTTGGTAATTTTTCAACGAGCTTAATATTTGTTATCGCAAACCTTACTACCATGTCTCGTTTCTAGTTTCGCCTGATTTGTACTGAATATATGTATAAAGCTTAAAGCATAAATACACATAAGCAAACTTACACTCATACGAAGATTAAGAAGTCATGAATATTTTTTTTTGGGCCCAAGGCCTGAACTTAACTGTAAGCTGTACACACGTAATGAAATTTTGTTAAAACAGCAATATCTCAAAACTATTATTCATACAAAAGATGTCGTATAGGGATCGTACATAGATGTTAAAGCGATAATGATGGCGGCAGCAGACCGTAGTGCCTATACACAAGCTCGGGAAGCTATTGATTTTTTATTTGGCTGAAGCTGTGGATAATGGACGCTTTTATGCAAATGCAGCTTCCGCAGTGCATCATAACTCGTTGAACTGAGCAAATAGAGTAAAACTGAGACCATTATGTACAGACGCGATATTTTTACGTTATTAGTACATTACTGTCAAGGGTGGAAATAAATCAGGGTGGAATAACAACATGGCAAGTCAAATATTTGAAATAGTGATGATTTTATCAGCGATATTTTTTTCAATTAAATGGTAGCGAGCTGAACGGTTTCTATAAGCAAAAGCGTAGCTACGCCAGCGGAGACGGTGCAATGCCGAGGCTTTCTCCAGCTCAGGGGCCCTCGAACCCTTATGCCGAGAAAATCTCGATCGAACTGACCTTAGTAAATTTCGAAACGAAAAGAGGTGATGATAACGTAGCTTAGCATTTTTATGTACAACACTAATATCACACTATCTACTATAAAGGCGAAAGTTTGTGTGTAAGTAAGTGTTAAAGTGTGTATGTATGTTTTTTCCTCTTTTACGCTGCGGCTGGAATGGAAATAGAGTTTACTGTGGATTAATACATAGGCTATTTTTCATCTCGGAAAAATCCATGGTTCCCGCGAGATCGCTTCATAAAAGCGCCTTAGTCCGAGAAGAACCCACAAAAAACTCAGCCAAGGTAAGTAATACAAATTATATTTAGGTTTCTTAAACTATGTAAAGCAGTTCAGAGATATGAGGGCGACGGGGGGAAAGATTGCGCGGGTGTGAAATCGTGCGTGCGGGGAAGTGAGGTGCATGAGTTGTGGTTTTTTCATTCATTGTTATACGCCCGGCCCGCGCGGACCATCTGGAGTGTACAAACGAATTTGCCAAGCTATAGTCTTTTCCACTCTGTTCGATCTCGTGCTAGTGTTATCCTGTCGTTAGTTTTATAACATCTGCCCATCTGTCGACTAACACTTTTAATAAACTTACCTTTAAGGTGTTAGAGAAAGTCGAATTCAAAAATCACTGTTTAGAAATAAAACTCAACAGAATCACACAGTCAGTCAAAAAGAAAATCCTCAAATTAACCGAGCTGATAATCGAATAGAGCCGTGATAGCCCAGTGGAAAAAGGACCTACGTACAACTGCCAAACCGAGGCCAAGTGCGGAAAAGGCCCAGGAAAAAAAAGAAGAAAAATAAGTCCAGTGGAAATGACCTCTGCCGCCGATTGCGGAGGGTGTATGTTCGAATCCGGTCCTTTTTTCAGTTGTGAGCAGTATAAGAAATTAAATATCACGTGTCATCAAATAAAATGTGTTTTACATTCACCGTTTGAATTAAAAAGTGTGAAGTTTGCCAATCCGCATTAGGCCAGCGAGGTGGATTATTGGACTAACCCCTCTAAGTCTCAGAGGAGACTCGAGCTCAGCAGTGAGCCGTACATAGGTTGATAATGATCATGATGATAATCGAAACTTAGAACCTCTGTGACATCAAGGTTTCACCTTAATACGTATAGTTAAGCGAGGTTTTATTGAGACAGCCCTCAGAATAAATATTTGTCTTTATTAGTTACCTACGAGTAGGTATCTTAAATATATTCTCTTATAGGATAATAGAGCTAAATATTTATTCTGGGGATTGTTATTAAATCAAAGAGAAAAAACAGAAATATAAAAGCAATGTATTTTATTTTATGTAGTTATGTACTTCAATTTATCTGCCATATGCATAGCAATGTTTATTAGTATTTATAATGTCAGTATTTTACCTCCGGCGGTCCGAGCAATTGAATGTTTTAATTATCAATTTTTTTAATATTTCTGCAGTCCACTTCAGTTTCGGGATGACACGCCAATTAATTTAACACAGAATGGAGCAAACAGCAATTGCATTCACTTTTTGAATTAATTAATTTAACTAAGTGGTGTTAAGTTTCCGTCGTTAAGAACTTAAGCGAAAAACCCATTTTAATTTTATGTATTTAATATTAAATGGTAACAATTTTTGTTAATTTCGATATTCTAATTTATTAAAATTCTTACAAATTCGTTAAATATTGTTGTTAACCTCTAAAACAAAGAAAAAGTGTTATTAAGTTTACCGTGCGTTTCTGATTGTCTGTTTATGGCATTGTTTCCTATTAAGCGGATGGAATTGGAATGGAATTTTATTCATTCTCCACGTGTGTGAAGTCTGCCAATCCGCATTGGGCCAGCGTGGCTCTCATTCTAAGAGGAGACTGGTGATCAACAGTGAGCCGAATATGGGTTATTAATGATAATAATGAATCCTATAGCAGGGGCATCATCATCATCATTGGCCCTGTATGACTGTTAAAATTAGCCGATAATGATAATGGAAGTTTCTACTCCTAAGATAAGGTTCTATCTCGGTCGGATGAACTAACTATCTAGTAAGGAATAACTTCAACAAGGAGGCTGACAGAAGAATTCAGCTTGGTTGGGCAGCATTTGGGAAGTTGCATCGGGTCTTCAAATCGTCAATACCCGAAAGCCTGGCAACACAGGCAAGCCTAAAATCCTGAGATTACAGGCAAGACATCATTAAAGTCTTTAATGATGTCTATTAGCCTGTGATGACGTATGAAGCGGAAACATGGACATTGACGATTGGATATATTATCCACAAATTTAAAGTCGCTCAGCGAGCTATGGAGAGGGGTTATATTAGGAGTCTCTCTGAAGGACAAAATCCGGAGTGAGAAAATCTGTAGGAGAACGAAAATAATCGACGTAGCCCAAAAGATTAGTAAACTGAAGTTGCAGTTGACGGGCCATGTTTGTCGCAGAACAAATGGCCGCTGGGGCAGACGTGTTCTGGAGTGGAGACCACGTACCAGCAAGCGCAGTGTAGGACGCCCTCCAGCTAGATATTCCGACGACATCAAGAAGGTAGTGGGAAGTGGCTTGATGAGGAAAGCGGAAAATCAAGTGTGGCAGCGCGCTCCTGGAAATGCCTATGTCCAGCCATGGACGTATACAGTGTTAATGTAACCAATCTAAAGAATTTTTAAATCAAAGAAAATCGCTGTCTAAACCGCACTTGAGCAGCATGGTGGATCCAAGCTACATATCCCCTCTTCTATAAGGAGGAAGGCCTGTCTGGGTTGTTAAAATAGGCTGAAAATGATGACGATGAAGAGTCCGCCCGTTAGCTGTTCACTTGGCCTTTTCACTTGGCCTTCACCCTCACTTCAGTTCACGTATTCGCCTTGTGATGCATCTCGTGTAACGTCAAAACCATGTCAACTCAGGACACGTAGACATGTAAAGCGGCCTGCGTGTGTTAGAAATGCACTTAACACGCTATGCGACATGTCCGAGGTAAACGTTAGGTATCTAAGCCTAGCTTAGGCTGTCCTTCCACCCAAGAATAAGTGTGAAATTACGTTTATTTCCTAGAAAGTTATGTTTTTATTTATTATGTATGTAAATACGAAATAAATAATAAATAGATACTTAGCTTACTACAGTTCAACAAAATACACACACATAAAGACAAGTTAAATGGAAATGTAAGAAGTAGATGTATTTAAATTTATCTATATTATGAAGCTGAAGAGTTTGTTTGTTTGGTTGGTTGAACGCGCTTATCTCCGGAACTACTTGGTCCGATTTGAAAAATTCTTTCAGTATTATATAGGCCATTTATTGAGGAGGAAGGAATACGGCGATAACATAGGCCATATATTATCCCCGTATTCCTACGGTGACAGGAAGCACGTGGGTGAACCGCGCGGCGTCAGATAGTATAGTAGGTACATGAATTAACAGCCCTTTTAAATTATATGTTAAGAGATTATGTTTAAAATGTATTACTACTGAAATTCCGTTCAGGTTTTGCTCAGTAGTATGCAATTGTACAGTAAATGAAAGTGTATGTATTTGATAAATTTTTCCAAACGTCAAAATTGTCGTCCATTTTGTGACGGTAATATGTTACTTGATGTCACTAAAGGAATAAAACGTCAAAGTAATTATTATTAACTAATAATTTTGTCAAACACTCCGTTTGGTTAAGGTTTAGGGTTATCGTGAAATAGTTAAAATTAATCATTGCGGACAGCGTTTTGGCTCGTATTGTCAAAAAAATGTTTTTTTTTTCTGTCTAGTAGAAAGCTAGTTGACCCTTTTAAAAAAGTGTTAACTAGCCTATTAGCTAAGGCCTAAGTAAAAGCGATACATTGTTAAATACCACTATAGCATTGCTGCTTTCCATAGGTCGCCTCAATAGCTGTCATTCCACCTCGCCTCCCTACCTTTTTAACCGACTTCCAAAAAGGAGGAGGTTCTACGTTCGACTGTATGTATGTTTTTTTTTTTTTTTTTTTTTTTTTTTTTATGTATGTCCAGCGATAATTCCGTCAATTATGGACCGATTTTGAAAATTCTTTTTTTGTTTTGAAGAGTTTACTTCCAGGGTGGTCCCATTTTTTTCATGTCAGGATCTGATGATGGCATCCTGGAGAAATTGAGGGCAACTTTCGAAAGTTGTAGAGACGGCTAGTGCGTTTGTTAGTGTTTCCATAAGGTATTTTAAACCACTACAACTTTATGAAGGTTTGGAGTTGGTCTGATGATGGAGCCGAAACACAGACGATGGAACTCGTCAACGATTTACAGCAGTCACCTTTTGTTTGGGCTTGATTAATTTGTATTGATGAGTACTTTCCACCTATATGGGTTGTGACTGTATTAAGGGTCTGGTGATGAAGACGAGGGACAGTGAAGAGAACTCCTCGACGGTTCACAGTAGCTACCTCGTGTTTGGACTTGATAAATTTGTATTGATGAGAACTTTCCACCTAGATGGATTGTGACTGTATTAAGGATCTGGTGATGAAGACGATGGACAGTGAAGAGAACTCCTCGACGGTTCACAGTAGCTACCTTGTGTTTGGACTTGATAAATTTGTGTTGATGAGAACTTTCCACCTAGATGGATTGTGACTGTATTAAGGGTCTGATGATGAAGACGAGGGACAGTGAAGAGAACTCCTCGACGGTTCACAGTAGCTACCTTGTGTTTGGACTTGATAATTTTGTATTGATAAGAACTTTCCACTTAGATAGGTTGTGACTGTACACACGCAGTAGATATGCTAACACTAAAAATAAAAAAATAAAAATTTTAATAAAAAAAATTCAACCGACTTCCAAGTCAAAAAATAACTTTAACTAAAAAGCAAAAAATAACATCCTACCTATGTGCTACCTTCTGATCAATTTGAAGGCGGTGCCAAGACAGTGTTATGTTTTAATTAAAGCTGTTTCTGAAAGAACCACAGAAATATTGTAGTTAAAACGTGTTTAATTAAAACATCACTGGCTTGGCACCGCCTTCAAACTGATCAGAAGGTAGCACATAGGTAGGATGTTATTTTTTGCTTTTTAGTTAAAGTTATTTTTTGACTTGGAAGTCGGTTGAATTTTTTTTATTAAAATTTTTTTACCTCTTTATTCTATCAGAGATGGATCGATCTTATCTCGTGGAAAGGCAACCTTAGCCGGGTTGCAGAACCTATAGCAGGAGAATGAGGCAAACTTTCGGCCTGCATAACATATAGAGATATGTTACCGCAGACTCCTTAACTATTGCTAGAGTTTATGTTTTTAAAATGCGTTTTTTTTTCAAGATATCAAAATAATATGATCATTATATTTAAAGGTAAAGTCTTTATGGCTTTATTATTGAAACACAGCAACTGAACTAAGAATAGAACAAGATAGTTTTTTATTGTACTAGCGGACCCGGTCAAGCTTCGCTTTGACTAATGTGCACTTCTTCTCTATCCCTACCCTATACTACCCTACTGCTACTCTACCCTTACCCTACCCCTACCCCACTCCTACCCGACCCCTACCCCACCCCTACCCTACCCCTACCCTACCCTACATTGATACCCTGGCATTGTTTTTATACCTATGTAAATTGTTTATCTTGGAAAAATCATAGAGATTATAAAAAGACATTTACGCATTCGTTAAACTATAGCATAAATCTTAGAAATTGTTTTCGGAAATAGAAACTTTAATTTGAACAAAATAAATTTATGAACGCACGCGTAAATGTTAATCATTTGTCAGTTTAAAAGAACGCACGTCAAATGTCAATCATTACGTATTTGACAGGATGAACAACAAATGTTTGAGGTTTGACAGGTACTAAACAAACTAACATTTATGGGAAAATATTTTTTTCGTCGAGTTTTCATTGTTTTTAAGATGTGTTCTGCTATTCTTGGCGGAGACAAATCTAACGAATCAAAAACCATGAAAATCGGTCCAGCAGATCTCGAGTTATAAGTGTTTTAACAAACCCGGCTTTCTTTTATATATATATATATATATATAGATATATTATATATTTTTATTTGGAGCTTAATAACTTTGGACATTTAAAGCATTTAAAGCAAAGTCTAAAAATTTGCCTCCAAACATACTCGTATATAAAGTGCTTCTTTGGGTGTGCTCCAAATTGCATTTTGCTCGGCGATCTTTTCTGTCTACCTCGTTTTCCGTCGTTTTACTTTTGAAATACGAGCGAAACTTAACCGAGTAGAGTTTGTACCGAGACATAATGCAGATTAGATATTAAAATCCTTAGTAAAAATAATATAGTCCATTGGATTCTTAACATTTTTAGCCGGCAGTAACATTTTGGATTCATCGTCGAAGAGTGCTTAAATCAAATTATGAGAATTCTAACCCCCAAGCATTGTTCTTACTAATAAAAATATAATTAATGATCCAAATTAAAAAAAAATACTTTAGATAACAACTACCTACACGCATTCTTATTTATTTCAATGCTTTTTACGTTTATCGACTGCATGTAAAGGTTTATTTTTCATAAGATATAGTTACTTACATTAGAATAATACAGAATAAGTAAAGAGAATAATAACTATTTGTCTAATCTCATAAAAAACATAAATAAAGCTCAACTACGAGATAAATGTTTTTGAGAGTTATAAAGTTATATTGAGTTTGAATTTAGATATTTTATTATTATATTATTTATTTAGTACCAACATATACACACATAACAATAAAACGAAAAACAGTGGACAAGGAAACACTTATCTTTTTATGAAATTTCTGCCAGTGACCCGTAGGAGACGCAGTGAGTAGGAGTAGGGAATAATATAATAATGGTTTCAAACAAAATTACAATAACATATAGATATATTTAATAAATGAATGAGAGAAAAGCAATCCATTAGTTAATAATATAAACAATATTTAATAAATAATGTTTATGTTATTAACTATCTAATTAACTGTTTTGGCCTTATATTTTCTCCTTTGTCGTAATAAAGCCACAAAGGCACACAGCGAGTCAAACTCACTCACTACGAGTATACTGCGTTTATCTAAATTTCTGGATACCCGCCAATTTGATGCGCACTTGGAGTATTGATGAACTAAAGGGACGCAGTGCGAATAATATTATAGATATTACTTTACCTATCGTCTATAGGTAGGTATAAATTTTTTACAAAGCTTTCAACCCTTTTTTGACTTATGCACCAAATTTATAATCAAAATAAAACTACAAAAATGAAGGACTTTTCTACAAACTTTCAACCCCTGTTTTCATCATCACCATCAGCCGATGGACGTCAACTGCTGTACATGGGCGTCTTATATGGACTTCAAACATAGGCCTCTTGTTGTATCCAAACAAAGCGGTCTCGAGCCAGCATCCAGCGGCTCCCTGCAATCCGCTTGATGTCCTCAGTCCACCTAGCAGGGGGTCGACCAACACTGCGCCGGTGCTAGGTTGCTATTCCAGCACCTTGGGACTCCAACGTCCATCGGCTCTTCGAACTGTGTGGCTCGCCCATTGCCACTTCAGCTTCGCGACTCGCTGAGCTCTGTCAGTGACTTTGGTTCGTCTGCGGATCTCCTCATTTCTGATTCGATCACGCAGAGTTCTATTAAAACATCTAATTTATCTCATCATTATCAACCCATATGCGGCTCACTGCTGAGCTCGAGTCTCTTCTCAGAATGCCCACTCATTCTGTTAACCATCAGTCCACCACGCTGGCCCAATGCGGACTGGCAGACTTGAAACACAGAGAATTAACAAAATTCTCTGGTATTGCAGGTTTCCTCACAATGTTTTTCATTCACCGTTTGAGACACGTGATATTTAATTTCTTAAAATGCACACAACTGAAAAGTTTTAGGTGCATGTCCCGGGTTGGATCCGAACCCACATCCTCCGAAATCAAAGGGAGTGGTCATATCCACAATCACGGCTCTCCACTGGGCTACTCAATAAACTTACTATTTCACTAATATCACACCAAATTTATTTATTAACCGATATATTATAACAAAATTGGTTCAGCGGTAAAAAACCGTGAAAAAGTAACAGCCAAACAGACTGACTTTCGCATTAATAATATTATAATTGGGATTCATATTTACATGAAGTTTATGTAACGAATTGCATAGTTAAATTAATGAATTGCTTGTTAGCAAACACTTGCATTCGTTAATTGGATCGTTCTTGGTGTTTCCGGCTGACCAGAGTGCCGACTGCCGTTAACTTCAAAGATAGTTTTGGAAGTCGACACTAATTAAAATTTATGAAATCCATACAATGTTGTGATAATTTAAATTTACAACGTAATAAATGAATGAGAGAAAAGTTATCCATACATAGGTATAGGTTTTGTTAATGCGAAAGTGAGGTAGCTTGTTTGTTATTCACGAATAAATCCCTAAACCGATTGTTTTACCAATGGGAAGCTACATTATCAGCGAGTAACGTAGATTATATTTCATTCCCATGATTCCCACGGCGACAGTACTCAGACAATACTCGTATGTTATGACAGAAGCATTGAGGCATACTCTCAGCTTTGATAAAACAAAGATCTGGTTATTACATCTTGGACCAATACACAGTCTACATAAATCACGTGTCATTAGCTCAGCAAATAGGTAAATAAACGGCTGCTTGGCAACATTAATGCAATGATGTGCACGCACCGCCACGCGCGATATGATTGCGGTTAGCCACCCGCCGCCGCCGCCCGCCGCCGCCCGCCGCCGCCCGCCGCCTGCCGTCCTCAGCTGTCATACACACCGTCACCCATTACGGCGTGCTGTGTTGCGCTATGTCATACCCTTGTATTAATACTACACGTATATGAGTAGTACAAAACTGTTGCATAATAGTTTTTACTCTAATGTGAAGTGCAAAGAAAGGGACACACTTGATTTTTTTAAGAAATACATTGTAAATTTGTGACCGTAACTTACATATTTTTCAACATTAATTGTTATTTTTGTCTTCATCTAGTGAGAATGGTGATCCTAATTATTTGGAGATGGATGAAATTTTCAATCTGTTACCATCAAAGCCGAGACGCATTTACTTAAATACCTACCTACCTAGGTAAAGTGGAGAAAACAACAACGAATGGATTCACTTACGAAAGGAGTTTTTTAAACTATTATCTCACACGTTTACCTCACATACTCATTATTCATCTTCAGAGTAGTCGGAAATTATGTTACCGGGTAAAAACATCTCCTTTAATATCCAAAATTTAAGACTCTGTACATTTAATTTTCAATTAAAATAAATCATTGAATATTGTACTAAACTATTTTATTTTCTCGCAATCGTAGTGAAAAGCGGAGTGTAACACGTGGGGCTAAACCCATTATAAACTCGGTTTTTATTTAGCGATTCTCCTAAAAATACCTCGTATATAATGGGTCTTTTTAGCCTCTTGTATAACAATCTACTATTTTTTAACCATTTTTGATTATATAAATCTACGAATTTACTTTAATTCTCTCCCAAGAAACGCAACTAATATGGGTATTGATGTGACGTCTTGAATGCAGTTGTCGATTTGACGTTTGCTGTCAATTGTCATGTCATGGCTGCTTTGAGGGCGCCATCTTGTTAAAACTCAAACACTTGATTTTTAATTTTTTTTATTTCTTTTTATTTAGTTAGATTTATTCAGTTATTTAGATTTTAATGAAAAATCCTTGTTTTTTTTTTAAATTTTAATGAGGCGGAGTACAAGAGTGGACCTAACACGGACCATTTCTTTTCCTTCGAGGACGAAGTCGCGCACATCCACATAGTAGGTACCATAAAAATGTCCTACCCAATTCCGCTCCGGTTCCTGTGTGTCAAATGCTTAAGACTTGCAAAGATCTAAAAAAGGAATTCCATTAGCGTTATCCTTTCACGTAGAAAATTAAACGTCTCGTAGTAATTTCCGCGGCTTTTGGCTGTTGATCTCTCAAATTGAATCGCATAAAATAAATAAATTAATTATTTAACTTGAAAAATTTAGAAACGGTTTTATTATAAAATATCTATCTCTCGATTCTAAACAAAAACTTTTTGTGCTATCTAGCTATTTATGTCTATCTAGCTAAGATAAAAGATATAAATGGGTGATTTAGTCAACTGCTAATTCTAAAGGGTCAACTTTATGCCACTATAAATATTATTCCAAAGATAAGCTAGTTATTAATGTCAAAGAGACCAATTGAACGTCTAAAATTGATTCTCTAAGTTATCACTTCCAAGATTTGATCCACACGTACTAACAGAGTAAATTAAATAAAAAACATTCCAAATAATAACAGTGGCTAATCTCATGCAAACATAAGTGCAATCCAGGTGCAGATGGGACGGCAGACTGTCACGACCGGTTAGCACTTTCTCTGCGGCACTGATTTTTCTGTACTTTCCTCTGGAGCGGTACGAGGTTCTTCGACCTCGTAACTCTTGAACATGCTAGACATACGAGGTCAATTGACCTCGTATCGCATTGGCTTTACGTGCTTTTCAAGGCTCGGGTGTGTACCAACACCACCAACTTCTTAACCCCAGACTAATATTAAGATTTGTCTTATAAAACAACGTTTCATAAAGTTTTTTTCTTAGTCTACCTTGGACTCGAACCTTGGACATCATCGTTCATTGCTTAATGCTAGCTACATGACCAATAAGACAGTTAGAATGTGTGTAAAATATAATAATAATGACCAGACAAATTGGTTAGCACACTTACTAATTAATGTATTCATACATTTAAAAGCTTTGCCTTTCATTATAGAGGAATGTTCGCAGTCGTATATTGAGGACAATAGGTTAAATTAGTGAATAGTAGCAAAAGTGGTTTGCCTGTACCTACCTGCCTACCTGTCCCGGCGAGCGACGCCAGCACTAACTCAGCGATTGGAAATTCCTCCGACATTACGTTTATTCTTTGGTCGGGCCATAGAAGAAGCGGAATCTTAACTTAATATTAATGCCTGAATTTTCTTACTATTATAATTTTATCGTTTAGCAAACGCCCCGCGGTTTTGCCCCACGTAGTTTCTATTCCCTAGAAATACGGGGATAAAATACAGATAAATATTTTTACAAGTTCCTCGATTACGGGTGGTAATAACACATTAATTATGTTATTGTACAGGAATCTGTGTTGGTATACTTAAGAGGGTAGTTGATGACTTGAGCTCAGTTGTTTGTTAGGCAGCATGAACACCGTCATGCTGCTAGTCACGTCAATGATTCAGTACAATAATGTTTAGTTGTAATTATTGATCATAAATTATTTAGTGTGGGCACGGAGAACATGTCGGGCAGGGAAGGTGAGTGTTTCTATTGCATGCATTCTAAAGGAATCCCTTAAACCTACTTTCAAGGTCACAAGTCATGGGACCTGCTCGAAGTGTTTCCTCTACCACAAAATAATATGCCATATAATAATATATAATCACTATCGCTGCTACCCGTTACGTCATAATATGTACCTATTCACAAATAAGTAGCTTTCTATTGGTAAAGGAATTTTCAAAATCAACTCATTATATACAGAGATTACCGCCTGCAACCTCACAATCTTTCTCTCTCTAGATTATAAGGTATAGATGTATAAATGTGGGTTTGTTGTGCATTCAAGGCTCAATCCCTATTAAATCTACCGATTACTATGATACATATTTTACATATCTACTCGTTGTCGTTGGTCATTAACCCATATTCGACTCACTGCTGAGCTCGAGTCTCCTCTCAGAATGAGAGGGGTTAGGCCAATAGTCCACCACGCTGGCCCAATGCGGATTGGCAGACTTCACACACGCAGAGAATTAAGATAATTCTCTGGTATGCAGGTTTCCTCACGATGTTTTCCTTCACCGTTTGAGACACGTGATATTTAATTTCTTAAAATGCACACAACTGAAAAATTGGAGGTGCATGCCCCGGACCGGATTCGAACCCACACCCTCCGGAATCGGAGGCAGAGGTCATATCCACCTGGCTATCACGGTTGTCGTTGGTAGGTACGTCTAATGTAAGATAATGTAACTTCCTGATCCAAATCTACCCTCATCCAAAAAATAGTAGGTACGAAGAAGTTCGATCTAAGGTTATATGAAAAAACGAGTACTGTAACATACTCGAAATCACAGGAAGCAAGCTAAGTACATTAACATTTAAAAATTCCTCTTGTAAATAATATGAAGACCCCATTTGTTCTCAAGAGTGAAATAAATTTGATTTTTGTAAAAGTCTTTTGTGTATCCCAAGGTTTATAAGTGTTGCTTTCTTTAATCGCTTGTTTAGAGGCTCAGTCATTCTTAAACAATTGCGATTTTCACTAACTTCGGGTTTTGTTTTAGGATTCAGACTAAAAATTCCAACATACTGACAGTGAATAATCGATGAATGACGAATAGTTTCATTATAACAAATGCTATATGGTTTCGAAATATTTATTTTGCAGATTTATTTTGCACCTACGAAAATGAAAATAACTACGTTTCTTAATTATTTTAAATTAAAATATATTTATTTGCAAACTGTAAGTAGGTAGAAATAATAAATACAGAACTTCACATTCCACAAAATGGCATTCCACGCTATTTTTGATAAAAAAAGGATCTCTAGGTAAATTCTTTTGTTTAATTACATGAAGAATCATTAATAAGCAACTTTATAATCGTCGTTATTAACCCATATTTGGCTCACTGCTGAGCTCGAGTCTCCTCTTAGAATGAGAGGGGTTAGGCCTTAGTCCACCACGCTGGCCCAACGCGGATTGGCAGACTTCACACACGCAGAGAAATAAGAAAATTCTCTGGTATGCAGGTTTCCTCACGATGTTTTTCCTTCATCGTTTAAGACACGTGATATTCAGTTTCTTAAAATGCACACAACTAAAAAGTAGGAGGTGCATGCCCCGGACCGGATTCGAACCCTCACCCTCCGGAATCGGAGGCAGAGGTCATATCACGACTCACGAAAACAATAACTTGTCATATAGTCGCTCCTAATCTAAGAGTCACAAACACATATTAATTTACAAGTAGCAATAATGAAACCGGCTGCGATAAACCTTAAGGCTTAAATTATTTTGGACGGAGGTTGAAAAGAAAGGTAGCAACTGTAAAAGCTGATTGCTCTGGTATTTCAACGAATGAAGACTGTATGTCTCGGTAATTGCAGCTGTCTCGAGAACAAATGTGCGCTTAGCTTGTAGCAGTGACAGAACGCCATTCTAACAACTGATTTTATTTTACAAACCAATCCGAGGTTTTTAGCCATGAGATACTTACAACACTTATTGCGTTTTTTGCATTGAAAATTTGGGAAATTATGATTGAATATGTGTGCATTTTAAGAAATTTAATATCACGTGACTTAATCGGTGAAAATCGTGACGAAACTTGCATACTTGAGAATTTTCTTAATTCTCTAGGTGTCTGAAGTCTGCTAATCCGCATTGGGCCAGTGTGGTGGACTGAGACCTAATCACTCTCATCCTGAGAGGAGATTCTTGGTCGACAAGGAGCAGAATATGGGTTGTTAATGAATAATAATGATATTAACAATTTTGCTTACGTATACAGCTTGTCTAACTAAACTTACTTCACTTCAGACAAGGTGTACGTCCTATGATGGAAGTGGAGATGGGGGTGGAGTGGAAATTTTGGCCAAAAAAAATGTTATTCCTGGGTGTAACAATACTTTTAATATGTATCTAAATAAAGGTGAACGAAGCAGATGGCAAATTGAGTTTTTAACAAAGCTACAAGAAAATTTATGTTCAATATTTAGATCCTTAATAACTAATAGACTAATAACTAATAAGATTAATAACTAATAGATAGATAGTAATATATAGATATTACGTTATTTAAATACGATTAAAGAATTAAAAATACTTTTTCTTTTAAAATACTTCAATTACTCGCGTTTGAATATCTTTTTAGATATTTTAGCATATTCACACAAATCCTTTGTGTAACAAAAATAAAGCTCGGAATAGTGTGTAGTTTCAGTAAAAACGTGTGAAAGTGAATAAAGAATACCTACATTATGGGCGTCAGGATTTATGCTTAACATAGCGGAGCGTATTTCACCAGAGTTGTAACAAATTTTTTAAATCTTTTTGTGCTTCAAAAAAATTGAATATAATTTTAATATGTTTGTGTTTCCAATTGTTATTTTTGTAACATCGTATTTCGTATTTCTTATTAATGGGTTTTGGAACGGCATATTGTAAATATTTAGCGGATATGACCTCCGCATCCGCATTGGGTCATAGTGGTAGACTAAGGCCTAACTCCTCTCATTCTGAGAGGAGACTCGACCTCAGCAGTGAGTCGAATATGGGGTGATAATGATGAATATTTTTCTTTGGTACGTGCGTATTTATTCATTCTATCGTATACGATGACGTCGTATATGAAGTCAAAACACTAAACACAAAATTCGTGTTAACGGTCAATGTTCTATTTTCCGGGATAGTTGCCAATCCTTTAACGTCTGCTTCCGATCAAAGAGCTCGATTTCCTGTACTAAATACCTAACCGAAGATACGTGGTTGCTAACTGCTTCCTGGCTTCTACCACATCCCCTTTGTTAACTTGAGAACGCGTTTACATTGGAAAGTACTTAACTTATATAACAGAATACAATTCTACTATATTATGCATGATAACATGGATAAGTAAAGTATATTATAGGTATTTATATTACATACTCGTATCTATAAAACATTACTCATTAAAAGAAATTACTTACTTGCTTTGTGAAAGTTTATCCTGAAAATCAAAATTTTGTGATTGCGATAAATTGACAAATTCGTGTTAACACCAACTAGATCTGATAAACAAACTACATGAGATTATTATACAGATAATGATAATAATAATTAATTAGGAGTAAATTGTGATGAAAGTCATCAAAAATTAAAGAGTCATTGAATATTGTACAAACTGAAGTAACTGAAAAATTCAAAAACAATGTATAGAGATAAAAACAGACACTTGAGTATTCTCCAGGGAAATCACAAAGTTTGTGCGTGAGAACTTGAAGTTTTAGACTTCCGGGACAAGTTTACACTGTCTTCGTGGTTATACTCGTGTATCATACTTTACTTCAACAAAATGCATCAGAATAGTTCAAATTATTAATATTTTTTAAAAAGCCTTGTTAATTTCTGTAAATTCTTATCCTAACAATAATATAAAAAAACTTCGTGACGCACACTAGACTGGAATAGCTTAAATACCATCATCATCATCATCATCATATCAGCCGATGGTGGACATAGGCCTTTTGTAAGGACTTCCAAAAATCACGATACTGAGCCACCTACATCCAGCGAATCCCTGCGACTCGCTCGCTTGTCGTCAGTCCACCTAGTGGGGGGCCAACACTGCGCTTACTAGTGCGGGGTCGCCATTCCAGCACTTTGGGACTCCAACGTCCATCGGCTTTTCGAACTATGTAAACTATGTGCTTAAATACCAATTCAGCGTAATCGATAAAAGAATTAAGATGTAATGAGTTCCAAAGCATTCATTTATCTGTTTCTATATGCATAATATATTCTTAAATAAAATATAATTAGTAAAGTTAATAAGCAATCACAACTGAAAATGGGTCTTTTATTTCGTTTTTTGAATGAAATCCTATCAAATTTAACTGTTATTTCAAATAATTCCATCTCCAGTTTTAATTATATACCTGCCTACTGAAGGTCTTTGCCTTAAGTAAATTATTTCCTCGAAGGGTTTATGTCAATGATGTTAAATACTGTTACATGTGTTACTAGGTCATGAAAAATGAGGCGCTCAAAAGAGGAAAAGAGATGGTCCATTTCAGGTCTAGGTACTCTTGTACCCCGTATCATTAAAATTTAAATAAAAAAACAAAATTTATTAAAGTGAATAAATGTAACTAAGGAAAAAGAAATAAATAAAATTAAAACCCAAAATTTTGAGTTATATCAAGATGGCGGCTTTAAAGCAACTACGACATGACAATTGACAGCAAACGTCAAATCGATTACTGCATTGAAAACGTCATCAATCCGCCATTATTACCCATATTAGTGTTACATTTCTTGGGAGATAATGAATATTATTTTAAAAGAATTAAAGTAAATTCGTAGATTGGCATAATCAAAAATAGTTAAAAAAATATTTTCTTTTATTTCCGCTAGGGTACAATGACTGATTTTGGGCTCCATACAATTTTGGAGCATTTCCTTTCCACATCTCAATGTTAGTTGTGATCAACAACGAACGTTATTTAAACAAATAATACCTAACTGACATCTAGAATGTCAAATTGTGTATCCAGAAAGTATAAAAACTATATATACTTAAACAAATAATGGAATGAAAGACAAAACTGTGCATGTGTGCGCTCAGTTTTGTAGCCTATTATTCGTATCACTTTTTGCGGTATTTTGTAGGGACGAAACCGATCTATAGTATGAAATTATCATTGGTTTATGTTCTATTGCCTGTCTATCTTTACGCATTATCTTCTTAAAGGTGGTATAACATGTAATACTGTAGTCATAATTTTCTCACATCTTTATAGTCTAAAAATAAATTATTGTAAGCGTCGAATACAATAAAAGATTCTGGTAGTGGTTGAATAATTGTACAGATAAGAGATGAACAGGCGTCTATGCTTAGAAGGCCGTGAGTCTTTTGTGTTTTTTGTCTGAAGAAATATAATTACCGAGACGGCGTACAACCTTTTTAGAAATAGGGGATAATTACATAAACTTTCAACAGGATAAGGTAACCTTTGTTGTTCTCTTTCTTGTTACAAAGTTTATAAGTAGCCAGGAGACACGTCTTTGTATATTTTACAAAAAACCTTTTTTTGTCGCGTGACTGGCATTAAATAAATATAAATGATAAAATTCAGCATCATACGAGTACATAGATGGGAGAATTTAAAGCTTTGATCCACAAAGCTCGTTCATATGATTCGATTCAGTGACGATCACTGTAATTAGGGTACTCATGCTCAGGGTAGGGTACACATGCTCTAAAATAGCATGCTAAAAACGTGTATGTTCCATACGAGTATGTAAAGTATGCTCCATACGAGCATGTTTATCATCAGTTTACATTTGCTAGCAATTAGCATGCTATTTTTAAGTATGCTCCTGAATAAGCATGCTCAAAACAAACATTCCAATTACACATGCTAATTTGTAATTTGTAATTTGTAATTTGCTCTCTGTCTATAGCATCGTGTTAGAGAGGGAGAAATGAAGGTGAAGAGAATACAGAATAGCAATGCTGATCGACTAGCATACTCAATAAGCAAACCTGTTCAGACGCATTAAAAGCACGCCCCCTTCCACCCACGCAGCAAGTAGCATGCTCATAAATCGCACGACTGTTGATTCTTGAGCAAGCTCGAAATAAGCATGCTCATTATTAGCAATGTTGCGATACACATGCTAATATGTAGCAACTGCTCAATAGTAGCATGCTTTCGTGCTTGAAATGAGCATGTGAGCAGTAGCTTTAACGATAATTGTCTGAGAGTCCTCTCTTTGAGGCTAGGGGTGTAATACCGCATCTGTTTAACTCCGGACTGCTTGTGGAAATTTCTTGGAAGAAAGAAGCTCAATACTTTATAGCCAGACCCACAGGATTCGTTCCCAGGACTTCGTCTATTGATATACATCCGCCGTGACTAATTACCACCCTTACGGAAAAGACGTACCGCTAAGCGATTTAGTGTTCCAGTACAATACCGCGTAGAAACTGCCAAGGGTATTTTTTTTTTTATTCTTTACAAGTTAGCCCTTGACTACAATCTCACCTGATGGTAAGTGATGATGCTGTCTAAGATGGAAGCGGGCTAACTTGTTAGGAGGAGGATGAAAATCCACACCCCTTTCGGTTTCTACACGGCATCGGCCGAAGCCTCGCACCAGCCAGACCTGGACAAATTAAGAAAATCTCAATCTGCCCAGCCGGGGATCGAACCCAGGACCTCCGTCTTGTAGATCCACCGCGCATACCACTGCGCCACGGAGGCCGTCGAAATAAACTCTATGTTTAATCGGAAATGAATGGTTTTCGAAATTCAAAACAGCCAATGCTTTCGAGGTGAACAGTCGTACTAGGGGTGGATTATACAGCAATGCGTTGTACCGATATGAAACTTGATACTGAATTCGGATTTATGTTGGATTTACAGTCATAATTGAATTAGGATGGAGCTTAGTAAGTATTAGCGATTGATCATGTGTAAATAACCTTCTGAGAAATGATAAATTCATTAGAGTAGCTGTGTTTTGCTCGTCTATGAAATAATCAGTAATTTAGTAATTTCAGGAGTTTTTCTTACGATTGAATTGCAGCTAATGAAACACTAAAATGCGTATTATTTGGGTAATATTCGCTATTCTTTAATTCTTAGAATTTACTTCGTAGATTTTTTTAAATGTTGGTTTTCAACCCCCGATCCCCGATAAAGACAGCAGATTAGGTATATGTTAGTCTTATGTGTGTCTGTGGTACTGTATCTTCTAAACGAATGTATCATTTATTAAGCGGTTTTCTTTGTAAGCTAAAGTGATTGAGATGGTTTTAGGTATGTATATAATATGATAAAGCTAATTTAAATACATTATGGTAAACATAAAATTTGTGGTATAAAATTAGTTATTCTAGTTAAAATTTCATAAGTTTCATAAAAGTATTTTATAAATTCAATTTTAACTTGCTTTTTATTGAAAAAGATATAGGGCATATTATATAAACGGAATAAAATGATAAAGATGATCGCGGCTCTAATTAATTAGTATCTAAGATTATCCTAGTTAAAGATAAAAATAAACATCGGTTCATAACATTATTTTATTAAACAAGTTATTCTATTTATAGAATGCCATCGCCCACTTTCAAAATTATCTAACTTGTCTTACGGATTAGAAAAATATAAGAAATTAATAGAGAAACTCTGCATTGTACTTTCTATTTTTACTTTTTATAAATATTGTGAGTAAGTAAGTATACTTACTTACTACGTTGTACCCTATGAATTTCAAAACCTTTTGGGAAACCCCTATTTGGAGTTTTGCTAACCGTGGTCTTTAGTTTTGCGTTTTGATTACGCCCGCAGCTCCGTTCGCCTGAAAAGCTAACTTTCTACAATTATATATAGCTACAAAAATTGAAGCATCGCCGTAAGCTTACTTGTCTATCGATATTTTACAAGACATATGTCGGAGAGTGTGCTCTGCGACTGTTTGAATTCGTTCAGTGTATCATACTGAAAACTGAACATCGAGATCTGGGCGGTTATTCTGAAGATAATAATATTTTGCACAACTCGCAAGTTCTAGTTTTGAAGTCATCTCTATCTCTCTGTTCAACACGATACTATATTAAAAAAAATTCAACCGACTTCAAAAACATAAAACCTACTGACTAAATTAAAAAGCAAAAAATAACATCATTCTAAGTTCTATATGTCATATTATGTACTGTATGCACATTATGTACGAGCTAGCACTGGAATAGCTTAGCTAGAATATCATAAAGATTTAGGATTTTCAGCCAGTGTTCTTTCATGTAGTTCTTTCCGAAACGGCTTAAATTAACACAACACCAGCTTAGACTTAGGCAAGAAGAAGGTTGATATTGGGATATCTGTAACGACATTGTGTATTAGAAGTATGAGTTTCACCTTAAATTAGTTTAGAGTGGACTTTGCAAACAAAGTGAGGGAGATGTTAATTTAATGTGCGCCAGTGTCACTTGGAGCGGTCCGTTCCAACTTTCAAAGGGCGCCGCTGCTACGGATTCTCTATTATGTAAATTTTCACGTAATTTTCCCGACGCTGTCCAGACTTTGTAACCTGAACGGCAACGCCTCCTCGTTAATTTTTACCTGAGTTCACCGTTTGATAAAAAACAAATTAGAGTTACTTTAATGTTTTTTTTTTTACTTGTGACTAACCCTACTTATTATTTATTTCTCGATAAATGCACCGATTCATGTTTATAATTAACTAGCGAATGACAGCCACTTTGTTAGCGAGGAAAACTTGTTTATGCTTTAATTTTGTCATTTTATAGAGGCTTAAATTATTCAGAAGATAGACTCCTACTTAATTTAGTTCTCTAATAAAATTTCAATTACAATAATACAAGTACAATTTACCGTAATATTGCAAGATTGAAATAAACCAATATTCCATTTTCTCACATTAGTTTTGGTTCTGCGTTGATTAACTCAATAGGTCAGCGAGTCATATTTTTTAAATCGATCCACAATTTATGAAAATATTCTTAAACATTAATAAAGAATAACATACCTAATCAATGTGCAACCGAACATAGAACCTCCTCCGTTTTGGAAGTCGTTAAAAGACGCGCGAATCCTGCCTGCGTGATGGGCACACTACCAAGGACGACAAATTTTGATAAGTATTATTAGGTAAGTATTAGTTTTAATTTATTTTAAATTTATAGATTTAGTTACTTTTTTTAATGTATAATAAATAATTATGTCTCTTATTGAAGATGAAATAATTTACAGCCATATTATCATCGATCATTTCGTAACACACTCTCGATATTTTTACTAATATACGTTTTCCGTGACTACACGCAATGAAAATAAAAATGAATTACTTTTAACAATAACGCTGAGAAGCGATACGAGAAATGTTGCCACAAAATGAACAGCACGATACCATAAGCGTACAACAGGGGCGTAGCTAGGTAACCTAAAAAGTAAAAGGCCCTGGTACAAATAAAAAATAGGGCAACACTACTATATAAGCTGGTTAAGTTTAACCAAGTCAAAATATTAAATTATATACAACCTCCGATATATAAATTTGACGACCTCCGTGGCGCAGTGGTATGCGCGGTGGATTTACAAAACGGAGGTCCTGGGTTCGATCCCCGGCTGGGCAGATTGAGATTTTCTTAATTTGTCCAGGTCTGGCTGGTGGGAGGCTTCGGCCGTGGCTAGTTACCACCCTACCGGCAAAGACGTACCGCCAAGCGATTTAGCGTTCCGGTACGATGCCGTGTAGAAACCGAAAGGGGTGTGGATTTTCATCCTCCTCCTAACAAGTTAGCCCGCTTCCATCTTAGACTGCATCATCACTTACCATCAGGTGAGATTGTAGTCAAGGGCTAACTTGTAAAGAATAAAAAAAAAAATACATAAAAATACTACGAAGCTACTTTATCATCAGATCTTTTTCGTTTTTTAAATTTTCAGTTTTGAAAAGTACAGTTCGATCACGATTTCCTGGTAAAGATTCGAGGGCCCCCTGAGCTTGAAAGCCCCGGGGCATAGCACCGCCTAGCCCCAGGATAGCTACGGTCATTAGCGTACAACCTTCTTTATCATGTTCTTAAGTCATTTATGATTTGTCTTATTGTTGGTAGTTATGTGTAGGTCTGTTGATGCCGGTCTGCACTGAAATCCTTCGAGAAACTTAGCAGGCCAGCCAGCCAATTCACTAATTTTAATTAATTTTCTAATTTTTCATTATTTGCATTTTTCTACTGCCAACTAGGCACTGTTATCTACCTATTCTATGATATAACAAAGGGTTGTCAGTAAGCACCGAATAACTTTCTTACCAATTTTGATCAGTTAGCATTAAATAAATACGAAATCACGTGACTTTATAATTACTAACAATAACTTTCTTAATTTCGTATAATTATGTCCACTAACTTAGTGTATAAGCCTGCAGATCGCTAATCTCCTCATGGAGTGTGTGGAAACCGATGTAAGCTGCATATAGTTCTGATACTTACTCCTCTGCATCTAAGTAGGTATAACTTGTAAATGTATCGGTGTCTCATCTTTTTCCATGCATGCTCAAGGTAAAAATAATAAGCGTGGCATGAGTATTTTTTACTCTTTCACAAATACCGCAGAGCCATGAATTTGTTTTTTTTTTCATAGATTTGTTTCGTTTTTTGACGGGGATGAAAAGTTGCCAATGTGTCCAGAGTAAAATCTATTTCCGTTTCAAATTTCAGCCAAATCGCTTTAGTAGCCGCAGCGTAAAAGAGGAACAAACATACACACCAACTTTCGCCTTTATAATATTAGTAAGACTGTCAGGTATACATAGGACTGTCGCTGTCGGTATCTAAGTAGAATCTAAACATTATTATATTTAATAAACAGTGCCTTGTTATCAAGATCGTAGTCTGTCATTTCCCCTTCTAAGGCAATGTTATGATTAATGGGAGAAGAAAATAGAGGAAAGAATTCTTTTATAAAAAAGTATTAGCTATCTAACCTAGGAAAGAGTGTTAACTATTTACTTAATAATGTAGATACTAAAGAGCGTCCTTAATTCCGGACAGTCGAGTTTTATGTAAAACGTAAAACAGTTTACGAGGTGCAGCTTACGTGACCAGCAATCAAACACGTATTGACGTAGTTTGTACACTTTCTTAGCACATTTCTACTAAAGGACATTGAAAAATATCAAACAGTAGCTTCTAACGTAGCATAAATAATGTTAAAAGAATGAATAATTGCAATGAAATTGTCTTGCAAATTTTTATATACATAATCACTACATTATAAATTTTAAAGCGATTTGTGTGTTTGATTTACGTTTTCACGCCTAAAGCCGATTTGATATTGGAAAGTTACACTATCAACGAGTAACTAAAGCTATTTCGTATTTCTTTTTTCTAAGGGAACAGGAACTAAGCGGGTAAAATCGCGGGTGGTCGGCTGATTATTATACTCTGCATTCAAAGTTATTATAATCTCAGATAATTTCATAACTTCACTTACAAACTACTCAACCAATCATCATGAAATAGGTTTATGTCAAGAATCAAGGGTTCTTTCATCCATAAAAAGATATATGTGTGATACTCGTATGTATACAAAATAGCTTTCAGAAAATTATGCGACAGTAAAAAGATTAACAATAGATTGATTGCTTCGATAAAGATAGCCCAATGGATATGACTTCTGCCTCCGATTCCGAAGGGTGTGGGTTCGAATCCGGTCCAAGGTACGCATCTCCAACTTTTCAGTTGTGTGCATTTAAAAAAAAATTATAACAAAATATCTTAAACGGTGAATAAAAACATCGTGAAACCTGCCAACCAGAGAATTTTCTTAATTCTCTGGGTGTGTGAAGTTTGCCAATCCGCATTGGGCCAGTCACCAGTGTTGGCCTAACCCCTCTAATTCTGAGAGGAGACTGGAGCTAAGCAGTGATCTGAATATGGGTTTATAATGATGATTATGATAAAATTAATTGACATAATCTATAAAGCAAGCGAGACAACCGGAAAAGCTACTTATATAAAGACTTCAGTATTAAAATAATATAAATATTATTAAAGGACGAGTAATAACTTCACTTATATGTAATATATATAAACAAACGAACGATCTTATAGTTCAAATAAAAGAACTAAGTAGATACGATTACATGAACGAAATGGAAAATGTGAGCAGCAAATGTGAAAAGTTTTTAATATGAGTCAGTGCAGAGTTCGGCTAGAATATGGGCATTGTAATATGAACTTTTTTAAACTATGAATTTTTATACAAAAACTGTTTTACGGTCTCTATAATTTTGTGAATGACTTGTTTTAATTTTATTGGTGTATTATTCATTTACATTAATCATTTTGCTTTTTGAATAGATATATGTCAATTAATGCAATAAGAATATATTAAGAATGTAATATTTTCATTTAACTACTTCTATTAAATATCAAACAAAGAAACAAACGAACTCTTCAGCTTTTTATTATTAGTATAAATATATTAGAACGGCTTGCCCATCAATAATTTATTTACTTCTATGTCTACAATTTCCGCAGTATATTTTCTATGGAAAGACATTAAACAATCGAATTAGATGGCGTAAACTTTTTGATTGCGATCGAATTAGCGAAAATAGTGTCTGATTATATGATTATAAAGTGGCTAACACTGACTGATTTGAAATAACAATAGTATTGAAGATTTTTTACTAAGACGTAGAAAATAATAAAGCTGAAAATGAACACATTATCCCCTACTACGATCTTAAATCACTCGGCTTAGTGTTTCGATTACAAAGGTTCGGGGACGGAAACCCACATTATGACGGTAGTGGAATAATTGTGTAGATAAGACGAATTGATGGCTTTGGCCTTTTGTGTTCTTGATTGTAAGAAAAAGGAAATATCAATACAGTGAATAGCACCTTATAAATATAAACAACAAGTGATGTGCACAAAGTTTTACACTAGGGCAGGCATTCTAAATAATAGTACAAAATATGGAAAATTATTTCTATATATATATAATAGTACAATAGTACAAAATGTGCAAAATTACATCTTAAATGCAGGGTCGTACCGAGTCTTTAGGTAAGGTAGGGCATTTTTTGAATCTACGAAGTGCACACCACTGTAAATCAACTCGTTGATTAACGCCCATTAAGGTCAAGAATAATGACGTGATAGCCCAGTAGATATGATCTTTACCTTCGATTCGGAGGGCGTAGGCTCGTATCCGGTCCGGGGCATGCACCTTGAACTTTTCAGTTGTGTGCATCTTAAGAAATATCATGTATCTCAAACGGTGAAGAAAAACATCTTATAATATCTCTAAAAAAACCTTTGAAAGCTGCTACGTTTCAAAACTCCACCATAGTCCAAACTCCATAATTGTCTGCTGATAGGGTAGATAGAGGTATTTTTGCTCTTAACTCTTTAATATCCTGAATAGACGGATCAGATTACAGAAATCTAAGAGGAAGTTAGTCGCGGATTCTACCCGTTCTCTATGAATAAAAACATTTATTTTACTCATTTAAAGGTTACCAATATTCCGCTTTTCCTATCTAAGCAAAAATACTTCTTAATGTTATTATATAGCACCACAATAGTTCAGTGGACGGGGATCGAACCTAGGTACTCTCGGCCTTAAGTCGGGTTTGTCGAGCTAGCTTGAAATTTTGTTTTTATTATCTTGTTTTATTTATCTGTACTGTAATATAGCGCTTCAAGGGTTGCACAATAAGTACGAAGAAAACTTGTCGAGTTCCTTCAGAACTGTTGTATCAAATGGGTCAGTAAGTTTTCTTGTTATATGTCTTTTGAAATCCTTTAGTGTCTTAAAGACGTGTCGAACTCGTAACTTCTGAGTTACGAGTTAATAAATAAGGAAGTCGAGTTATAACTTTACATTAACGAAATAACTTATTGGAGTGTAGATAAAAGTCAAGACTTTTGGCTCATCCCATCATACAGAACTATAACTATTAGAGGAGGTCCAGGGTTCGATCCCCAGCTGCGCAGATTGAGATTTTCTTAATTGGTCCAGGTCTGGCTGGTGGGAGGCTTCGGCCGTGGCTAGTTACCACCCTACCAGCAAAAGGCGTACTGTCAAGCGATTTAGTGTTCCAGTACGATGTCCTGTAGAAACCAAAAGAGGTGTGGTTTTTCATCCTCCTCCTGACAAGTTAGCTCGCTTCCATCTTAGATTGCATCATAACTTACTAGATGAGATTGTAGTCAAGGGCTAACATTATCTATTTTCATCAGTGACAAGTGGATATTTAATTTGTTAAAATGCACATAGCTGAAAAGTTGGAGGTGCATGCCCCGGACCGGATTCGAACCTACGCCCTCCGAATCTAAGGCAGAGGTTATATCCACTATCAAGTGTTGTTGTTGTTGTTGGCCCTAATAAAACTAGATCTGTTTGCTCGATTCTAAAGTTATTTATTATACTCTCAGAGGCAAATTGTAGTTGAATATTCGTGACTACAAACGAAAATATTCAATCCATTTGTCTATACGCTTTGTCAATATCATATCTTTGTAATCTGCTGGTGAATCTATTTCTTGTTGCTTTTTGTACTTTGCTGGTGAATATATTTCTTGTTGTTTTATTTATTATCAGAAAATTGAGTTTGGAATATTTATCCTTCGTGTTTTACGATATTTTAATTTGTATTTTTTACTATTGCAAGTTTCTTGTTAACTAGCTTTAAAATGATTTGATAGAGTATTCGTTTTTTTTTGTTTTTTTTTCTTTATGTTTAACCTTTATGTATTGTTTGTATATGTTTGAGTCAAAATATATATCTTTAAATTGCGGTGGTACGTACAGTTCGTGCGTTTCAGTCGTTTAATTTATGGTTCCCGTTCCCATAGGAATACGGGGATAAAATATAGCCTATAGCCTTCCTCGATAAATGGGCTATCTAACACTGAAAGAATTTTTCAAATCGGACCAGTAGTTCCTGAGATTAGCGCGTTCAATCAAACAAACTCTTCAGCTTTATAATATTAGTATAGATATCAGAATGCGACGATGTAGATATTGCACGGCTTATTTCTGCCAGAACTTTTTAAATAACTTTTTTACGTAGTAAGGTTATAGTTATGTATAATTAAAGATAAATGTGATTTTTTATATAGAATATTTGTATTCTATGGGTAACACAATATTAATATTCATGTTCAAATTCTACTTGTTAAGTAAATCTCTACTGCCATATTTTGATAAGTTCTGGCACAACAAAAACTTACAAGAGACTAATCTATAGATGAACCGTTGTTTCAAGGAACCATCTGCGGCCTCAAAACAACGAGAACGGGTGAAAACAAAAACGAAATGAGAAAGCCTGCGCGAGACGCATTGTGGCAAGTTGAGATGAAATAACTCTACTGTCTATTCTGCTATATTATTTACGCACACAATTTGAGAAACAATATTGCTTGAGTAAATTCTAATGTTGACCGTTATTTTCAAGGAGTCTTCTGTTATGAAGTTAGTACCTATAACTTCATAACAGAAGACTTTCCACTGCTGGACATAGGCCTTTCCGAGAGCACGCCACCACACACGATCCTCCGCTTTCCTCCAACATCCGCCTTCATCCAGCCAATTCCCACTGCCTTCTTGATGTCGTCTGACCATCTAGCTGGAGGGTGTCCTACACTGCGCTTGCTGGTACGTGGTTTTCACTACAGAACACGTCTACCTTAGCGGCCATCTGTTCTACGACAGATATGGCCCGCCCACTGCCACTTCAGTTTGCTAATGATATGTAAGTGATTGTTATAATATAATTCACAGTGGAGATCACTTCCTAGAAGTGAAAATCATGAATGATTTGAATAAGTATGAAATGAATAGTATACTAAGTCAGGCTTACTAGGAAGAAATATATTCTATTCATACCTCTGAGGGTTTCTTAGGCGGCATCATACCGGAACATATCATAAGTCGCTTTTCGGTAATTCTATGTCAGTAGGATGGTAACTGGCCATGGTCGATGTCTACCACCAGACCTGACCCCTAGCCAAGTGGCACGTCGATCCTTTTTCTACGATCGCTAACGCTTCGAAAAATAGAATGACAGATCTTGATTACGTAACGTGTTGATAGCAAATTTCATTCCGACGAACAAAAGTGAATCGACGTGACGTTTGGCTAAGGGGGCTAACTTGAGACAATAGGGATGATGACAGTTTTTTAAATTTTATATAAATTAAGAGTATGCTAATAGTAAAGCAATTTTGTAAAAGGAACAGGGTATCTGCGATCATTACTTTCGGAGCTGCAGGGATTTAAAGGGTCAGATTTGCGGCGCTGCCGCGGATCCTTGAAAAACGCCCCATACAAAATGGCACAAACTATTGACGTCGTAGGTAATGTAATGATCGTTAGATTTGTATGTGCGTTCAAACAAAATTACTAATATCTTTGTTATTTGTGCGTTTATATTTATAGTTCACATTTAATGTAAGGAAGCTAAAACTGTATGAATTTTCAAGATCAAAGATTTTTAATAGATTTTGAAATTTTATAATCTCATTTATTTTGCAAATATCCAGAAAATCTTTGCTTTTTAAGTAGAAATTAGTTAACATTGACCTTATTTACCCGAATGTATCATAAAAATCAATTTTTTCAAACCTAGTCATCATCCCCATTCAGAAAACAACTAACCCGCGCTAGTTCTATTTTAGCCACGAACTTCTTGCTTGAACACCACAGCATTACCAACTCCTCACCTTTTGAATGCTCCAGAGAGGTTTAGAAGACCTAGTATAAGTCCTCTTTACCTGCTAAATGAGTGACGAAAAAGTATCATTTCAAAATTTCAATAGATATCACATGTTATTACACTGCTAGTATCACACAGCGCATGCATTCAGACATCTGCTTTCATACTAATGACTTGCATACCTGCATTGTACAGTGCACGGTGTAATCCATCACACAAACATCAACATTTGTAACGCTACAAAAATATATTTCACTCCTAAAAGCGGTCCTATTAAAAAACCTCGAAATTTTCGTACGCTTTAGTACAGCTAAATATTTTAGCTTCATACAAATTAAAAGAAGTAAAAATTAAATAAGGTAAAATAAATATCGTTTTACAAGGAAAAAATATTCATTGTAAAGAGACAGAGGTCCTGGGTACGATCCCCGGCTGGGCCGATTGAAGTGTTCTTAATTGGTCCAGGTCTGGCTGGTGGGAGTCTGCGGCCGTGGCTAGTTATCGGCAATGATATACCGCCAAGCATATTAGCGTTCCGGTACGATGTCTTGTAGAAACCGAAAGAAGTGTGGATTGTCATCCTCCTCCGAACAACTTAGCCCGCTTCCATCTTAGATTGCATCATCACTTATCAGATGAGATTGTAGTCAAGGGCTAACTTGTAAGGAATAAAAAAAAAGATAAACATTGTCACTATTAGCCCGCCAATCCACATTGAAGCAGCGTGGTGGGCGACAGTTGCAAATCCCCAAACCAATGTCGAGGCGTTTGGCGTTATCACAGATATAAGAAGTAACGTTAGCGATGTCTGTTCTGTGGGCGTTATAGCCACATTGTACATTCCATCCAATTAAACGACAATCCTGCGTTAAAAAGCGTTCTACAATTTTCAAATGGGTTGAGTTTGATTCTAGGATTTCTCTTATATCAATGTCTAATGTGTAAATTAGTTGCGTGCACAAGGTTTTCGACTAGGGTAGGCACATTTGTATAAAATGGAAAATTCCTTCACCGAGACAAGTTCGTAAGGAGTTCTCAAAGTAAGCAGTGCATTTTTGCATATATGAAGTGCACGCCAGTGTGTATAATTATTTAATTTACGTATCCATACTTTTATTATAAATGCAAAAGTACGAGCGTTACAAAAACATAGCCTCCAAATATATCTGTCAAAGACGTATTTACCGAAGAATAACCGGGGTATGCAAGCTCGGTTAAGATAACCACCCGATTTACGTCCTTAACCGCCATAAGGGTTGTGTTGAACACGAAATATGGACTTAACGGCGTTTAACCTATTTAAACGGTTGATTATGTTTAAATGAATGTCAGTGAACTCGAACCTTATTATATAAATAAACAAGTATAATTTTACATAATTATATATAACTTTACAAGTGTTCATTTGTTGTTCGTGCTATTAAGCTATGGAATGCACTCCCAGTCGACATTCGGAAATCCAAATCCCTTGATATGTTTAAAAAATCCGTTAAGACATATTATCTTAGTCACATATTTTATTAGAATATTTATCATACGACATAATGATATATTATATATATTAGTTTATTTTATGATATTTATAATTATTATATAATTTGTGTGTAATGTACATTATTATTACGTACACACCACCTACAGTTGTCCTAATAAGTTCCTAAGCTTAAGGTTGCCTGGAAGAGATCGCTACTAAGCGATAAGGCCGCCTTTTGTATTCTACTTTTTCTTGTGTTTCTGTATTTCTTGTTTTCTTTTATTTTTTGTGGTGTACAAATAAAGAGTATTAAATAAAAAATAAATAAAAACCTTAATAGTTAATGTCGTTAAAACGACTTAAAATGCCTATTCTTAGTACATATATACTGTAGTACATGTATAGTAGTGAAGACGGACCCGTTTCCAACCTGTACTTTCTTTAGACCGATTGCATTGAGCCCATAACATAAACTTGAATGGATATTTCCACTCATAGGATAAGAAAACGGCTATTGTGTTTTATTATGTACTTTGAAAACTACAATATGTATTGGAGCGAAGTATCGAGTAACGGTATTGCGTCTATGTTCATATATTTATGTAATTTAGTGTATTATGTTTTTTAATAAAAAATGAAGTTAAAAGTAGAAGTAGTATAAAAGTATAAATAGGTGCCTTTTTCAAGGTTGTGCCAAACATGACAAATGCGGTTTTTGATGCTTCTGCTACTTGAGTTTTGGTCTTGCCTTGCTCAGGTGGTTGAGGCATCAGAGGCTACAATAGTGCTTAGGCATTGTGGTTAGGTTAGGCACAATTTAAAAATAAACGTTTTCTTTCTTTCTTTCTTCTTTCTATTAGAATGTTTCCTGTAAAAATATACAGACTGACGTTTGCTTGAATTTGGCTGATACTGCGTATCCGATAATAATATCGGCATTCTTAGGATTGAATGAATACAATTAAATGTAACAAACGTTATAGAAAGGAGCAATTAAAAAAATCATTAATTCATGTTTAATTTTTTTTGCTTGGAAAGCTTTTTATTTCAAGTACGCTTTTACAATTATACATATACATTATACATACAACTAAATACAATAATATTTAATTTTATTATGACGTCACCTATTTTAATTGTACGTTAAGACTCTACACAATCGTATTGCACATGCCATAAGTGTTTCCGCACACGGGCAACACGCGACAGCCACAAACGCCGCCACAAGAAGCAAGAAGGAGCCACAAAAATAGCTAAAGCGCGCGACAGCCACTTGTGGCCGGTGTTCGACACTTGTGGTTGGCGGCTGCAATTTTTTTATCATACATGCAGTATAATAATCGTGCGAATGGCGTGTTGCAGCGTTTTATGTCGGCGTTTGGTGGCGGGTGCGGGCAACAAGAAGCAAGAAGCGACGATTGTAGAGTGTGGCCACCAGCGTCATCTGTGTGCGGCGAGTCCATATAAATAGTATAAAAATTACAGGAAATATGCCCGTAGCGGCGATTTGTGGTTGTAGCCGGTGGCCCGTGTGTGGGAGCCCTAAGTAATCTACGTACTTACATATAACGAAATTTTCTAATCATTGTTTACAATATGAATAAGGTGTACTATAGTTAAAGTGCTGTTACCTAACTGCTGTTGTTATTATATACAAACGGTTCTCTAAACAAATTTATTATACATATTAACGTAGTAGGTACATTATATTATGAGCGTGCGGAACATGTTTAACTATTGAACTTAGAACTAAGCTCACATAAGCTGCTCAGTAAACTTAATGTAACCGCATGCAAAGAGAAGACTGACCGATATAGCAGTGCGAGACACGATCTATTATGCAGCAAATATATTTTGCCGTGCAGTTAGTAGCTCATTGAAATTGTGTTACTTTGTAAGATTAATTCAGCATTGGGCTGGTTGTAACTTTTTTCTAATGGTCTTAATATTTCAATAACGTTCCACTAGATTATTTTATCGGCCCTCGCCTTACGGCTCGTGACTATATACCTCTTATCAGGTCTTTTTAGCCCCTTGTATAACAAACTTGTAGCCGTGATAGCCCAGTGGATATGACCTCTGCCTCCGATTCTGGATTCTCTGCTATGGGGCACGCACCACCAACTTTTCAGTTGTGTGCATTTTAAGAAATTATATATCACGTGTTTCAAACGGTGAAGGAAAAACATCGTTAGAAAACCTGCATACCAGAGAATTTTCTTAATTCTTTGCGCGTGTGAAGTCATCCAATCCGCATTGGGCCAGCGTGGTAGACTAACCCTCTAAGAGGAGACTCGAGCTCAGCAGTGAGCCGAATATGGGTTGATAATGATGATGATGATAATAACAAACTACTATTTATGGAACATCCTTTTGAATACTTAAACCGATTTTTTATTGCGCAAATCGCAGTCAAAGGCTAAGTTACTATAAAACAGTGGCTAGCACTGAGAATATGTTACCCTGAAAAGCAGACTGGCTTCAAAGGAGTTTCACAAAATAATTTTCTCTAAAACCATTTACCATTTTCACAGCATACACTTAACTCCACTGAATACTAACCGACATAATACGAACAATTATTCGAATCTTTTGTGAAATACGTCATGTTATTTCTAGAGACCATAAAGCCCGAGGACGGTAATGTATTCTTTTACATCTATTCACGTTCGCGTGTTGCCTCGTGAATTTTTACAATATTCTTTTTGTTATGTTTTTGTGGATGTCTCAAGATTGGTTTATTTTTATCAACTGTTTTCATTTAATGTATGAATTACTTTTGTATGGATAAAATACAAAATAATGATTTGTAAATTGTTTCGCTGGTCTCGTCGTGATCAACCCATATACGGCTCACTGCTGAGCTCTTCTCTCAGAATGAGAGGGGTTGTTGGTCTAATCTAATAAAAAGTTCAGCGAGTGATAAGGTCCTGGGTTCGAGACTTGCGTCAACCGAAACAAAAATAGAAACATAAAGTATAATAAATAAATACACACCTCAATTTAATGTGGTGGTAATGATAATGATAACGACAACAATAACGAATGCTAACTATTATGACTTTTGATAGTATTACTGTTTTACTACATAATTTGGCTGGTGGGAGGCTTCGGCCGTGGCTAGTTACCACCCTACCGGCAAAGACGTACCGCCAAGCGATTTAGCGTTCCGGTACGATGCCGTGTAGAAACCGAAAGGGGTGTGGATTTTCATCCTCCTCCTTACGAGTTAGCCCACTTCCATCTAAGACTACATCATCGCTTACCATCAGGTGAGATTGTAGTCAAGGGCTAACTTGTAAACAATAAAAAAAAAAAAAAAAAAAAAAAAAAATTATATTTAATTAAATACTCATAATAATAAAAAAAGAAAATATAATGAATATGACCATAACAACCACATTGAGAGTAATAATGGCAATCATCCTTTGTGTTATTTATTATAACGATAAAAATAAAGATAACGACAACGAAAATTATAATTTATATAAATATATATCAGTATGTTTTTGTGTACCTACTAAATAATCTATATTGTATATAAAAATGAATTGCTGTTCGTCAGTCTCGCTAAAACTCGAGAACGGCTGAACGGATTTATCTTATCTTGGTCTTCAAATGTTCGTGGAGGTATGATGATGATGCCTCAAAGCCGATTTCGGCTACAGCGACGCTTCAGACTCCTCAAATCAGGGTAAGGAACTCGGATGTATTGTTCTCTGGTGTGCTTTCCAGTGACTAATGTACCCTATTTTGGCCTTAAAAGTGCGACTACATAGGGCACAGGTTAGCACACCATCACAGTAATTGTACGGAATTGCGGCAGGTGGACGAAGCTTAAGATCATCTCGCTGCCGATCTAATTCGAGTCGACGTTGTTGCTCAAACTCCTTTGTCGTGGAGGTATAGGGAAGGTTTAAAAGGTGAGAAAAATTAGAATAATTGCCGGGAAAACCATAAAAGCAACCCTTTTCTATTTCCCATACAAACGTTTAAGAGTCAAGGGGTAGGGTATGGTAGGGGTAGAGTAGTGTAGAGTAGGGATAGGGAAGAAGTGCACATAAGTCAAAGCGAAGCTTGACCGGGTCCACTAGTATAAAATACATATTTAAAAACGCACACAACTGTACCAATACCGCTTAGAGGTAGTTAAGGATCATATCACAAAAACTATAACGGTATTAAGATGAAACGTTCTTCTACTTAGTACAGTAACGTACATTAGGAGGAACCATCCATTAAGTGTAGATATTCGTCTAGCCAGTGTAAATAGAACAAAGATATTATGTGGAGCATGCAGGAATTGGATAGCTTTTTCTTTAGGTTTCATAAAATAAAGCCTTACTAAAACTATAACGGTGTGCCAATTTCTTTATAAAATAGATAGATCTTTACATGATGGAAATAAAAGAAATGTGATATTTATAGAAAAAGTATTTGTTAAAACTAGGTATGTATTACATATTGTTACTAATAATTATAAAGTATATTAATTCTTACTAAGTAACCAATATCTTAGTAAGTACTCCTCATCATAAAATATATTGTGCATATAGTAGACGCCCGTTATTTCTTCTGCGGTCTAATTTCGATCTACTTATATTCTAAAAAAATATTTGTGTACCACCTACTTATATTATTTACATAGAAAATAAGTAAGCGTTGCATAAAGGTTACATAGACTGGTAAAAGAAGGGCTGGCTCATTTTTAGCGCAAAGGTATATTATACCTAGTTGTTAGGATCAATTAGCTTACATTTCTCATTGTATTTTTTTTTTCAAAAAAATGATTTTTAGATATAGCATACTGTACTAATATTACAACAATATATTTCAACAAGTCTTTATAAATACATTGGATTATAAATGACAAACATCCATGAATACTTCCTAGGGTAGCAAAGTTCAGAGTGTATGGAGCAAAATTACGCGGAAATTTACATAATACACTCAAATGACAAAGGGTCTACTATGTCATTTGAAAGTTTGAGAACGTAACGTGACATTGGAGCACTTCCTGTCCACATTTCACCTTGTGTGTATATCACGTCTATGTAAACTTTTAGAGTTAATTTATCAAACACTTCTGTTTATATGCTAGACTGACTTTAGTCGCAACAGTTGTAGCTTACGGTAAATAATCAGAAATTATTATATTATTCGCGGTTTGAAAATCAACGCAGGATCGCGCCCGTGTAAAGTTTTGACGACTACGTTGGTATATGGTCCTTCGGTCCAGGGACACAATATTTATTCGTGAAATCTAAAATACAAGTACAGTACGTGATATACAACGCACTTAGTTCAAATTAATTGGGATTTAAAATCAATCAATCAATCAAAATTGTCCGGCAATGTTGCCAGACAATTTTCTAATCTAAATTCAAATAGTCTGAAGAAGAAGAGGAAAGCACCCCACTTTGTGTATCATATACACAAAGAGCAAGAATATAATAATAATAAATAATGCTCCTGACTGAATTTTTCGACGACGGCGGCCAATCTCATGTTGAATTAAACCATATACGCAGGAGATATTATAGTGCACGAGTGTGTCCACAAGCACAGGTGCATGCTCGACTCGCAGTACGAAGGAACGGCAGATCGACACGACCGGTGAGAGATCATGCATGGGGGTGTACTATCACTGCCATCTGCCCAACTTCGGGCTACTATTAAGATTTTTCTTGTAAGAAAAATCCCTGTAACGTATTTTGTTGACCTGACCCGGAATTCGAACCCTGGACCTCATTGTCCGTAGCCGAGCCAGTATACCACGGTACCAATGAGGCAGTTAAATCTATACTTCTATACTAATATATAAAGCTGAAGAGTTTGTTTGTTTGATTGAAGGCACTAATCTCGGAACTACTGGTCCGACTTGAAAAATTATTTCAGTGTTAGATAGCCTATTTATAGAGGCAGGCTATGGGCTATATATTATCCCCGTTTTCCTACGGAAACGGTAATAAATATAATGTTCTTGGGACCAGTACAATCAGGGCCACAATCGAAAGGAGATTTTAGCTTGCAAGACTGTAAAAGGAAAGTAATTGAAATTAAAGAGGTAAAGGAGACATAGTTATACATTACAACCCCGAAACCAAGCTTGTAACCTACGAATGTATGAAAAATAATTACTTATATTATGTAAAATATCCCAACATAATTACTAAGGAAGATCACGCAACATCACACAAATTCTTCAAGACATAACTCGCGTTGCATACTCGTAGTTGCAATTGTGCAGGATTTCACGTCTTCTGAGAATGACCTGGTTATGACACTACACAAACTTGCGTAGAGTGTTATATGTGACTGTGGTACTACGTATATTTATTAGTTGTCTCTTAAGTAGAACGGACGGTGCATAGTGCAAGTCACATGTTACAACATACATATTTGTGTATCAAGTTATCCGGGTAGGAAACTAATCGTTATGGATAACGAAAGCTTCGCTTTCACCTGCCGGATGGATGTTTTGCCTGTTATGTTGATCCAGTGGTTAGCCTAATTAGAAGATCCTGGGTTTGACTTCGAATAAGGAAGGGTTATAAAATATTTCTGTCTACAAAGAATCATTAATGCCTAGCGTTGTGAAGTTAAAATTTACTGTTTCATAACTCTGCCTACTTATTGTCGTGATACTTAAGTACTTTTAACCCCGACGCAAAAATATTGGTGTTATAAGTTTGACGTCAATATCTGTCTGTGTGTGTCTGTCTGTGGCGTCGTTGGTCTTAAAAAGATGGACCAATTTCGATGCAGTTTTTTCATTTGAAAACCAGTTTCCTTGCAATGGTTTTTATATGTTTGGTTAATATCGCTCCAGCAGTGTAAGAGCTGTTTTCAAAATGATGTAAGACATTTTTTATATTGAAATAAAAATAAACAAGCTAATATTTTTTCATACACTGCAACTGCAATTCCTGGCATAGCAGTCGTTGTTTTAAGTAATTTCATGATCTTTGGATTTTTGTTGTGTTGACTTGTATTAAATACCTTTAGATCTTGCAACAAAACATTCATCCAAACATTAAATCCGGCGGTAAAATTACTCGGGGAAGTAAAGCTCTCGCAGCATTACTCAGTGGGTTCAGCGCAATTGAAACACGATAAGTAACTGCTTCGCGGTTGAGGAAATTGCTAAGTTAACCGCTATCGTAATTGAGAAAGCACGGTACGTTGTTAGGCGTTTGTGGCCGCAATTTCTAACTTACTCGTACCTCTTTAACATCAAGAGGGTCACCTTCCCTATCGTACCTACCTAAATATATTCAACTAGACGATGCCCCGCGGTTTCACTCACGTAGTTTCCGTTCCCGTGCGAATAGGGAGATTACATGGCCTGCAATACTCACAGATAACGTGGCTTTCTATTAGTGAAAGAATTTTCAAAATTACTCGTATTACAACTTTACAATCTCGCAAACGCTTCAACAATATTTAAAAAGATTTAAAATTATGTTGAGATACTTGTTATAAAACAATAGGCGCATATACTGAGGATATTTTAGTTGTAGTAGCAGAGTTACCAAAATTAGAAAGAAAAGAAAATTATTCAAATCACTGAGCACAGTAAAACTGAAGTTAAATTATCACGCGTGTTTCTGTTATACGAGTATGACATGAAAATCTGTTGCAGAAAATTTTTCTTACAGTTCTCAGCGAGACATTGAGCCAGTGGCATATTTCTGGTGCTAGTCTATTTCTTATCTTGCACCTTGTGTTTGGGTTTGATTAATTTGAATTAATGGGAATTTTACATCAAGGTGGGTCGCGACTGTCATTAGGGGTCTGGTAATGGAAACGAAAAACACTTAAGGGAACCCCTCAACGGCTTACAGCAGCTACCTTGTGTTTGGGTTCCAATAATTTTTATTGATGAGAACTTTACATCAAGATGGATGTGACTGTTATTAGGGGTCTGGTGATGGAGAAGAAAAACACCTTAGGGAACTCCTCAATGGTTTACAGTGGCTATATTGTGATTGGGTTCCAATAATTTGTATTGATGGGAACTTTGCATCAAGATGGGTCGTGACTGTCATTAGGGGTCTGGTGATGGAGAAGAAAAACACCTTAGGGAACTCCTCAACGGTTTACAGTGGCTACCTTGTGATTGGGTTCCAATAATTTGTATTGATGGGAATTTTGCTTCAAGATGTGTCGTGACTGTCATTAGGAGTCTGGTGATGGAGACGAAAAACACTTAAGGGAACTCCTCAACGGTTTACAGTAGCTACCTTGTGATTGGGCTTGATAAATTTGTATTGCTGTTACTGGTATACGAGTACTTTTCTATCAGATAGAGATTCATCATTCATTTTTCATTTATTTAATACTAGATTCATCATTCATTTATTTGATACCGCGTGTAATTACATATTTGTCCGCGTGTAATTCTGTTCTTCACAAATACCGCGGGAACCGTGGATTTTACGGAATAAATAATATATTAAATGTTGCTTAATAGCTTCCTCTATCTTCCAGTGGAAATTCCACTAAAATCGATCCAGCTGTTCCATAAATCAGCCCGCACAAACAGACAGATATACAAATTTTTTAAAAGAGGTGGTTTGTATTTTTGTATCGTGTAAATAACGTACTTGAGAACACACCGGTGTTTTGAAATCACAAATAGACACTTCAATTATATTTGTATGTATTCATGATTGATTTCTTGAGAAATAATCACACTAATATTATAAAGGCGAAAGTTTGTGTGTAAGTTTTTTTTTATTCTTTACAAGTTAGCCCTCGACTACAATCTCACCTGATGGTAAGTGATGATGCAGTCTAAGACGGAAGCGGGCTAACTTGTTAGTAGGAGGATGAAAATCCACACCCTTTCGGTTTCTACACGGCATCGTACCGGAACGCTAAATCGCTTGGCGGTACGTCTTTGCCGGTAGGGTGGTTAATAACCACGGCTGAAGCCTCTCACCAGCCAAAAGTGTGAAAGAGTGTAAGTGTGTAAGTATGTTTGTTCCTCTTATACACTGCGGCTACTGAAGCGATTTGGCTCAAATTTGGACAGAAAATATTTTTTTCCAGATTAATAATAATAATAATAATAAAAACATTTATTCAGCCAAAACAACATAACATAAATAAGAAAAAATACATGAGAATTAATACTAACTTAATACTAAGGCTTCGGCTGAATGGGGCGCTGCCTCAGCTCTATGCTACAGCTAAGACGCTAACTGTAGCGCTGATTTTCAGGCATGACCCCAGGGTGAGCTCACGGACTGATCGGGAGAGCATTGCGTCATTTATTGATTCCAAATTTAAAATAGATAAAATAATATACTACTATGTATCCACATATCTATAGTAAGTAAAAAACATAAGTACATACAGACGAACGTAGAACCTCCTCCTTTTTGGAAGTCAGTTAAAAATTAGATTGGAGCGAAGGACAAACATTAATATTATATGCAAAAAATAAATAAAAAATAAAATAAGATTACTAAATAACTACAATAAAGACAAAAAGAAAAATAAAAAAAAATAAAAACAACTGTCCTGCAAAATATTTGGTTATTGTTTCTGTAGGACTAAGAGATGTTCTTTAATTAGTTTTTTGTAAACAGTAAGAGATTTAGCTAGTCTAATTGGTGGCGGTAGGTCGTTCCAAATTTTGCAGGCTGAGTACTTAAAAGTCCCCTTAAACGAGGCAGACCTATGAAACGGGCAAGAAATACGTGGAGCTCCTCTTGGCCTGCATGTACTACCTTGACTGGCCCATTTTATACGTGAACACAAATAAGATGGTTTACCAGTGGAGATGACACCGAAAATTAGAGTGGCTAAATGTAGTTTCCTCCGCGCCTCCATCTTAAGTATGTTAGCGCTATTTAAAAATGGACTAACATGGGAACGGGGAGGCACTGGAAAGCAGAATCGTGCACAAGCATTTTGGACTCTTTGAATAAGCTTGGCAGATCTAGCAAGTAAACATGGTCCGTAGGCAGCGTCTGCATAATTTAGATTTGAAAGCACTAAGGTCTCACATAAACGAATTCGCACTTCAACGCTGAGGTAGCTACGCATTTTATATAATAGTTTTAGCCTGTAAAAACAATTTTTTACTACATTTCTAATATGGCTTTCAAAGCGTAAATTTTCGTCAAATATTACACCGAGATTTCTTACCTCACGCACTCTTTCCACCATGTCACCTCTAATGTCAATACTGGGCTTAAACATTTCAACTTGCCTAAGTTTGTGGTTGGTGCCTAAAATTATAAATTTGGATTTATTAGGATTTAGATTTAGGGAATTTATATCTGACCAATTAGCTATGTTCTCTAGGTCCTGACGGATGTTAGCTATCGCCTCAGGTGTATTTTGAGGCCGAAATGAGTAATATAGCTGAACATCATCGGCATAACAGTGGTAATTGCAGTTATTAATACATCTGACCATATCTGCTGAGAATAGAGCAAAGAGGATTGGGCTGAGTATTGAGCCTTGTGGAACACCTCTGAGAACCGGTAGAGTCGTAGAGACTAATTGTTTGCCATCTGTTTGATTAATTTGGACGAATTGACTACGATTTGAGAAATAACTGTTAAACCATTTTACGGTACTAAGTGAAAATCCATAATATGACATTAACACATAGGCTACTTTCCATCCCGGAAAAATCCCGCGGGATTTATGAAAAACTGAATTCCACGCAGACGATATCGCGGGCGTCCGCTAGTGGGTAAATAAATTCTTATACTTACAAAGTTATATTCCCAAATGAGGTGAACAGCTTGAAGAATCAATTAAGTACATAGTTACGGAAAACATTTATTCAATAACAATGTTTTCACATAAATCACAGGGACTCAACAAATAAACACACCATAAAATCATTGAGAAAACCGACGGATCCTGTCGTTTCCACATATCGCTGTCCTGTCATCTCCATAAAATATTTATCCTTTTCAATCTTTCTGTATTGCCTCTTTTTCCTCACGTCTTCCTCCTCGTTCTTTATTAGATATTCAATACCGGGAAGAGATGGTTTGTACTTCACGTTTTATTGTAATAAAAAATGATTCTCGTTTGTTCTCTTTGCTTTTATCAACAACTCAACAATGTTTTACAAATATGTATCAATTTTGTTTGGGAAAAATCTTTTTAATAACATCCTGATTCATCTAAACTAATATTATAAATGCGAAAGTAAGTCTGTCTGTGTATCTGTCTGTTACCTTTTCACGGCTAAACGGCTGAACCGATCAAGATGAATTTTGGTATATTGGTAAATGGGACCTTGGAGCAACTCAAAGGGTAATTTTTGACCCTAAAATAAAAATAGAAGGGGGTGAAATAGCGGTTGAAAGTTAGTATTGAAATTCTTTAATTTTTAGAATTACAGTTTTAAAAATATGTTCATATATCTTGAAAAAAATGCAAATCAATGTAATACGAGAATTTTTAAAATTTCAACCTATAAAGTGGAGAAATAGGGGTTAAAAGTTTACATTGATCTCCACGCGGATAAAGTCACAGGCGTCCGCTAGTTTATCCAATAAGGGAATGAGGGTTTGTTTATTTCTTGCGCTTTCACGCCTAAACCACTTTATCGATTTAAAGAGTTCTTACTCTTAATCTTTAGGCTACATCATCAGTAAGTAACAAATTCTATAAATATTTTTTCCCCCGCAACACCACGTAACGGGAAATAATTGATCAAAACCGCAGAAGCATCCGATAGTAATGTATACCTAAACCAATAAGTAATTAATAATATTATTCATCAATCAAATTTTGATTCAACAAGCGTAAAATAAAATAATTACTATTCAATCTATCGTTATGTTTTAGTGAACATGCCACCAATTATCACTAACTAATAAAAACAAATAAGTTTCGGAAATACATCACGTAAATAGAATATTTATTTAACAATTTCATAGTTTGGACAGCCTCCGTGGCGTAGTGGTATTCGCGGTGGATTTACAAAACGGAGGTCCTGGGTTCGATCCCCGGCTGGGCAGATTGAGATTTTCTTAATTGGTCCAGGTCTGGCTGGTGGGAGGATTCAGCCGTGGCTAGTTACCACCCTACCGGCAAAGACGTGCCGCAAAGCTATTTAGCGTACGGGTATGATGATGTGTAGAAACCGAAAAGAGTGTGGATTTTCATCCTCCTCCTAACAAGTTAGCTCACTTCCATCTTAGACTGCATCATCACTTACCATCAGGTGAGATTGTAGTCAAGGGCTAACTTGTAAAGAATAAAAAAAAACAAAAGTTATCCGCTATAGTTGACCGCTTGCCCGTACGACTGACCAGACCTGGACCAATTAAGAAAACATCAATCAGCCAGCTGGGGATTGAACCCAGGACCTCCATCTTGTAAATACATCGCGCATACCACTGTGCCACGGAGGCCGACAAAAAGTCTTGCTCAAAAATGGGTAGTCATGCTAATGACCGGTAGATAATGACCTCTGCCTTTGATTCAGAGGGTGTAGGTTCGAATCAGGTAGAACAGGTTATGTGCATTTCAAAAAATTAAATATCACGCGTCTCCAACGGTGAAGGAAAAACACCATGAGGAAACCTACATACCTGAGAATTTTCTTAATTATCTACGTGTGTGAAGTTTGCCAATCTGCGTTAGGCCAGCGTGGTGGACTATTAGCCTAACCCCTCAAATTCTGAGAGAAGACCCGTGCTCCACAGGTAGCCAAATATGGATTGATAATGATGATGATGCTGATGACATTCGTGGATGTCATATTATAGTTCCGATTCTCACAAGCATCTCTTTAAAAGAGTGAATTGGTATTTCCCTTGCAATCGCATTTCCACCCTGTCTCAATTACACTCACCGTCATAAGACCGTGGTCAAACGCCAGCATAATTTTCAAATTAAAAACAATATAATTTATAGGCTATTATATGTAGTGTATATACATAAGTACATATAAATATCTATGTATGAATAGAGTTTATTTGTTAACGCCATAAACGCCCTATAAGTTATTTCATTTATCTGTTTGAAATACGGCAACTTGTAGTAAAGATATTGAATTCTAGGCGCGTTTCCGGCAAGCGAATGTGAGTACGTGCCGGGAAGCTTGTATCGGAGCCCCAATGTCTAAATGGACATGTCCACAGCTAAGATAAGAACGAGGCCATTGTGTTTCAGAAGCCGCTGCAAATCTCAAAACATTTCCAAAGGACATAACGAGAAAAGTTTTTAAGCCTCTCATATCTACGGACCGATATTTCTATACAGGCACTCGTAGCTACATAGTATTGTTGAGTTTCGTTGCTAGCTAATGATCTATACCTATTATCTATTTTATTAGTATCGAAACTAATTTTTATTATTTATTTGTCACGAATATGCTAAATATGACCTCCGATTCCGGAGGGCGTAGGTTCGAATCCAGTCCGGGGCATACACCTCCAACTTTTCGGTTATGTGCATTTTAAGAAATTAACATCACATCGTGAGGAAACCTGCACACCAGAGAATTTTCTTAATTCTCTGCGTGTGTGAAGTCTGCCGCTTTGGGCCAACGTGGTGGACTATTGGCCTAACCCCTCTCATTCTGAGAGGAGACTCGAGCTCAGCAGTGAGCCGAATATGGGTTGATAATGATGAATATGCTCGGATACTTCTGGAACGATTTTTAAAATTCTTTCTCCAATGGAAAGCTATATTATTATAGAGTAACATTGGCTATATTTTACCCTTGTATTCCATGGAAATAGTGACTTATTCTTCAGTTTTTTCTCCTAAGCAAGAAAATTATTCAGTTCGACGAGTCAATGACCTCTTTACAATGACTTGAATCTTCAACCTTCATACATAACACCTATTGCTCTTAAAGAAAGGCCCACGAGGGATAGGGGTTATCAATTCGACTTATCTATACAATTATTCAACTACCGTCATAATGTGGGTTTTCGCCCCTGAGCCTTTGTCTGTAATCGAAACACTAAGCCGAGTGATTTAGGATTATGGCGTGGGATAATGCGTTCATTGGTGAGCCTCGACTACGCAGTAGATACCTACAGGTAGACGAGGTTGTAATGGCCAGTGTATTTCAACACTATGTCAAAATAGGTCACCAAAATTTTCAATTTAAAATACTTTACAAAACAAGCCATTAACGCGAGAATTTCGGGAGTCGCTTACAATTTTGTAGAAGTAAATAATTTATTATTGAAAAATATCGGATCGGGCTTCGCACTGATTCTATAATATATACTAGGTACTAATATTATTTATATATATTCTGAGAGGAGACTCGAGCTCAGCAGTGAGCCGAATATGGGTTGATGACGACAAAATATTATAATTAGTCTACCCTCTCAGGATATAGCACTCCCCGCGCCCACTAATGCCAACCTGGACAAAACCTAGGGCTCCAGAAGCCGCTTTTTACTATCAGATATATATGTACTTACTTATGTGTTCTGCACTATACTGTACTGTATGTAATTTTATACACATAAACCTTATTCTTGAATCACTAAATTTTGTCTATTACTGAAAGCTGTATTAAAATCATTTGAATAGGTAGTTTAAAAGATCTAAACGAACATACTACGAGAGCGACATTATTTTATTCCCTTTGTGTGTTCTACAGGGTCTGTGGCCAAGTTTACACGTCGATTGTCTTTCTACAAACGCTCGCTTCGAAAACTAAAAATTGAATGGGAATGACATTCGTTATGGATAGGTCACGTGATCAACCCGTCAATCAGATGTGTCGTTCCCATACATTTTTCAGAAACGTTTCATTTGTAGAAATAGAAATGACGTACCTACCTAGCTAGCTACACACGGACTTTATAATCATAGTTACAATATATGACCTCCCCTATCTTCTTATCATGTATGAGTAAATATCTTATTCCCTCTATTACATTAAGACAACAAACAAATAAAAGACATATGAAACATGTCGGAAATGGACCGCATTTCTTGTCTTTCAAATTAATGAATGTGTGAGCAATGGGCATCAAAGCGATAACAAGGTTTGCGAAGAAACACCTACATGTGTTATTCCATGTGTTACTCGTAATGGAGTCGCGGCTGTTTGCAGAAAAATCCGTGCGCAAAGCTATTTTATACATTTTTACGTTTTCGCAAAATGAAACCGGATTTTTTTCTACCTTAAATCCTATCTTTGTTATTATCTTTATTGTCTCATTGATCTTGTGGTTGCAAATCGTTAAAGTTTTCAACCGACTTCAAAAAAATGAGGAGGTTCTTCATTCGACGAGTAGGCATTTTTTTAATGTTTGTTACCTGACACTACAAAAAAAAGAATTTTAAAATTGGTTAATAAATGACGAAGTTATCGTCATTTATTAATCAACTTTGAAAATTCTTTGTTGTTTGAAAGAGTATACTTCCAGCTTGGTCCCATTTTATTTTCATGAAAATCGGTTTAACAATTTTGTGTTAAAAGTTGTTAAACCGTTTGAAGTCGGTACCATTTTTATGTTTGAAAGATCTAAATAAATTTGAATTAAATGCTCTAAGTAACATATTACATTGCTTAGGTTGAAACTATTTGGTCAAAGTATTTTCGTGAACATTATTTTTAAATAACATAATAAGAAAAAGATTAATAGATTTTTTTACGGTGGTATCTGTAAGAGAGAGAGTCATAAATCATTGCGGACTTTTTTGTAGACCCTTTTAAGAATTCCGGAGTCAATTATTTTGATTGATATAATATATCTCACTAGCGCCCTGGCTTCCCTGGCTTCACAAGGGTGCTATTATGATTTTTGAAATTGCGATCCGCTTAATAGAAAGAAAATATTTTATCTTTGTTATAGGTTGGCTACACTATGACGATGAAAAATTTAATTAAAATTGGAATTCTTCCATTTTAAAGTTTTACTTTTAAAGGGTGTATTTTCTAAACGTTAGTTAATCAAAATCCATTGCATAGTCTAAAAGAAATAAGCGCACGAACAGACGGACACTGATTGTTTAATTTTGAGTATATATCGGGGCATCGACTATATTCCACTTCTGATATCGGCGGAACGGACTAAATACTACTTCTGATAACGGAGAAGCCGTAGCTTCAGGGCAGGTTCTAAGCTTTATGTGTCAAGGATGGCAGATACACAAAGTAACACTATCAATCATCACCGAATCGATCAATTAACTAACAACTACAGTTCTACCCTCTATATTGATCAATACAGCTCTGATACCATCACATATAATCCAGGGTTATCTATGATAGAGCAAGGAGTCAGCCACAAGCTGATGTCAGACTTGTAACTGATCCAGTTGGGTTAAAGACGTCTTTTACAGTATACAAACACTCCCCATCATCCAGTATTACACAGAAGTCCTTCTATAGTGTTATCTTAGAGCAAGCGCAGGTTGAAGACAAAAGGCAACTTAGAAGCGGTCTTTTGATGCGAAAGAAGGCTGCTGGTTTTCCTGGATGGCAGATAAAGCTAAAACTTAGAATGAATCCGCAATCTTTGTTGAAGCTTTTTGCGCCCCTGGTGTTAAATAATTTGAAGGACTAGCGGACGCCCCCGCGTGGAATTCAGTTTTTCACAAATTTTTCAAACCATGGATTTTCAGGGATGAAAAGTAGCCTATGTGTTAATCCAAAGTAAAATCTATTTCTATCGGCTGATACAGTAAGGTAAGGTGGCGGACGCCCGCGAATTCAGTTATTTACAAAGCCTGCGGGGACCATGGATTTTTCCGGGGTGTGAGATGTGTTAATCCAGAGTAAAATTTCCATTCCAAATTTCAGCCAAATCTTTTTAGTAACCAGCAAAGGAAGAACAAACATACATAAGAACTTTCGCCTTTATAATATTAGTGTGATATAATTAACTAAAATATTGTGTGATTATTTTATGGCCCACTAGGGCAGGACCTCCATTAAAAGAGTGAGGACTTCTAGCTTAGACCCACCACGCTGCTCTAATGCGGGTTAGCGGCATAAATAATACTATTGTGTATGTTTTAGTAAATTTCTCGTCCCATAATAGAAGTGGAGTAAGTACCAACTCACGGCGAGCCTGCTCGTAAAGCGTTTTACTCTTTATGTAAATTAGTACAGCGTCCCCGAATTAGGACTCTTTGCGCTATAATTTTTAAAATAAACGTGTTTCTAAAGGCTGTATAACATTCAAAGGGATTTGTTATCTTTTAATTTTGCTACTTCCTTGTTCCGCCCATTTGTGGTAAGCGCAAAAATATTAATTAAAATTCAGATCCAACGCGTCGATAGTGACTCCCAACGACAAGATGCCTAAGGCATCATAGAAATTATTTGGAACACAAAACAAAAGTATTTATTGTTATGGTTTAAAAAAAAAGTCAAAAAGATTTTATTCAATATCTATAAACATTTTTTTCTAAGCATAGGGAACTTTAATTTTTTTCTTGTTAAAATAATTCTTCTTTTCTTAACGTTTTCAACAACGTGTATGAAAAATTTGGGACGATATGATAAAACGTCACGAGTTAATGCTTGGCAACGACGTTCGTAACACTCCCGATAGTCCGCGCGGGCCGGGGGGCGTGTAGCGATGAATGAAAAACCCACGACTGATACACCTCACTACCCCACACGCACGATTGCACACCCGCGCAGTCTTTCCCCACGTCGCCCGCATATCATGGACGAACTTGCCAGACCATAACAATTTGACTAACGTAAAGTTGCAATTACATTCGTATGTATCCAACAAAAAAAAGTCACTTCATAGTGATCCCTTTTTTGTAATTAAAATAAACATCAAAGGTGTATATTGCGTCTTCATCATTATTCATTAAATTATTTTAAAAATATAATCATGCATCCGAAAATGCAGTATATGCATTACTTGGACAAAGTTACTCTACTCGTATCCTAAATTCCTAAAGTTGTAAGAACCCTTGAGTTTCTGGACAGGTGACAACCCTAATTAACGGGTTGGTAACCCGGTTTTAGGTTACAAAGTCTGGCTAGCGCCGGAGGAAATTAGGAGGGAATTTACATAATAAAGAATCCGTGGCCGGCCTCGTCCTTTGAAAGTTAGAATGAGCTACGAGTGTCGGTGGCACACGTTACATTAACATTTAAATCTTACTCAATTACTTTGTAAATTTTAGAAGCAGTTAGTACAAAATAAGTTTTGGAGGTATAATAAACAATCTAACAAATTAGTATGTGCAATTTTTATTGAAATTGAAATGAAAACATGATTCCATTTTGTTATAATATAGCTTATATGACTAATTGACTAGTGATAGCGTAGTGTTAAGTGCTACATGGGAGATCACGTGAACAAGTGATCTAAAGTAAAAGTTAGTGAAATAGAGAAAAAAGTAAAATAGAGAGAAGTTAGTGAGATGGAAATAAAATGATTTTTTTTAATGAGCTACGAGTGACACTGGCACACGTTACATTATTATTTAAATCTTACTCAATTACTTTGTAAATTTTAGAAGCAGTTAGTACAAAGTAAGTTTCGTAGGTATAATAAACAATCTAACAAATTAGTAGGTGCAATTTTTATTGAAATTGAAATGAAAACATGATTCCATTTTGTTACAATATAGCTTATATGACTAATTGACTAGTGATGGCGTAGTGTTAAGTGCTACATGGGAGATCACGTGAACAAAGTAACCTAAAGTAAGAGTTAGTGAAATACTAACATTTTTAACCCCTTATTGCATGAATTATGAAGGAGATGGAAATAAAATGATTTTTTGAATGAGCTACGAGTGTCGGTGGCACACGTTACATTAACATTTAAATCTTACTCAATTAGTTTGTAAATTTTAGACGCAATTAGTACAAAATAAGTTTCGTAGGTATAATAAACAATCTAACAAATTAGTATATGCAATTTTTATTGAAATTTTTGACGGCCTCCGTGGCGCAGTGGTATGCGCGGTGGATATACAAAACGGAGGTCCTGGGTTCGATCCCCGGTTGAGCAGGTTGAGATTTTCTTAATTAATCCAGGTCTGGCTGGTAGGAGGCTTCGGCCGTGGCTTATTACCACGGTACCGGCAAAGACGCACCGCCAAGCGATTTCATCCTACTCCTGACAAGTTAGCCCGCTTCCATCTTAGACTGCATTATCACTTACCATCAGGTGAGATTGTAGTCAAGGGCTAACTTGTACAGAATAAAAAAAAAATTGAAATGAAAACATGATTCCATTTTGTTACAATATAGCTCATATGACTAGTGATAGCGTAGTGTTAAGTGCTACATCGGAGATCACGTGAACAAAGTGACCTAAAGTAAAAGTTAGTGAAATACTAAGATTTTTAAGAAATTAGAAGTAAGAAGTTATTAGACATCACAACACGACACGCCAGACAAATATAAATTCGGCTGCACTCGTTTTCCGAATCCGTTTTCCGTTTTCGGAAAATCGAATGCATGAAATCAATACAAAATACATTCCCAATACATTCCGAATGAACAAAACCGTAAAGTTAAAAAGAAAAAGTAAAGTCATAATAAATAAAAGTCAAAAACATAAACAAAAGTCTGCGATATGTCGTCGTTATCAACCCATATACGGCTCACTGCTGAGCTCGAGTCTCCTCTCAGAATGAGAGGGGTTAGGCCAATAGTCCACCACGCTGGCCCAATGCGGATTGGCAGACTTCACACACGCAGAGAATTAAGAAATTCTCTGGTATGCAGGTTTCCTCACGATGTTTTCCTTCACCGATTGAGACACGTGATATTTAATTTCTTAAAAAATGCGATATGTAGTCTCATGGAATTCCAAATCAAAATTACGCAATTAAAACAAATACGTTAAGCGAGTGTGGCCGGCCTAATATGCATATTACCGCTTAAGCGTAGCTCAATGTTCTGTCTTATATTACGTTATACTATTTTACGGAAATAATTTCAATTATAACCTCACTACTCCTAAATGGACGACCGGTCGCCCATCGTATCCGTTACGTGACATGTAAAAAATATAAAGTAAACTAAGGGCAATAGGCGAGCACAGTATCATGCTCCGCGCGATGGAGGAATATAAAGATTTTTTAAATGGCTCACAACGGTAGACTAAAACCGAATTCCCTGACTGTCGGCTTTTCAACGCAGACGGGCTTTTCGATAAAATACTCGCGGGCAGCGAATGGTTAAAAGATGACAACACACGTAATATTTTATATTATTTAACACTATAGCCACCACTAGCAGCAATGAAAATAGCATTCCAAATTCAAATTAATTTATCACTTATGTACGAAGCGTTTCAGTAAATACTTTGCGAAAGTTATAGGAGCATTTGATTCGGCGAAAACGCCGACGTAGGGAAATACTGCAGTTGCCGTAATTGGGTATCCGATGTTCCTCATTAGGTAATTGCAACTACTATTCTGAACCCACTTTTCGACGAGGTGTACCGATACTGATTTCTGTACCCTATTATAGAAGTTCCGTTAGTTTTCGACCACTAACTGGAAACAGTTTTTAAAGTTTTAATGATGTTAGTGTTCAATATATTTGTGTAAATGATGCGATAAATATCTAGTGGTTGGTTGGTTTAGTGTTTTTCTTTTAATTTTATTCTTTACAACTGAGCCCTTAATTACAATCTCACCTGAGTAATAATGCAATCTAAGTTGGCAGCGGGCTAACTTGTTGGTTGAAAATCCCCTTTCTGTTTCTACACGACTTCGTAGGTACTGGTACGCTAAATCGCTTGGTGGCATGCCTTTTGCCGGTCGTGTAACTGGCCACGGCCGAAGCCTCCCAACAGCCAGACCTGGATCAATTAAGAAAACCGCAATCGGCCCAGCCGGGGATCGAGCCCTTTTAAAATGTGGAAGAATTGTTTGCCTCCAACCCCCGTGACTAGCTACCACTCTACCAGCAAAGGCATCTACCGCCAAGTGATTTAACGTTCTAGTACCATGTCGTGTAGAAACCGAAAGGGATGTAGTTTTTTATCCTACTCCTATTAAATAAGCCCGCTTCCATCTTAAAATTCGTCATCATTTACCATCAGCTGAGATTGAAGTCAGGGGCTAACTTGTAAAGAAAGAAAATAAATAAATTATAAAATAAATATACATACCTATCACAATATTATAATTATAATATAGAATATTAATTTAATAATAAAACAATTCTTGAATTAGTGCGCAATGAAAATACTATACTTGCAGTATCTTCGTAGCGCAGTGTAAGGAAGGCATGACCAACTTTTTTAATAAGGCGAAACCCATCTTTTCTGCGGAGTAGGAAATATTTTCTAGCCTGCATGAATCAGCCTAAGGAATAAAGCATACGATGAAGCTTTTCTGGAGATATTTTCAATGTTGCAATAAGTTAACCGTAAATCTTATTTTAATCCAATTCTTTTGATTTATGAATCTTGTAAATTAAACTAAATATTCTCATTTTACTTTTTAAAAAGCGGTGATATTGTATCTGTATAGACTTAAAACTTCAATTAAAAAAAATGGTATTAAATAGAAGACGGCGTTACTTTACGTTACTGCGGAAATTCATTTTAAATAATGTTTTATTTTTTTTCGTCAGATCTGGAGGGCTATTCAGTAACGATGTTTTGTATAACTCGCAAGGTCGAGTTTCGAATTCACCTCTATCTCTCTCTCTCTAACACGATACTATAGACAGAGAGCGTTACATACGAGCTCGATGCTCACACTGTCGAAGTGATAAAAACATTCTTACAGAATAGTCTCCCTGATATAAAACGGTTCACGTTTCAGGTGAGATGTGGATAGATTTTTTTTTCAAATCTGTGTGACATGGTCGCTTTGATTGCTCGGGTTTTCGTGAGTAAAATAAATTAATTAGTCACTGTTTAAAAAATGGGCCAATGTTGCTTAATAGGCACTTTATAAAGTGTTATATTTATATAAAACAAAACCGAAACAACAATGGGGTTTTTTTAAATGAACCGATTTTAGTAGTACCTTTTTTACGTGAGAAAATCCTCATTTACCTTCTCGCCACGGGGAGGCAAGAAGGTTATGTCGGACTTCAACCGACTATAACCCCACGGTGTTCCGACTCGTCGCCTGATGAGCTACGGGAAGATTTTAGTACCTACTACCTTTCCCATCTCGAAACAAATTCAGCTTAACATAAATAAACATGCTCATTTTTTAAAGAATTCGAATTTTAAATTTTAAACAGCGACTCGTATCAATTTGCTTTTACAACGATTTTTAATAATCATCTTTTCATTTGGTAGAGCCACTGTATTGTACGTTATCCGATGATGAATGTTCACTTCATAATTCATTGACTACTAGACTCGGTCACGCGTCACCGGGGACGAGATAAGGTCCTGTGAACAAGGGAGCTGGGATGCAAGCTTAATATCTACCTACTTAATAGGTAATAATATGAAAGCAACCTTTTTAAGCTACTCGTATTTTAAGTAACTACGACACTACTTAATCGTATACGACTAAAAGTAAAACCCTTTTATGTCTATGCGTTTTAATATGATAATTGAATTTTTACAACAATTTTATCTCTAGAGTATGATGATTTATATACAGACTAAGCGACGCCTGCGACTCCATTCACGAAAAATTCTGTTTTTTACAAATCCCACGGAAACCATTGATTATTCAGGGATAAAAAGTGGCACATATTCTGCTCCAAGGTTCTATTTATCTCTTTAGCAAATTTCCTTCAAATCGATTCAGTGGTTTAGTTGTAAAAAGGTGGCAGACAAACAGACATACTTTCGAATTTAGAACATTAGTATGGACTAGTATGGATTCCGAGTTCAGAAACTGTACCTTATCTTGAGAGCCTGTGATGGCTTGACCTTCGTCGTTTTATAAAAGTTTAAAGATTTCAAATTGAAGTCCGGTAGGCAAACTACGAGTGCGGAGTTTAAATAGTAAATGTGAGATCCATCACCCTTAAATATTACATACTACACGTAAAATCCCTTGAAAATGTAAATAAAAACTGCATTCTTTTAGTTCTCATCATCTTTCCTCAATTTGGGAAAACTTGCTTTAAAATGTAAATACTCGTAATAATATGTTTTCACACCCGATTGGTAGACATATACAAATACAGCGATAATTACTAACATGGATTAATTTAAACAAATTTGATCTTTAAATAGTAGTGATTAGGTCCACTTCTTAGATCTAATGTTTATGATTAAAGGTATTGGGATAGGGTATACTGGTATTTTTTCTAAGGGGCGAGCTTTACCTTTTTCTGGTACCTCAAACGGCGGTTCAACAAAAACTGAATACACCTTGTTACTGTGGGTTTTCATTAAAACTTCTCATAATAGCGCTTTTCCTCTTAATATGCAGCTAGGAAACTTTAACTTAGCAATTTAATTACTTTGTACAGTAATTTCATTCAGCTAGCCGGTATAACCGTTCGTTTTAAACATAACACGATTAAAGCGCATTTTATTTCTTTCCGCCATCTTTATTATAAATAACAAAATAATATGCGCATTAAAGTTTTATACGACTTCATTGCATAATAATTTCATAATGCAATTAGGGTGTAATTTATAAAACTTTCTGATTCTATAAAACTGTCAAAGCTTTTTTGCTTAAATAATGTATTTAGTATTATGTATCTATACTAATATTATAATGAGAAAGTTTGTGAGTGGTAGGTAGGTAATCTCTGAATCTACTGGTTCAGTAGATTCACAGATTTAGAAATTTAGAAATTAGAAATTCTTTTGACACGTCGGGTAGCAGCGACAGTGATTGTACCTATCATTATTTTGTAGTAGAGGAAACACCTCCAGCAGGTCTCAGGACTTGTGACCTTGAAAGTAGGTTTAAAGGATCCTTTCAGAATACAAAAACACTCACCTTCCCTGCCCGACATGTTCATGACATGTGCCCCACACTAAACAATTTATGATAAACAATTATTACAATACAGAACACTATCAATAATTACAACACAAAACATTGCACAAAATTACTAACGCGACTGGCAGCGTGGCGGTGTCTACGCTACCTAACAAACAACTGTGTTCAAGTCATTTAATACCCTCTTATTTATAACAACATTGATACCCCCCTCCACAGTAACATAAATAATGAAAGTTAATACCACCTATAATCGAGGAACTTTTAACACTATAATGAGATAGCAACAATTCCATTGCGCTGCCATTGGCTGACATACGTCTATTTCAATTCACGAGATTCGTCGTTTGGTAGCGATGTTAGATGGTAGAGGTTTGGTGATAGACCTATGATCAAAAGTTTACGTTCAAGAGTTTTGTTTATGATCTAACAAACATTCCACCTCGCTTGTGTTGCGAAGCCGGAACATCGCCAAACAAATTAGGCGAAAATTTACATAATACAAAATCTGTGGTTGCCCTCGTTCGAAAGTTGTAACAGACTACGTCTGATGCTAGAGCACATTAACGTTAACATGTTGCCCATTTTCACAAACGAATTTCAGAGACGATATTACAAAATACGTATGTTGTAGGTACGAGTAACTGGATCCAAAAATAAAATTATATTCAGACAAAGTACACGGGATGAAAAGAGTCAACATTGTCGCAAATAGCGTCCACTTTGCACAAGTTATCAGCGACATCGCCTGTTGCCACAGCAACATCGCTAATTTTATACGAAACCATGCGATGTTATTACGTTAACTTGGCTCGACGCGTCCGATGTAAATATTATTTTCCTTCGTGAAACAACTTTGCCAGTTACATACAAAGATAGCTTTTAATTGCATATTGCACCCTGTGGACTATATACATAGCTATCTACATTTGACGGTCTCCGCGGCGCAGTGGTATGCGCGGTGGATTTACAAGACGGAGTTCCTAGGATTCCCGGCTGGGCTGATTGTGGTTTTCTTAATTGGTCCAGGTTTGGCGGTTACTAATTACCACCCTACTGGCAGACGTACCGCCAAACAACTTAGCATTCAAGTACGATATCCTTTTAATCCTCCTCCTAACAAGTCAGCCCGCTTCCATACATTACATCATCACTTACCATCATTAAGTCGGTCCTGCTAGGCTATTCCGTAACGATATTTTTATGACTCGCTAGTTTCGAATTCACCTCTATCTCTCTGTTTACCACTATACTATAGAATGAGAAAGATAGCTAGTTATACAAATCATCTTTAGAGAATAACCGTGCTAGTAATTATTATCTCCCGTAGTATATAGCTCTCCTAGCACATTCGTGGAGCGAACCCTGGAGAGCGGTCTTCACTTGGTCAGCCCAGCGCATTGCTGACTCTCGTGCCCTCCACCTTTCCTTGTACCATAAGTACATTATCATCATAGTGATCGTAAATTAATTAAAAAAATTCGCTCTAAGCTCGCCAACACACATGGAGCAGCTTGGTAGGTCTAAGCTCCCTCTCCCCCTCCCCCCCCTCCTGTATAACTTTGGTTTTGGGGGGGGGGGGGCGATTTAAATAATTTTCTCCCTTTATAAGGAGGGCCTGGCCCTTAAAATAGGCTGTAGGCCTATTTATGCATCCGTACTTAAATAGTCTAATTCGTCTTCAGTGAACGAGAAGACTAAATAAAAAAACGCGCGGTTTTGAAATTGCTGAAACTTTCACCTTTCTCAGTCGGTTGTCTCTAGTGCCACCTAAACCGGATGCTCTAAGCATTTACTTAAATAGCTTAAAGGCTATCTACCACATTATATACGGAAAAAGGAGAAAGATATCGCATTCAAAAATAAATTAAGAGACTTTCGAAGTGCTACTACGTGGCAAATGATGACTACATGAATGTTATATAAAGAAAACAAAAAATAAAATCGGTCTCCCTATCACTCACTTGTCAACTGGCTACGCCCAAACTAATCCATAACTTGCATTATATAATAAAGTGTAAAAGTGTAATCCAGGACTGACGCTTACAGAGTTCGCGACTACACCTTTTTTAGCTCTCTGCGGAACCACTACGGCGTCACCGGGGGGCAACTTCACCATGTGGACTGTATACTTAGCGTACTCATGTAAATAAAAATCGCGAGAGCTATCTACAATTATTTTGAACGTCGATATTCTACGGAATGTAAATTACGTATGGGAATCCAGTGTAAAATGGTACGATCATTTTTATGGTACAATTTATAGCGGCGCTTTATGAAGTCAGCGGCAGGCGGTAAATGCCGATGATTATTTTTGTTCAGAGTAAAATTGATTGGTAGCAATCAAGCCTGCCCATCTCGTAAATAAATAGCGTTAGGGATTACTGTTTATTCTGCGTCTTTTTATTACTGTGGCCCATCATTTTTATTGGAACGACGGCAAATGCTTGTGATTCCAAAACAGCAATACATATTATGATTAAATTGTATATATTGATTTACATTACGTGGGATCCTCTGTATCATACATGAATTTCTGTGGGTTTTTGTTACGTCAACATATTTTAGCTTGTTGGAAAATCATAAAAGTATCTATAAATATGATCGTCGTTTAAAAAACTACTTGCCTGAATCCTGATAGCTTTAGACTAATTCAAAATCTTCCCATAGGTATTGATAATATTTCACCAAAGTTTATTGCAATCAAAGAATTATTAATTTAAACATGTTTACAATATTAACATAAAATTATATTTCGTCAAATATAGAAAATAAACTAGTATCATTCTTCCCACAGAAGCATTATCTAAGGTAGGTTTGGGTATGGTAGGGGTAAGGATGGGCAGGGGTAGGGTAGGGTAGGGAAAAAGTGCATATCAGTCAAAGCAAAATTTGACCAGGGCATTATAAATTTTCTTGACAGAAACTAAAACCATAATGATGCAACTATAACAATTAGTATTTCACAATTAATATATTTTTACCTTTTTTCCACTGTTCATTAACCAAGGTAACATAGTGAGAAAACCGCTTTGTTCAACTTTTCCACAAAGTAGAAAATGTCCTTAAACCTCCCACAGGTCAATTCAGTGATAACAAGACTCAGTTAACTTAAAATGTTCACACTGTTGAATATTTTGTAATATTTAATGTACTAAGATGACCATCATCGTCATTTTTGTCTTTAATGTACCTAATCTGAGAGCAGTTTGATATAAATATTCTCGCAGTATATTATGCCAAGGGTAAAGCTAGCATAGCGGAGTGCAGGCCTGGTTCATCGTAACACGCCACAATACGCCTTGCCAAACCTTTCTCATCTCGTTTTTGTTTCGCTCTCTGTCATTGTAGGCGAGGTCGCAGATGTTTTACGAAAACAACGGCTTCTATACGGATTAGTTTCCGTTTCGTACATGGCCTATACTATAAAGACGTCCGCTACTTCATCCATCTCCATTTTATTTTCGAGTTGGAGTACCAATAGTATGTAATACTATATGAACCGACTTTCCGTATATCAAAGGCTATTGTGGAAATATAATTATAATAATACACTAAAAATTTCGAGTTATTTCCACTTTGATTTAAAATTATATCCCGTATTCTGTACTGATAAAACTTTCTTTGTATAATATTCTACCTTCCCCATCTTAGACCATCTTTACCATCAAACCATTATTGGCTACTGCAAAGCAAGTGTCTCCCCTCGGAATAAGAAGAGACCCCACTATGTCCCCCCGGACATAGTTCAGCACTATAGTCCAGTTCGGATTGAATTACTCACACGTTTTTGAATTTATGGATCAGGCTTGTAGCTTTCCTTGAAATTCCACCATTATCTAGACCAGCCATTTTCCTTTTGTTTCCAAACAAACTAAGCGAATAGTTTAAGAGCTTACTGTGCCGTGAAAGACTAACATTTCGAAGGACCACAGTATAAAAGTGAATAAATATTACGACCTAACAAATGAACTAACTAAAAATGTAGTTAGTCTGTACGCCGTAGAAGTAGGTGCGAGAGGATTACCAGCAAAATCTCTCTATAACTTGCTTAAAGACCTTGGCCTCTCTATATATATATATACGAGTATCCACAGCTGCTCTAATAGGATCTTACCAAATTTGGATAGCTAGAGAGAACAATACGAACAGAGAAGTAGAGTGTTGGTCGATCGTCAAGGAATGCCTTAACCCTACATACATCCAGTAGTCACAAGTCCTGGACTTTGCTCGGTGTTTTTCTCTCTACCACGCGATTTACCCGACACCAGCACGGTGAATCCATGGAATACTAAAATATTCGTCTCAGTGATATTTAATTAATTAAAATTTATATTAATTTAAGCATTTAAATGTTTAACGTTACTAGGTGCTTACTATAGGAATTGATCTCGATCCCTCGGAAATGAGACCGATGTCTTACTTACTAGGCAGTAGGCACCAATATCATATACCAATACATAAGTATTATTTAGGCCTTAAGTTAGTAGAATTTTAAAATTTTAAGCCAAAGAAAATATTGATTTTAAATGACCATTTACTTTCAGATTGACATGAACTTAATATTCATTATGCACCATCAGAATCCACTGAATTCAAAGCTAACTTCGGCTCCGCTCGCTTATTCACTTGGCATACAAAATACTCCAGCATAAAGCAGTGTGCTTCAATAGCGATAATTTGGTGCTTTTGGAATCTCTTTTATTACCTATTGGATTGGATTTTTCTTTAACCACGATTCGGAGTTAAATTGACCCTTTCTTACAAAAGGATACGGGTGGCCGAAATTTTTTTATGTGCGAAGTAGGACATTTGCAGCTCGCATTTTAATTCAACTTTTGGATTAATTTGTTCATTTCCTCATATTATATTGGAAATCCTTCATGCAGCTTTAATATGAGCTTTCCATATTCATAATGGCCGACGGCATAAAGAACTTAAAACAGTATAAGAAACTTGTTTGAGAGGATTAACGAGTGCTACCAAAATTAAATGCTCACGTTGACATGGTACTTTAATACAAAATATTATTATTATCAAGCCTATATTTCTGACAAAATATGCCTAATAATTTTTATTTAGTAAGACAACGGATCATCTATGAATATTATATTTTTGTGTAGCTCTCAGGGTTACTGGATAGTGAAAATTTCTGAGCGTAGAAACGAAATAACGTACCACGCAATTTCTAAGACAATGTGGCTGTTAAATTGTATGACTATTAATTACGGAACAGTAAAAAAAACAGCTGATTAGTAACAAGTTTCGATGACCTTGTTACTCGTCAACCAACAAATTTTTAAAGCTACTAGAATCAAGAATTTTCGTAAATATAAAGGTTGAGCGTCTTATCAAGATGAAGCTACTCACGAAAAATTAACTTGTATTAATTATTAATAAATTGCAAAAATTCCACGGATCCTGGACTATTAATGTTGAAAAATGTTGCTTTTAGAAGCAGCCATAATCATTACAGTATGCGTGTTTAAAATATCATCAGTGTCGTGAAATACAGGTTCAGCCTCGCGGGAAATTACTGACAAAATCTCGGTATCTACAAGACGGCTTGCAGCCTACTTTGTGATACGAATCAATTCCCGTTACTCATCTCCATATTTTATTATGCGAGGCGAAGTGATATTGCAGTAACGATAACTTTTCCTTCGGGAATTTTTGTTTTCGTACAACGCTGAACAAAATATTCAATAGACACTGTCTGTTACTTACGACTTCTACGCAGGAAATTTTTGTCATCTTTCATTTTTAAGGAAAGTTAAAAATCTTGACTTTACTTAAAAAGGAAGGGCACACAAACCTCCCCCCGTTAAACTCTTTTCAAGTTTTATTTGCAATAGGTGTCGTACCATCTTCAAAGTACAGTCTAGTTCTGTACGGAAATAAATCAACATTGCTTTAAGTGTTCGCTCAATCTTAACTTAAGACCTTGGATTCACGTTTTAATTAAATACAAGATTGTTATTAGGTATAACTATTACTTTGACTTATTTTTGTTTGTATATAGGTATAAAAAAATATGTTAGGCACTGCTCGACTGTTCCATTTTTCAAAACATAGTGACAGCAGATCACTTGAAAGAACAGAGAATGCGGATAATATGATACTTGAATGCAAGGATTTTATACGCCTCACTAGCGGACCCGCTCAAGCTTCGCTTTGACTTATTAATTTATTTATTTGCACTTCTTCCCTATCCCTACCTTACACTACCCTATTCCTACCCCTATCCCTACCCTACCCTACCCCTACCCTACCTCTACTCTATCCCTACCCTACCGTACCCTACCCTACAACTACCTTACAACTACCGTACCGCTATCATACCCCTACCCTATCCCTATACCAGAAACCTACCCTACCACTACATTTTATAACATTAATCTAATTTTAAAGGTTTTAAAAAACACATTTTTAAATTATATATGTAATGCGTTAAAATATTTTTTTAATATAAAATCGTTGGATGCGTTGACCAAATTTCTGAATTCAGAAATAGTGAAAACCACTGAAAGAACACCCCTTATTAAGAGAAGCATCGACGAGCTTTTCAAATCGTCGGAGACCAAACGAGCGAGCCTATTTGTTCTATCGCTGACGGCAACCAATCAAGGCTTTTTCAATTTTTCATCCCGGACGAATGGAATGTAGAACAACGGACGCAATGGATCGGCCGCCGAGCGCCGCGCGACCAATCGCCGCTGCTCACGGCGCGTGAAGCTGCGTTTTATTTTACTAAACTTGTCTGCTACAGACAACTCTATTTTTTTTTGTTTTACACTTCATCATTATCAACCCGTATTCGGCTCACGGCTGAGCTCGAGTTTCCTATCAGAATGAAAAGGGTCCACCAAGCTGGCCCAATGCGGATTGGCAGACTTCACACACGATGAGAATTAAGAAAATTCTCTGATATGCACGTTTCCTTACGGTGCTTTTCCTTCACCGTTTGAGACACGTGATATTTAATTTCTTAAATGCACACAACTGAAAAGTTGCAGGTGCATACCCCGGACCGGATTCGTACCCACTCCCTCCGGAATCGGAGGCAGAGATTATATCCAATGGACTATCGTTGGTCTTGCTATGTTTTACACTTGCTTTCCACAAAATGATTGTAGAAAATTTTACTTGTTTTGTTAATGCACTCACATTATCTTCTCTGTTCTTCTACCTCCAAACTAAAACTGCAGTAAAAGGAAATTATAATTTCCTTGTTCTCTTCTTTTATCTCTAAACAGCAAAAGATAATACGAAATTTCATTTTCCGCATATCTATTGTGGGATTAGTTCTAGTCTTCGCAGTGGATTTTTTATAGATTTCATTATGAGTAAAAATTATAATAATTAATTGCAGTACTAGTTAATTAGGTTCATACGGAACTAATTATTGCAATAAAATATAAATTATATACACTTCAATCAAATCAATCACAGTAACATGAGTTTCTTATTTTTAACCGACTTTCAAAAAGAAGGAGAATCTACGTTCGGTATGTATGTTTTTTTTATTATAGAGATTCTGTATGCAGTTTTACACAAAAAACACTACTTCTTGTTTTAAACTTCCGCAAAGTTGCTTGCAATTTGCTATTCAACGAGTGCTTGAATGTTTTTGATTAAATTACATGGGAACTAATCTTTAATAGACTGAAAAGATCAGAGCTGTTTCTGTATAAGGAAGGTGCGAGAGTTTCCAAACTTAATTCATTACTCTGCCGTGTTTGAGTTTTGTGATGGAACGATTTCATTTTGTGAGGATTTCCTTGGGTCCTTTACTTGAACTGTTGTATAATTTATATAAATACACAAGTTTACACATACATCAGGGGATCACGTTGCCAATTTGTAAATACAAAAGAAATCCAAATACCAATTACGTAGAATATGTTTGCTGTTTCATTAATTAAATGCTTTATACTTATCAACAAAATTTGCTAAACTTAACTTTAATAGCCCCTTTTATTTCGATTCGCAAAATGAGCCAATTGATTTGCAAATATAAATAAAGCTTGAACCACGGTATGTTTACTTAAAGCTTAAATTAAAAAGTCTTAGAAATATTGTAGCACAAATAAATAATTCAAAATATTTTAAGTAGGCGATAAAATTGGTGAAAGTACGATAAAATATATAAGAGTACAGTTTAACATAGAGAAACAAGAATTTTCTCCTTTCGCAGTACATTTATAAACTCTTCTAAAACTAAAATAAAGTAACTAAACTCAACTAAAGTTCTTGTCACAGAAATCTCATCATCATCATCATCATTATCAGAAGATGGACGTGCACTGCTGGACATAGGCCTCTTGCATGGACCTCCAAGCATAACGGTCTCGAGCCGCCAGCATCCAGCCACTTTCCTGCGATCCGCTTGATGTCCTCGGTCCACCGAGTGGGGGGTCGACCAACGCTGTGCTTTCCGGTGCGTTCGTCATTGCAGCACCTTGGGACCCTAACGTCCATCAGCTCTTCGAACTATGTGGCCTGCCCATTGCCACTTCAGCTTCACGACTCGCAGAAATCTACAAACTAAAAAACCGTCCCAGTAGCAACTTATAATTTTTTGCAGTCATATCGCAATTCGCACATTTGTATTTCTACCCCAGCCTACATTGGCGGATTTCGTTAAAAGATCCCGGTAATCAGAAACATAAACAAAGTTCACTAACGAAGCGTGTTACGCGATAACCATTAATTACATACGTTGATTGAGAGATTGGTCGCTGCGATTGGAGCCCGTGGAATGTGAAAATTGAATAAACTGCTCCAAATATTTTCTTATTCAATAATATTATGATGATCATACTATTGTCATTGCGTACCACGATGGTAATTAAATATACCAGTATTTTTTAAAATTTCTTATCCTTAGAAACATTTTATCTATACTAATATCATAGAGTGGAAAAAAATAATTGTTTGTTTGCATTGAATAGGCTCTGAAACCACTCAACCGATTTGAAAAATTCTTTCACTGTTGGGAAGCTACACTATTCTCAATTGCTATAGGCTATATTTTATCCCCGTAGAAGTAGGAACGGCACGGCTACGCGGGTTAAACCGCATGGCATCTGCTAGGTTTTTAATAAAATTTGTCGATAACATCACTACTATATCATTTGATCTTAAGTTCCAATGCAGTTGAGATAAAACTATCGTGCTATTTTAAAAGAAGTCATCTTATTTACCCTTACTCTGAGTAGTTTCTACAGGATATCGTACTGTAGCGCTACTCTGTAATGATGCTTTTGTAACTCTACAGTATAATTTTCAAATTCGTCTCCATCTATCAGAGAATGAGACAGGGAGGTAGACATGAATTCGATACTTACATTGTCGACTTACGAAAACATTTTTTTAATAATCTAAATAATTCCATTTATAATGTTATTTACCCCACTATTGTAACAGAAATTGAAATTTACGAGAACCGAGTACCAATCTCATATAAGTCATAGAATTACTAAACAATCCGTACTGAAGACAAGTCAGTATATAATTTACCTCCACAAATAGCGTATTTAAGCACATACACTTTCACAGTAATTTCGCAGAAATTGGTACGTTTTAATATACTCCTGCCGCTGGCTATAACATCTTTCGGCGATTAAACTGGGTATCACTATTTGTTGTACCATTATGACTGGGCCACGAAACTATCGCGTCAAACTCTATAACAGTACAAAGTTCAAGGGTCATACCGTACATATTAACTCGCAAAGCCTTCGCGTCGCTGTCAACCAGGCTGTCACCTCACCGCCGACCAAGCATCAACCTAAAAAACGGTTCAGCAGCTCCAGTGTGTTGATTCAGCTAAACTAGGAGATCCCAAGGCGAGTACTTTACGATTTCAATAATATTCAAAATACTAAGTGGCTTAAGTGGATACAGATCCCTTTCCATGCATTATGCTAAGCTGTAATAAATATAATAACAGACCAACAGACTGGCATCGTACCTAAGGTATTTTAGTAAGTCTGGACCCTTAACCTTAGTGTTTGTATGAGGGCGTATTATACCATTCGACTCTCATAAATATACATCTAACAGTAATTAGCGGTATAGTTTGCATCTTTATTTTGCATCATTCTTGGTTACTATTACATTTGAAAAATGATTATGGATTTATATATATTTTATTTTTTTTCGATAAGCCTACAAATCTCTAAAAATTTTACTAAAAAAAATGATTATGGATTTCTTCAAAGCTATTTTTTGCTATTAGCCGGTAAATACAAGCCGCAACCTGACAAAAACAACTAAAATTTCATACAGTAACGTCTGCTTCTATTCAATACATATTATTTATTCATACATTTTTGTATTTACATAATTCTTGACGCTGACGCCTGCAGCACAAAGCGAAATTGTTTAGAGGTCGTGGCCCTAGGGTTAGTATAGCCATGCGCAGTTAGCTAGGTTAAGTAGTCTACGGGGTAACGTGTCTTTATTTCTTTAGTAAACTTAATAATTGCATAACTTCCGTTGTTTATTCTTTTTAATATTAAATCCTAGGAGAGCTTTTCTCTTAAACTTAATTGTTTATTTATACAAAACCGGTTACACATTCTAGCAATTTTCCATTTTTTGTACCTATATTTTAAAATATAATCTAAATGCGACTGAAATATTATTTTAATTAAAAATGAAGTTTTTTAAAAGAATTTGCCTCATCTTTTAAATATGATCAATATTCCTATTCCTCATGAACTAGTCGGGAAAGATAGTATTAGGATTGGGTACGACAATACACCAACGGGCGGGAATCGAATCACCACCCCTCAGTGATGAGTCCGACCGATCTTACCCTACCTTACCTTGAGCTATTGAGACTAAGAAATGGAAACGTGTTACCTACCTATGCCTTTTCCAAATTGATTATAATTATGCACTTTACAAATACAAGTACTAACAGATACACCGCGGTTTCACCCGCGTAGTTCCCGTTTCCGTAGGAATACAGGGATAATGATCCCTCAACTACACTCACAAATAACGTGGCTTTCCATTTGTAAAATAATTTTTAAAATTGATTCAGTAAAATCCAGAGACTTTTGAAGAGAGATCCAGAGAATTTTGACGGCCTCCGTGGCGCAGTGGTATGCGCAGTGGACTTACAAAACGGAGGTCCTGGGTTCGATCCCCGGCTGGACCAATTGAGGTTTTCTTAATTGGTCCAGGTCTGGCTGGTTGCTGGAGGCTTTGGCCGTGGCTAATTACCACCCTACCGACAAAGACGTACCGCCAAGCGATTTAGCGTTCCGGTACGAGTCGTGTAGAAACCGAAAGGGGTGTGGATTTCATCCTCCTACTAACAAGTTAGCCATCTTAGATTGCATCATCACTTACCATCAGGTGAGATTACAGTCAAGGGCTAACTTGTAAAGAATAAAAAATAATATAAAAAAAAATCCATAGACTACCGCTCAACGACCTCATAAACTTTACCACTTCATATTAGTGTAAATTAATACATATCTGCAATATCGATGCATTTAGCAGAGCCAATATCTAGTGGGAGCAATCCTGGCGGTTACTAATCTAATCGGACAATAGCACTTTCTAGCCCACTGAGCTGGTATTGTTTTGAGCCAGTCGATACATGCTCTGCGCTGTAACACGATACAGCGCTTGTGTTATGCCATGAGTGAGCAGTTTTGAGCTGTGCCCATGTGATTTGTCATCTTCATCTAGTGACTACTTTTGTAGTTCATAAAGTACTAAAGTTTTTTTTAAAACAATAAATTAAGGACCATTTATTACATACGTATATGTAATTAAAAGTAAAACAAGATAAACAATTTTACCCCTGTTAAGTTTTTAACATAATTTAGATTACACAATGTGTTGTAGTTTTAGTAATATAATATATAATATTCCCCCACCAATAAAAAAATTCAAGTCTAAATTTAAATTTAAAAAATTATTGAACCGATTTCTCCTCGACAAACAGATGGAATTCCAGCATCATCAGTTTTCTTTCTTATAGCAAATATTTATATATTATACTATGTGTAACTTATATGTGTAATCAATATTATATTTAATAATGTACAAATTTAGTAATTATTCATTCATATTACATTTTTATATAAATATTCTTTTTCTTTATGATTTATTATGTAGTTATAGTAAGTAAATATAATAATAATAGTATAGTAGGTGAATTTAAACTTGGGAATAAATTTGATTGTTGGTTTTAATACTGTAGGTACTTTAATGTTATATAATTTTTCTTTTTGTTCTTTTTTATATTTTTTAAACTAGTTATAAGTTTTAATTTGGTTTTGCTTTTAATATAGGTTTATGTTGCCTGTTTTCGAGGTGGCACTTAGAACTGGGTCCTAGCTGAAAATCAGCGCTGTATGTTCTTTGTTTATGGGGAGCATACAGCAATATGCTGAGCTAGGACCTTTTTCTAGGTTATGCCACATATCGCAGGGTATTCTTAAATAATTGTGATGTGTGGCATAATGTAGTAATAAATATATTTTCTTTCTTTCTTTCTTTCTTTCTAATAGTCCGGGATCCGTAAAACATTTTTTACAACTTATTACTATAGAGTTATTTTTTGGTTAATCTCGATGAGAAGATCTACTTTTTTATTTACAAAAACTCTTGATTTTGGTAGCTAACTGAGTTACCAGGAAATTAACCTTTCTGAGCGTCGAAACCAGATCATGTACCACGCAATTTTTAGGACATTATGGCTGTTAAGTTGTACAACTATTAATTAAGCAACAGTAAAAATCAGTAGTTTAGTAACTTTTAGTTACCTCGTTATTGATACAAGTTGGGAGGAGGGTAGTTTATCAAAAGTTCTTACTAACCGTGTTTTTTTACTGTTGATTAATTAATAATTATACAACTTAACAGCCACAATGCTCTACAAGTTGCGTGGTACATTATCTCGTTTGGACGTTAAAAATTTTTCATTTTCAGACAACTCTGTTAGCTACCAGAATCAAGAGTTTTCGTAAATAAAAAAATCGATAGTTTCATCGAGATAAAGCTACTCACGAAAAATTAACTTGATAGTAATCAGTTGTACAAAATGTTCTACGGATCCCTGACTGGTTATTACAACAACAATACCTCTGACATATGTACCTCTCTAAATAGCTTGGCGGTACGTCTAAGGAACCAATGCCTACGAAAGAAGCATGCCTAAACGAATCAAGTAAATATATCTACAATATTCAATTGACTCTAGCTATGAAAATCGAACTAAGTATCACCACCACCACATAATACCACAGAAATCCCAACTGCAACACTTTATTTCATTGACATGGCAGCTCTTGTTTAATCTAAACTAATATTATGAAGACGTAAAGTTTGATTTTTTATTTACTTGTTTTATACGTTTCAATTGAAAAAGTACTAGACTGATTTTAATTTTTTTAATTTTTAGAAAGCTTCTTATTTACCGAGAAATTTATGCTATACTAGCTGACGCCGCGCGGTTTTACCAACAAGGTTCCCGTAGCCCCGTAATATATAGCTATAGCCTTTCTTGATAGTAGGGCTATCTAACACAGAAAGAATTTTTCAAATCAGACCAGTAGTTCCTGAGATTAGCGCGTTCAATCAAAGAAACAAACAAACTCTTCAGCTTTATAATATTAGTATAAATTTTATCATCGGAAACGGGAACTACGTGGGCGAAACAGTGGGGTGTCTGCTAGTAAAAATAAATCAAATAGTTTACTTCTATATTAGATCCCAGTACACGTAAAATAAAATTAAGCAAATATTAAATCCAACCTTTCATTAGTATTTCCCGTGTCGTTCTTTCGCTCGTATTATATTACAGCTTCGTTACCGAAAGTCTCATAAAGCTGCTTCCTTATATTTGAGCACCGTTGAGAGGCGCATTAACAAAACTGCGCGGAATCAAGTGCCTACCAGCCTTAAGAGCTTTATTAAGTGAGCCGTATTTATGTAAATGTCTTAAAACATAGAGCTTATTGAGTTGGAAATTTTGGGTATTCATATTGAAAGCTAGGTTAAAATATATAAAGAGAAACCACTTTTAAGATAGAAATATTTTATCTAATAGGTATCTATTAGATAAAATTATGTTTATATCTAAAATATATTTTTAGCAGACTCAGTAGTGGATTACAAAAATAAGAAAACCAATGTCAAACAAAGGTTTATATTCACAATATTTGTCAGGACAACTTAACTAAAAAAACAAACTGTAACACAAATAAGTCCCAAGAGTAGCACAGAATGAACTTGAGTGCAGTTACGAACTTGTGATCGTTTTGTGTAGGGTTAAGGGATCTCTTGACAGTTAACTAACACTCCCCTTAATCCAAGTAACCCATAAAGAAAACACAACAAGAAATGTTTGGACGGCTTGAACGCCACAACCATACTGAAGCCAACCGTACGATGAGCGCCTTATATTGCAAGTGATTCCCGCCAACCAATTACTAAACTTCTCTAACTAACTATATACTAGCGGAAACCCGCGATTTTATATTTCTTGATGTGTGATCTTTCGCTTGTTTAAATACGTATTGTGTAAAAATGAATAATTTGACATTTGGGAAACAAATGAGTTTTATTACAATAATAAAATGTTACAATAGACCAGGCGATGTGAGGTATTGAGTGAACATAAATCGAGATAATACTAGTATATTTTATATGTTAACATAAAAACAAAAAATATTATTATTAGACAAAGCACCCGAAGAAACCAAGTCCTTAATATACGTATATAAATACAATAATTGCGAATTAAAATAATTTATAGTAGCTCGTAATTGTATTATTAATTAAAGCCAGGGTCGCTATAATTAACGATTTTTTCAAAATGTCACAGTAAGCATGTAGTTATAGGCATTACGTTGATTATACATCGACAGCAGTGCTAATGAGACACGTTGCCACTAACCAATAATTACGGACGTGTGCACTGAATAATTGGTCGGCATGTACAGGATTGTGACTCCCCGAACGTGAAATTAAATAACTGTTGAACGTTCCCCGAATGCGCTTTACTGGAGTAGCTCGGCTTTTTATTGCTTTTCAATATTTTGCACTTTTCATCGCTTTTCCGTTTCCTGTGTATTGTGAATCTTTGTTATTCCAAAGAAATTATATTTAATTATGCTGCCTCAACTGTCATATGGCTAGCATAGGCAGCTTTAAATCACGAGGACCGGAGTTCGAGTCCTGGGTTAGGTAAAACTGAAAGTTTCTTTCTTCTAAGAATTTTTCAGTAACAAGCCCAGAGTTGGAAGTTTGGAATTGTGGGTAGGGGTGCGCCTAAGATGACAAACTTTTGGAGGCATAAAACATTTATTCATACAAGTTATGTTACTTATAAGTGTTACAAGAGGTGATTTAATGGATTGCGTGATTTTTTTGGTATAGTTAACGGAACGGTTTGCTATTACAGTGTATATAATATATTTTTGACTAAAATCTTCGGCTTGGTAGCTTAGTTGGCTCTCTAAACGGGTAAACGGATAGCTCCGGTGGCCAGTAGTCTATTAAAGTTAATAACGTAGCCTAAAGGTACCCCTCCAGGCAACGAAATTAAACTTTATTAGCCATAAGCTTAGTAAAAGTTTTCTAATATCTTATAATATTTTATTAGTATTACACTACTTGTTATAAACTTTAACAATAACTTGATAGTTATAATTTTATTATCATAGCCACCAGTCTATTTAAAGTTCAACCTGCATACCATAGTCAAAAAACTTAAGCCCGCCACTGATTAACTTTATAAAACTGTATTAGTTATAATTTGTAATTTCTGAATTAACTGTGAGTAATAATATTTTTTTAAAATCGAAATCTTAAAGTGCTTCTTTGCCGATTTTTAACTCCATGCCACTACTGAGAATACTATGAAAAATATTTATTGTTAACCAAGATTCGAACCCTTGACGTCATGAGTTATAGCCAAACACGCTAACGAGGCATATAACTTGTACTTTTAACTTAATGTAAGGGCGGAAACGTCTCTCAAGCATTGCAGACATAAGACTCAAGGTAACACACACCTTTCTTAAACAAAGTCTTCACGCGAAACTCAAACACGGCTCATGGTAATGAATTAAGTTAGCAACTCTCTGATCTCTACCTTCCTTGTGTCACACTTAAGTTGATGGCAGACGCAACAAGTAACGCAAGAAAATGCAAACTTACATTAAACAATGACGACTTGTATGAATATTTGAATGACAGTATTTTAATAATTAAAGAAAATTATGAAACATGACTAAAAATCACGTGGTAAAACGTCGGAGTATGCCCGACTAGCTTCAAACCCATTCGGGGCCCTTAGTCATAAGCAGGTTCTTGCAACGCGGCATGATCCAAACTAAAGGTTTTAGCCGTGTTTCATAATCAATTAATATGAATAACACTCACGATAGGATAAATTCTAAAATAATTTATCCTATTTCTGAGCTTTTGTTTCTTCTAAGAAGTTTTCAGTTTCAGTTCTCAACTTGGAGTTCGGGAAGTTGGTGTTGTTATACCCCCCGTGCCTTGGAGAGCAAGTTTATCAGTCTGTCCCAGTCATTCTTAATAACATGTGATCGTTAATGAATTTAACATTTTTGTTTACAAGTTAGCCCTTGACTACAATTATCACCTTAATCCCACCAACCCGCATTGGAGCAGCGAGGAGGGTCTAAGCTCCATATCCCCTATTAGGAGGGAGGCCTGCCCTGTAGTACACCGTTAAAAATAGATGGAAAATAATGATGGATATCTTGTTTAAAATTTGTTTCGAGATAAGTATACAAAGACCTATGGTTCCGAGACTTGGTCGCTAATTATGGACCTCATAAGGAAACTCAGAGTCACACAGCGGGCGATGGAACGAGCTATGCTAGGAGTATCTCTGCGTGATCGAATCAGAAATGAGGAGTTCCGCAGAAGAACTAAAGTCACCGACATAGCTCAACGTGTCGCGAAGCTGAAGTGGTAATGGGCAGGGCACATAGTTCGAAGAGCCGAATATGGCCGTTGGGGTCCCAAGGTGCTGGAATGGCGGACTAGAAAGCGCAGTGTTGGTCGACCCCCCACCAGGTGGACTGACCACATCAAGCGAGTCGCAGGTATTCGCTGGATGCAGCTCAGTATCGTGATGGAAGTCCCTACAAATGGCCTATGTCCTGCAGTGGACGTTAACGGCTGACATGATGATATAAATCAAATAACATAATACACAACATAAATACGTTTGCAAAACAATATTTCAAATCAAATCCTCACACGTTGAGAAATGCAACCTCAAGTAGAATTTGTTTCACAGGTCAGAAGCCTTGCCTTTTTGTGAGGGGATAACTCGAAATATAACGGATTTGCGTAAAATATGTGAAACCTTTTGTATGCTAATAGGATCCCATTGTTCGGAGATTGAATTTTCAGGTAACCGTGCTTAAGAATAATTCATGATATATGGAATAAAGGTGTGGAAAAATTGTTATAAAATTTTCATTTACTAAAAGTGATAGTAATACATCTACTATTATATTGTAAATATTGTATTGTATGTTCTTTCTGGTGTACAATAAAGTTTAAATATTTTAATTTTATTGATTTTAAATATATGCTTGTAGTTATGTCTATAGTTATTTATTTAATACAAGTTTAAGTTGTGTCATATGATTCTAGAAATAGCACGGATAAAGAAAACAATATAGGATACCCTGTCTAAGTTATAGTATAATTAGTACTTAGAGCTATAACTTTGCTACAACTTTCAGTTTTATGGCATTTGCAATACCTGTTTTTTACCTACTTGTAAAATTAATTTGATGCTATTTACCTACTTGTACAATTTTCAAACTTATATCTTATGTTTGAAAATTTTACAAGTAAATAACATTAGTATGTTTAATATGTTAGTAAGAAGAAGACAACCAAAACTTAGAAATCGTAATATCACATAAAAAGATTTAAACACAGTTCATTAAGTTAAAGTTTTAAAATTTAAACTTTATGACCTTATTTTATGTGAGAAGGGAAAAGTTTGGGGGAGAGCTTGAAATAAGAAAGTGGTATTTTCTAAAATGTTGTCCTCATTGACCAACATACCTTATGGAAGACAGACGAATCGTTAAGTACAAGACAGACCAGCAGGCTAATTCACTATCTTTGACGTATGCTAGTTGACATATACGAAAATGAGATTATATGTAACAAATGCCTACTGGTGGATATCAAACAGTATGTAGATGACATTTCTCAATTGATTTGACGTTTATATTAATAGGTCAACAATAAAGACCGTAATCATGAATAGGCCAACTGAAACTTTTGGAAATTATTACATAGTTATGATAGGTAATTAGTAAAATAGTAATCATTCTAACTTTTACAAGCCGTTAACATGAGAAAAGACGCATGTTGTTTTGTAAAATACTTTCCAAAAATTATTAGTCACATGTCTAGGGCACCTACTACGACACGAAATATGAGCTCCTACAGCTTATCTTGATGTGAAACGTTGCAGGTAAAAGAAGCGTTGGTCGCCGCAAAATGTCTTGGCTTCAAAACATCTGAGAGTGGACCAGTATCGCGAGTTCCGCACAGTTATTTCGCTTCACAAAAGATAAGGAAGTCTATACGAAACTTACTGTTAACCTTCTCTAGTCGGAGAGGCACTACATGAAGAAGAATCATTCTCCGTTAATTATATCAAAAGTTTGATATAAATACTTAAACTAAAAGAATATTCGTTTATCTAAAGATTCTAAAACTGACAAGTTAGCTCCTCACGCATGATCAAATATGCAAACGAGTTTCGGGAACTGATTCAAAGCTTTAGGATGCAAGCTTCTTTAAGAAGGTACGCGATTCGTCAGAAATTTCCCACGAGGGTGCACCTTTATCTCAATTTCTAAATAATTATTTATTAATAATACAGAACGTTTTAGTTTTTTACAAACTCCTTAGTATTATACTAATTTAGATTATATTTTCATATATCACACTCGTGATCGATAATAAGCAGATCATAAAAGTTACGTTTGTAGCTCATTTGTAAAGCTGAAGTCGTTATGTATCGTGTATGTGTGGGCATAGGCCCTCCGACTCGAAGGTAGAGGTCATATCCTCTAGGCTTATTAATAGATGATAAAGAAGATTAAATATTAGACTTTAAAATATTGATATTATATAATACTAGCGGGCGCCCGCGACTTCGTCCGCCTGGAATTTAATTTTTCACAAATCCCTCAGGAACCATGGATTTTTCCGGGATAAAAAGTAGCCTATGTGTTAATCCATGCTATAATATATCACAATATAAAATTTCAGCTAATTCGGTTAAGTATTCGAGGCGTAAAAGAGTAACAAACATTCAAATCATTAAAATCATCAGTTTTCGCAAATCTCGGGAAACCAAGGATTTTTTCGGGATAAAAAGTAGCCCATGTGTTAATCCAGAGTAAAATCCATTTCCATTCCAAATTTTAGCCAATTCGCTTTAGTAGTAGCAGCGTTAAAGAGTATAACAAACTTACAAACATCCATACAAACTTTCGCGTTTATAATATTAGTAGGATGTAGGTGCTTATTTTATTAATCCCAAATATTAATAAATAAAAAGTCTCTTAAAATATAAAAACTAAATTAATACAACGAGGTATGCATAAACAATGGAATGAAAAATAAAGGTAGGTCGAGTACATCGAATAAGTAAGACCGCAGGCAATAAAAAAGTTGAGAAAACTTTAAAAATCACAGCACGTTTCCTGAACAGAGGTAAATTGAAACTTTATGTTTGAGCTTATTTGATCCACGAATGGAAACCAGTCTGCCAGAAAATCTTTGGAATTAAAACAATAGAATTTATTGTGTATCCAATATTAATGTGGAATTTCAATTTATCCGAAATAACATATGTCGATGCAATTCGATTTTCTTTTCGAAAATTCTTCGTGCTTAGATAAAAATAACCCAAAGCTGCGGGCGTCTGCTAGCCAAAAAAAAAATATACCTTTATTTTAAATCCTCATTCGCACAAGAGGTAAAAAGCGATACGTTAAAACCCAGCGTTGGCGCTTTTATTTACTTAATTCATGGTCTATTTCCAACGCTCAAAAATGAAAATGCAACACTGCTTGATAACAAAACGTGTTTTGAAAACGCTGTCGTGTGAACATATGTCTACCTACTTGGGAATGCATTTGTTGTATTTGAACGCTTTTTTAACGTCTTTTAAAAAACTCTCGTGCGAATTAGGCCTAAAGTTTTTGAGACGTACTTAAAGGCACTCGTGCATTACGTAATAGTGTTTGCAAGAGAAGCATAACTTTTATTTAGTAACACCCAAGAGTAATTTTCACTTTGTTTACATATAACTTTGAATTCGAAGTAGAAAAAAGGCAAACCCAGCTTTTTTGCAAAGGGAAAGGTAAATCGATTTATGCTAAACAGATAGCGCCTTTTGTATGCAAATTCGTGTTGATTTCAAAAAGATTGAAACGATGGTATCGCAAAGTTAGAAAAATTGGTTATGCTTCTCCACAAACAAGAGTGAATTTTGACGGCCTCCGTGGCGCAGTGGTTTGCGCGGTGGATTTACAAGACGGAGGTCCTGGGTTCGATCCCCGGCTGGGCAGATTGAGACTTTCTTACTTTGTCCAGGTCTGGCTGGTGGGAGGCTTCCGCCGTGGCTAGTTACCACCCGGCAAAGACGTACCGCCTAGCGATTTAGCGTTCCGGTGCGATGCCGTGTAGAAACCGAAAGGGGTGTGGATTTTCATCCACCTCCTAACAAGTTAGCCCGCTTCCATCTTAGATAGCATCATCACTTACCATCAGGTGAGATTGTAGTCAAGGGTTTGCTAACTAAAATGAAATTAAGTAAATTTTCCACATTTGTCCGCTTCAGTTTTGATGCAATCTAGTATCTAGTATAAAATATTGCATGTAATAGAATAAGATCTTTGTATATAAGTAAATTATGGTAATAAAACGGGTAGGTGCTTCTACCTAGCAACTAAGTATTTCAGCGGGGTTCTAATGTGTGTTTCAGTTTACTCGACAGCCAAGTGCCGGTCGCTCGGATGGGGAGCAAACATGGGCTTAACTGCGCTTGATGAGTAGATTCCCTTTTAATTAAACGAGTTCTAGACATCGTGGGTACAAAGGCCAAGTAGCAAACTACGGAGAAATTGATATAATACCTACTAAGCCTTTCATTTGATATTACGTAAACTCTGAGCGGAAAACTGACTGCTATTTTTTGTTGATATTATTGTAACAAAGAACTCTTAATAATAAATGCACGTTTGAATAATATTTAAAATTAACATGAAAATATATTATATATTTATACTAGCGGACGCCCGCGACTTCGATCGCGTGGAAATCAATGTAAACTTTCATCCCCTATTTCACCACCATAGGGATTGAATTTTAAAAATCTTGAATTACATTATAATATTTTGTATTTTTTTCATGATTTATGAATATTTTTTTTTAAAACTGTAACTATAACAGATTTTCAATATAAACTTTCAATCCCTATTTCACCCCCTATTATTTTTATTCTAGGTTCAAAAAGTAACCTTTGTTTTGTTTTAAGGTCCCACTACAATTCATCTTAATCGGTTCAGCCGTTTAGTCGTGAAAAGGTAACAGACAGACTTAGGTACTTTTGCATTTATAATATTTGTATAGATAATATATTCTTTTATAAATAAAATCAAATAAAATAAAATAAAATCTTGTAAGATTTTAAACTAACTGTCTTCTCAAGTGCTAATACTTATATTTACATTATTCCAAAACACAAAGTAGTCTAGTTCCTTCTATACCTTTTTACCATAGAAATGCCAGGCATCGCAGAGGTCATCATCCTTACGTAGTTGATGTCCCTTGGACACGTAAGAAGCATTTTGGTTCTTCGATCCTGATCCGCACAGCGAAGTTATGGAAACCCATTCCTGCTTCCGTTTTCCCTACCACCTACAACATGAGTATATTCAAGTCAAGAGTGAATAGGCATCTTCTAGGCAAGCGCGTTCCACCATAGGCTGCATCATCGCTTACTGATATGCAAAGCGATGATGATGTAAAATGTTTGTATGTTGGTCTTTTTGTCCGGGCTAATCTAGGCTGGACCTATATTAGACTATCACTGGACGAGGAGGTTATTGACCAACATGTACGCTATTTTTTAACCCGGAAAAATCCATGGTTCTCGCGGGACTTGGAAAACTGAATTGTACGCGCTAGTTATACAAACTGAACTCCACTATAAAATAACATAAGTTATGTGGTTTTTATTCAATTAAAAAACTTTCGTGCGAATGAAGGCTTAGACAGACGCTGCCGGAGTAGTCATCTGTTACTTACGAATATATTTGTCATCATGAATGCTCAAGCAACTTTTAAAGAGTATTTTTTTTTATAAATACTTTATAGTAAGCACGATAAGCGGTTGGTCTTGTATGCTATCATTGACATCTGATCGATCTGGTCGTTAGTAAATTATTAAATAGACCAATATCACCCTGAGCCCGCCAAACCGCATTGGAACAGTGTGATGGTTCTAAGCTCCAGATCTTTTTTCCTACGAGTATAAGGCCTGGTCCTAAACGGGCTGTTAAACTAGACTGATTATGACGTATGTCCTACTAAAACATACACATATATTCACAATATTATGATATATGAGAAGTGGGATAGTGGCGACTATGTGTGAATTTTCCCAATGGGAAAATGAGGCCACATCTGCAATTACCTAATGAGGCGCAGCGGTTACCCAATTACAGGAACTGCTACGTTTACGTTTGCAGACCCGCTGAATCGAATATACTCCATAGAGGTTGTTGGTAACACAATCTAAATGTTGCTAGACACTATCTAAATGTTCACACTTATCTCGAACTGTTGCGTGTTATTTTTTTTCTTCGTCTTCGTTCGTGGTCACAATTTTGGTTGGCTGCATAGATCCTTTACTGATTACTGAATACCAGAACATTATAGTTTTTTTTTAAGAATATAACTGCTTTATTGATTACTTAAAATATACGATAAAATGGCTTCGATCGTGTCTAGCCTGACAAATAAAATCCATATTACCAACCACCCAAATAACATAACTAAAATGTAATATAGACGACTTTTAACACATTTCATTTGAGTAAAGATGATACAAAGTTTTTATAAGTAGCGTGGTGAAGCCGTTGAAACCCATAAAAATAAACAATCGTCACGCGTCTGCTTGAGATTTTAACACTAACGTATTAATACGTAAATAATTATAGTAATCAATAATTACCAATAAAGAAATACTCCATCTTATTTCTTTAGTTTTTGTGAACAGTTTTTAAAATATATAAAAAACATAAGACGTCATTTTTCTTGAATAGTATTGAAAGTTACTGATGCGACGCTTCGTGTTGTACAAACTCGAGAATGTATTCGTTTCTGAATTTTGTATTTGGAGCGTCTACGACACCGTCGTGTTCCGTACACTCTATCTGCCTATTATTGATTAATCTGTGTTTGTATAATGTTTATTTTGAGATTAATTTGGCATCCGACAAAATTACATAGCAGTGTACATTTTTTTGTTATTGAATTTGAAATGAGTGGTGTTTATATCAAATGTATTCGCCCGATAATGGAGTTAAAAGAAATTTCTTAATAATTGTCGGAGAACAGACGTTTGGAAAGTCGTGGCTTGGAGTAGAGACTTCAAAGAAATTAATGAGAGTTAGAAACTTGCGACGTGCTGCGGCGAACTTGATCAGTTTGACGCGAGTCGGAACAAAGTTTATGAAAGTTTTAAGAATTTTCTTGCTAATTGTAAATTACCCCTTAAAAGTTATTTTTGTAATATCGAAAAAGTTCTAAGTGGGTGCGTACTTCAAATGAAATCTGCGATACAACGGTACAAAAAACCTTTAAATATTACAAAAAGTTCGATCAAGTCACCGACATAAATTTTCCATCGCGTGCTAGATTGTATTATAATAAAAAAAAAATCCTGCCCAAACGTTAGCTTACAATGTTTAATTAATTTAATTTTAAAATATTTTGAAGTGGTAAATTTTAGGAAGGGATATTTTCCGGTAACACAATCTGTTCTTTCAATCGTTCCTTCTATAAGGAAGGAGACCTGATTCTGTAGCAGGTCGTTAAATCGCATTGATTGTGATGATGACTGTTCCAATGTAAAAAAAAAACATTGAAAGAATATAAAAATATTCTATACCTGCTACCTACTCGGCCCAACTGTTAGCTGTAAGTCTAAATTAACCAAAGAACCGTCCTAATTAATACAATATTTCATCAATATCAGTAGCAGTTTATTTTTTATTTAAATAGAAAAGGAAGTAGGAAATAAATCCAAATAGTCCACCATATTCTCTCAAGTAGGTATGAATAAATTCATAGTACACAAAATTGTATAGGTACTTATCTTACCGAAGTCAGAAGTTACTGCAAAGGGTTCCCACAATATGAATGTGTGTATTAATTATAATAACAGTGTATATACCTACCGACTCACTAACGGATGACTTAATTTAATTAATTAAGCGGTACTAAATTGTAGGCGTACTAACCGAGAGCGATGAGATGTTAACAATGTTATTGTTCTAGTGGATTAAATCCTACAGAGGGTGGCTCTAATATTAATTTGAATGTTTATGTGAAATCCGCAGCCGAGGTCGTCTTTGTGATGTATTAATTTGTAGAGGATAAGTTGTGGAGTGAGATGGAGGGCGGAATTGTAGACAATGTACATTTTGCGTTTTGTTATAATACCTATAAAGAGGTATTGTGGTGTTAGTATTTTCAGGATTTACTAAATTGATTTTAAAAATGGGGATGATGACAAGGTTTAGTTATATTGATTTTTATGATACATTTGGGTAAATAAGATCAATGTTAACTAATTTATACATAAAAATTAAAGATTGTCTGGATATTTGCAAAATAAATAAGATTATAAAATTTCAAAATCCATTAAAAATCGTTTTATCGCAATTAGATGATTTATACAGTTTTAGCTTCCTTACATTAAATGTGACATTTTTAATACATGAACTAATTTTGTTTGAACGCTCATACAAATCTAACGATCATTATGTACCTACGACGTCATTAGCTCGTTCTATTTTGTACTAGCGGACGCCCGCGACTTCGTCCGCTTGAAAGTCGTTGTAAACTTTCAACTACCCCTACCCTACACTACCCCTACCCTACCCCTACCCTACTCTACCCCTACCCTACTCTACCCCTACCCTACACTACCCCTACCCTACCCTACCCTACCCTACTCATTAAGGCTGCACTTCTTTATTTATTCCCCCCCCCCCCCCGGGAGTCGCGTCGAGCGCGGCAACCGTAACACAAAAATAATCCATATAGCATGAATTAGTATGCACGCGCGATGGCATTGCGTATTTCTTGTATAACTTTGGTGTTTCTTTACCGATTTTTATGATTCTTTTTTTATTGAATAGGTAATAATGTTAACTTTTTTAGTTAGGGATGAGTGATGAGTGTTATAAACATAAGAGTAGACAAATATAATTAGAAAGCTCCGAACTGCTAAGTTATCGGGAGTTACACGTGTTATTGTGAGTCAACCATAAAAGATAGACATATATATGCTGTTGTGTTTTTATAGATCATTTTAAGGAGAACATTTCCGTCATACATGATTTCTATGTAGCTTTAACCATTAAGGCTCTACACGCGACGGAAACTTAAAAAAGTGAGTAACTTCTCCCGTTTTCTCAACATTTCTCTTCACTGCTCTGCTCCTATTGACCGTAGCGTAATGAAAAGTATACTATAACCTGCCCAGGAGTATGTAGAATAATTGTACCAAGTTTCGTTAAAATCCGTCCAGTAGTTTTTGTTTCTATAAAGAACATACAGACAGACAGACAGACAGACAGACAGACAGACAAAAATTTTACTGATTGTATTTTTGGCATCAGTATCGATCACTAATCACCCCCTGATAGTTATTTTGGAAATATATTTCATGTACAGAATTGACCTCTCTACAGATTTATTATAAGTATAGATGGGGCGTTTTTTTCAGGGATCCGCTAAATCCCTGTAGCTCCGAAAGTAATAATCGCAGTTACCCTGTTACTTTTACAAAATTGCTTTACTATTAGCATACTCTTTATTTATCACGTTACTTGGGAGTGTCATACGCTATCCCCGTATTTTCACGGGAACGGGAATTACGTGGGTGAAACCGCGGGTCTCGGCTAGGCTATTATATTTTTGATTTTATGAAACACATATTTTTTTTAGCCTCTCATTATTCCTGCAATCTGTCGTGAGACATTCAGCTGGATGTTACGTATTTATAATAAGGCGTGTTAGGTGCAAATCCAGTGATTTGGCCAAATATTTCATAAAATTTATAAAAAACTATTGGAGTGGAGCATTTTTTTTGGAATGGTGTGTGGGTCTTCCAATTGGATTCGGTACGTGTCTACTATTAGGTTTCAGAAATATTTTTTCGTTTTCCATTTTTTAGATTTTCTTACCAAAAGGCTTAAAGTATATAGGCTTAATAAGTGTATAGTTATATATCCACTGCCTTACTATTTTGGTTGGTAGGTCATATCTTAGAAGATTTGACTGATGTAACATTATCAGGACAAACAAGGCTAAATATTATTCATTAATTCAATTGAAGACTCTATAACTCCAAGCAAGGACTATTGTTGTACCCACTCCTAACACAGTCTTTGATTTTACTTTTCTTAATTTAATGGAAACAGGAATATTAAATACTAGCGGACGCCTACGCGACTTCATCCGCGTGGAATTAATTTTTCACAAATCCCGCGGGAACCATGAATTTTTCCGGGATGAATAGTAAGCCTTTGTGTAAGCCAGAGTAAAATCTATTTCTATTCCCAATTTTAGTCTAATCGCTTCAGAAATAGCGGCGTTAAAAAGTAACAAACATCCAAACAAACATACATCCATACAAACTTTCGCGTTTATAATAGGTATTAGTAGGATTGGTATATTGAAAATATATTATTCTTGAAAAAAATATCTAAAAACCAGTAAAGTGAAACAAAATGAAGGAAAAAGTTAAAGGCAAAATCTTATAATCTACTGCATTTATTTTATAGTAAGTCGATATAATATAGTCATAAATTCAAATGAAGCCATACGCTAAGGCGTGTCACTGTAAAGGTGGCGCAAAATCGGAAACCTATTTGAAAGTTCCAGCACTATCGTAATAATCAAACTTGTTTCAGTTCTGAAGTCCGATCATTATGGGATTCGGGATACAAAAGTTTAAAAATTAGTTTTACAATGGCTGCCCCAGTTACAACGTATATTCAAATAAGTATTGCAAGCTGGTGCTGCTTTTCAATGGGGCATTTTCCAAACTATGCTATTGTCATATATTTCCTTTTGTGTTTTATCTATACTTTTATACTAATATTACAAAGATCGTGATAAAGAGGGGTTATTTTGGGGTAATCTCTGGATCTACTGAACCGATTTTGAAAGTTCTTTTACCACTGGAAAGCCACGTTATTAGTGAATGACATGGGCTATATTTTATTCCCGTTTTTTACGCGAATGAAACTACGTGGGTGAAACCACGAATAATATAATATAAGGAATTATCATCATCATATCAGCCAACGGACATCCACAGAAGGACATAGGCTTATTGTAGGGACTTCCAAACACCCTGAGCCGCCTGCAACTGCAAAAAATCAAAATCAAATCAAAATCAAAAATCATTTATTTCAAGTAGGCTCAGTTTACAAGCACTTTTGACACGTCAGTTGACTATTTGTAAAGATTCTACCACCGGTTCGGAAGGCAGGTTCTGCTGAGAAGATACCGGCAAGAAACTCAACAGTTGCTCTTTTGAAAAAGTCATACAGTATTATAATTTACAATTGATAACAATTACTGTTTACATTTCTTATAGTTTTACTTCCTGTGTGAAGGTGGAAGCTGATCCAACGGCCTCCAAGCATCTTTATCATTAAGGAACTCATCAATGTTGTAGTACCCTCGACTAAGTAAATGTTTTTTAACACATTGCTTAAAGCTATGCATAGGCAGGTCCATCACAGTCTTGGGGATCTTATTATAAAGAGTACACCCAAACTTACAAAAGATTTTTTTACTCTTTGGAGACGATTTGCAGAAATAACTAACTTATGCCCGTGTCTAGTAAGACGTGTAAGACGTTTGTACAAATTAATATTTTGTCTTACTATACTATACTGTTATATATATATATTGACAGGCTACTGTTAGTATACCTATTTCTTTAAACTTTTGACGAAGGGACTCACGTGATTTTAATTGATATATTGCATGCATACAGCGAATCCCTGCGACTCGCTTGATGTCGTCAGTTCACCTGGTGGGGGGTTGACCAACACTACGTTTTCTAGTGCGGGTTATTTCTATTCCAGCACCTTGGGCACATAGTTCGAAGAAACGTACATCGGTTCTTCGAACTATGTGCGCTGCCCATTGACACTTTAACTTCGCGACTCGTTGAGCTATATCGGTGACTGTGGTTCTTCTACGGATCTCCTCATTTCTGATTCAATCACACATCCTAATCCTGAAATAAATTAATTATTTGGTTTGCTGACATTGTTGCTAGTTGCGGAGAAAGATTACTATATCCAGACATAACACTTTTTAAGAAAACTGCAAGTTCCTTTGACCCAAGAACAGCCATGGAGTTTAAACCATGGTAGCTGGTTTCAAGTGTCCAGACCCTCAACCGTTTAAATATAACACGTATTTTAAATGTTTTCCTCGGCATGATATGAGAAATTTTGTCCACAGTCGTAAGACAGCCTGGTAGCGGCTTTTCTCCTTCTTCTCTGCAGGTCTTCAAGACGTCCTTGCATCTCTTTGACCTTTTTAGAGATTTTCCGCACCTACCATTCAAAGCCATCATAGTTTCTATCATCATATGACAGGAACAAAATCTGACAATGCTGTGGAAGGTCTGGCGATCACTGGCTATTAATCCAAAACAAGGCTAACGAATAGCACCGCCAGCGTTTCAAGTTTACGTTGAAATGTGTTCATCAAGTATGTTCAAATAGTGCCGCAACTTTAATAGGCACAATATGAGTAATGGGTGTAGGTATACGTTGTTGGGTAAACAAGTAAGGCAGTATTTCGTGTCAGTACTCTGTATGCGAGGTGCGAGCCTCGTTACCGTCTCCCGCCGCAGGGCGCGCTTCCTCGATTATTATAACTAACTTCATTGCTCATTATACGTTCTGCTGCGGTGGTTTCAACAAACATGCCAATGTTTCAAGCCTCAACAACTTAGAGGTCTTACGTTGAGTGTTTAATGTATATATTTTTTACGAACATTCGCCATTTTCATCTCATTCGACGCAGAATTACTTGAAGTATTTTGCTTTTAAGTTTGGGATTGAATTACCGACCTGAGATTTGGTGAGTAGAAGTGACAGAGGAAAAACGAAAGTATCTGGATCTGGCTGACGAGATTACCGCCATGTGGCATGTGGAACTGTGTAGACTGTAATCTTAAATCTGACTGAAATCTGGACTGAAATCATCCCCATCGTCATATATGCCAACGGTTTGACCCAAGTCAGCCTCGCTCACCATCAGAGGCGGCTGGGGTTCCGTGGCAGTTCGCCCGCAGGCAAGATGCAAAAAGCGGTTTTGCTGACTCGGCTAGGATAGCCCGCCAATTTTTTCACCCACCTGTCGCCCTGACCCCGGCCGTGTCTCCCTAATGGAGTGAATAAATAAAAAAAAATATTACAATTAAAAATTAGAAATTTATACCGGTGTAATCGGTACATAAAAAGCTAAAGACATTTTTCGGTCTAAGCTGCTCGTTTAGTCATCCCACCACTCAACTAAAGGCAAACGGATCTCAGTAGTCTTCAATAGAAGCGAACGAGTTGGAGCTTAGATCCATCACGCAGCTTTATTAGAAACTAGCAGACGCCGTGCGTTTTCACAAAGTAGTCCGTCACAAATTTTTGCGTAACGGAACTACTCAAATAATAAAAAGGTATATTTTCTTACAGTTTTTGCCACATGTCGCATTGAGCAGAGCATCAATGCGACATGTGTTCCTATCGGAATAGAGCTAACACTCCCACACGCATAACACTCACAAATAACGTAGCTTTCTAACAAGAATATTTAAAATTGTTTCAGTAGACCCTTTGATTAACCTCACAAAACTATAATTACATAGACTTCAATTCTTTATAATATTGTTTGAAATATATTTATAAGAAAGAAATACAAACTCAATAAACTTTTTCATTTCATCTAATCAAGAACTAAAATTCATGACATTTTAATCAATAGCCAAATACGCCTCTACATGAAGGCTGTACAGTATTTTAGCCTAACTTCATATTTTATGTTAAGTTTTAGTACCTACCCACATTGTTATGTTACCAAATCTATTTATAAGCCTAATAGACCGCGAGCCTGTGATATCAAGACTTACCTATTTTTAATGAAGTTGAAAGTTCAAGGCTATGAAACTTTGTCAGTCGATGCTCCTACCATAGATTAGTGTAATAGCCAATTATGGGATTGGATCGTGATGGATTTCAAGCATTGGGCATGCTTTGAGCGCGTGTGAACAGTTTTGCTTATTGAGTAGCGCGCGTATTCAATAAGCGCATCGGCATTGTTATTCTGTATTCTCTTCACCTTCATCTCTCCCAGTCTAAAACGAAACTATAGACAGAGAGCGATAGATACAAATTAGCATGTGTAATTGGAATTTTTGCTTTGAGCATGTTTATTCAGGAGCATACTTGAAAATAGCATGCTTATTGCTAGCAAATGTAAACTGCATGCTCGTATGGACGCATAGTTAATAGCACGTTTTTAGCATCTGTAAGACTTTATGATTGAAATAGGGGTAACGTCAGATTCCTTTATAATTCATCTGAGATTAGGAGCACAGAAATTTTCAGCCTACCCAGAATGAGGTAAGCCTGGCTGATGTAGGCTCTCGGTCCATAATGGTGGATGCACGTGTCGGGAATCGATAACTAATTATCCAAAGCCTGACTATAACCGCCATACACTCGCGCTATAGCAACAGTATTACCCTAATCACTGATAAATAGTCGACAGCAGGTTCAATTATGTACGTCATTATAATTTCTCACATTATTTTCAACTTAGGTTTGATTCCGCCCGCGAATTTAGTCTCATACTATTTCATGATTATTTATACTTTCCAAAACTAAACGCATAGATAGGGGAATGAAGTCTGTATGACATTGACTCATGTTTGAAAGTAAGTGCAATATTTTCCAAATTCGTTCGTACAAACATTTGAAAAATATAATCCTCAATTCATCATTAACTATAGTTGGTTGGTAATTTTCGTGTATAATATACTAATATTATAAAGCTGAAGAGTTTGTTTGCTTGGACGCGCTAATCTCAGGATCTACTACTGGTCTGATTTGAAAAATTCTGTCAGTGTTAGATAGTCCATTTATCGAGGAAAGCTATAGGCTATATATTATGCCCGTACTCCTGCGGGAACCCGAACCACGCGGGTAAAACCGCGCGGCGTCAGCTAGTATCCAATAAGGTTACACTTACCAACGATTTTACACTATTAGATATGTTACGTGCCTACAAAATCACCTCAAAAATTGATCCGAATTTAGCTACTCCACTGAGCACACACATTAATGAAAATTATCGCAGTAACCCGTAACACATCTCCTACTTTACTAGGTTTAGATCCCGACTCAAAGCGCTCATCATCATTTAAAATTTAAAATAAATAAACACTCGCGCGCGTTTAAGACTAAGTCAAAACTTAGTCCTGACGCTCAAGTTGCTTACGAAGGTGCACTTTCTTCAAAGTTTGAACCTGTATAATATGTTAAGAAATAATAATGAGACTTTCACAAGCACCACATTAGCTACAGTCGCTTAGCTTTCCCACCAGATGAGGTAATTATTACTTAGTACACTTGTGCACTGCGATTTATTCTTATCCGTAAATAGAATATGATTTTTCAAAGTATTTTTCTCTCTGTAAGGCATCATTCGCACGAGAGTTAAAAAAGCGATGCGTTACAATCCAGCATTGGTGCTTTTGTTCTTAATTTAATTCATGGTCTATTTCCAATGCCCAAAATTGAAAATGCAACACTCGTAGTGTTTTAAACGCTGTCGTTTGAACTTGGGAATTCATTTGTTGTATTTGAACGCTTTTTTAACGTCTGTTAAGAAAAAAACCCTCATTCGAATGAGGCCTAAAGTGTCAATTTGGTATTTCATAAAATTACGATATACCATACGTATGTAAACTTATAATTTATTTATTATTATACAAGATAACGTCCAATAGCTTAGCCTTTTAAGCCACATTGTTCGAGTGATCTTCAATGTAGCACTTATCATTATACTATTACTGGACACTTTGAAGTGTTTAATTTGAAATTGTATAATAATAGGCACTTTTATAGAGACAGGAGGCTTACAAACATACATATTACATACATTCAAGATACGTACGAAAAGCACCTTTCTTGGCAGTCACAGGGATTTACTAGTTGTACATAACCTCATTAATTCAAGATAGCTGTCACATTTTATAAAACTTTGTAAGTAATTCAAGAAATACATAAAGTTTGAAATAACAGTAACAAAAACTTTTGCTAAAAGTAAAAGTTCGGCGTTATTCAGAAATAGGTACTATTTCAATGTTTTTCTTTTTTGTTGAAAATTTATATACCGACGCGTACTTTTTCATTTCTTGTTTATTTTATTGTAAACATTTTTTATTAAAAGTATGGTAAACAATTTTAATTAAAAGTATTTTAACCGACTTCAAAAAAGGAGGAGGTTCTCAATTCGAATAATATAATTTTGAGAACCGTTCTTTCATAGGCAATTTTATTTGATTTTATTTCAAAAATCTAAATCAATATATCAGAAAACCATAGAGAACGAATCTAATATTTAAGTGCAATAAAATATTGATTGTATTGCACTGATGTAAGGATTTTATTTGTTGGCAAAAACTAGCCAATAATAATTCCGCTTTTCCTATCCTAATATAAGGAACGACTTAAAAAAACGAGTCCTTAAACGTTTTCTAAGAAAATCAATCAAACTTAGCAGATTTATAGCTAATTTACTACTATTTTTTAATTTACAAAACTATACGTACTGAAAAAAATCCTGGTAAAACAATCAGTACTTATACTTAGCAAACCAGACAACTACGTTTGTAGCCGGCACCATGATGTATACGGGCTTCTTATGTTTCATGGTCTTGCTTCTAAGCGACACAGTAAGCCGAACCATAAATAAGTATACGGCATCTATTTTACGTATGCTGCACCCGTAGTAAGTAGTAATTCGCAAGGTCCTTGCAGAATAATTAGCTCATTTAAGTAGCTTATTTTTCTGAGTATATAATTCAACATTGAACGGATTCTGAAAACGTAAAAATAATAGACAATTTAGAAATTGGTACGCTAAATTTAATATAAAAGCTGTGTTTTTTTAGGTTTCCGGTCTGCATGGGTGGCAATGAAATCAACATTATAAAACCTTTCGAGAAGGTTTAAAGTCCCTCATGGATCCTGCACGGACCCACAATTTGCATATCAAATTATTACAGAATCCGAAAATGGCTTACAATTACGATTTAAAAGATAAAAATGTAAGAACAGAAATATTATCTTTAATCAACTTCGTGGGTCTGCAAATTGGAAAAACCTCTTAGAGCCTGCGATTGAAATGAATGTAAAGAATTATCGGAAGATCCGAGAAATGAAGGGAATTGGTGCTCATAATATAATTAACTTCTAAATTTTGGTGTAACGTACGTTCTCTTGTGAATGACAAAATTATTTCATTTCATGTCATTGAATATCATACATTGGTGTTAACTCAATAGCCCGATTAATTATTTAATAATAAAAAAGTGATACTATTTTTTATTTCTATTTTTAAACCAACTAAATTTATAAATTGAACTCGAGCAATTGACTATAACAACTAAACTTGAAATCTCTAATTTTACTTTTAACAATATTATGAACCATTGTATCATCTTATTATCTACCAAGTATTTCTGTCTATGATGGACTTTACATAATTTAATTAACTTTTTTTTTATCAATTTTTTTTATTGAGAAACAATACAATAAGGAACTAAGTTAACTTATCCTAATAACTATACAAATCATGCCCACGTGGAATGGTGGCAAGAATACTGGCAGACAGCCAGACTGATCCTTTGCGCAAAAAGTGAACCAGCCCTTATGTCATCAGTCGAGGCAACTAGCCGCGGTGAAATGATTCGGTGATTTTTTTTGGCACTGCGACTCCATAGCCTTAGGGTATCCACGGCAAATAGTACAAATATGTAACTCTCAGTCAGAGAGGCAAACTTGAGCCACTTACCGGTTTCCGCTTTTTCTGCTGCGGCTCCCGGTCTTGATTATGTCTCCCTGATATGACACAATGCTACAACAACGTCAACGCATGTAGCGTCCCACATTAGGGCCCGCCCCATTTCCCAGGGAACCAGCGTCAATCCATCAGGTCTCTTGCCATCATCTCGACTTATTGCTGACGGCTCGATTAGCGCATGAATATTTATGGTGGCAAGAGCCCTTTTTATTATATCATTAATTAATATTAATGATATTATAAAAAAATTTATTAATTAATGGATTGACCGCATTTGGTTATGTTTTAAATATGTTAATGTATTAATGCTGCTACATTATCTAATATGTTAGCCATTTCACTATTATGTTAGTAATTTGTTCAAATTTAGAATTCACCCGCAATTCTATTATCAGGTCACCGGCTAACATGCTTTTTACAATAATTGTGGTTTTAGAACAGTGCTTTGCTTTATATGTAATATTTCTAGTTTGTTGCTCTCATATACATAGCGATAGCTTACAGATATACATGTTAGGTACCTGCACATACATTTTAGCCGAACATTCGCTTTTCTGAAACACAGACATATTCGTTCGTTCGTTATCAACCCATATACGGCTCACTGCTGAGCTCGAGTCTCCTCTCAGAATGAGAGGGGTTAGGCCAATAATCCACCACGCCCAATGCGGATTGGCAGACTTTACACACGCAGAGAATTGAGAAATTCTCTGGTGTGCAGGTTTCCTCACGATGTTTTTTCTTCACCGTTTAAGACATGTGATATTTAATTTCTTTAAATACACACAACTGAAAAGTTGGAGGTGCATGCCCCAGACCGCATTCAAACCCACACCCTCCGGGATCGGAGGCAGAGGTCATATCCACTGGGCTATCACGTCTTTTACACACATATTCGGTGATCTTAATTTATAATATTGGGTAAAAGTTTTTAGGTATATGCCATTTATGGACGGGAAAACAGACGGTAGGCTTCGTCCACAGCTGCTTAAGTTGTGACATCCCAATCAACATGCAATGCGGAAAAGCCAATCAGGCATATAAATGTAAGTTAAATAATTTATACTTTTACTTTAGTTACTTAATCTTTTAAGTAAGGATTATTTAAGTTATTAGGATAATTCACTCTCGTAGATAATTCACTTTTTTTTCTATTTCATCTTGTCCCAGCCTTCCTGGTACCGCAGTATACGTGCATTACTCCAGGAAGGAGATAAGTTATGGCTTCAGATAATTCACTTAACACACGGTAAAAACGGTATATTATGTCTAACACTATTCTTTTTTTTATTCTTTATTCTTTACAAGTTAGCCCTTGACTACAATCTCACCTGATGGTAAGTGATGATGCAGTCTAAGATGGAAGCGGGCTAACTTGTTAGGAGTAGGATGAAAATCCACACCCCTTTCGGTTTCTACACGGCGTCGTACCGGAACGCTAAATCGCTTGGCGGTACGTCTTTGCCGGTAGGGTGGTAACTAGCCACGGCCGAAGCCTCCCACCAGCCCTTAGTGTTCGGCAATAATATACGAATAGCTAGAATGCTATTATCAAAGCTAAATTGCAAAGAGCTCATCAGAGGTTCATTTTAATTAGACAGCCAACTTAGCGCTCTTTAGCTAGCCTTTACTAAAGATATTGCACAGTTGCCCCTTTACCCAAAAGACTACTAAACCTAATAACGTAGCCTCCGTGTCCAGTAATTCCCAGTTTATTCGGCAGCCTCTAATAGCTCCGAAGGTTCAATTTCTGTAATAACGTTGTGTTCTTTCATATACCTAAACGAACCAACTACGGGATACCTATTTAGAAGGTGGAGCTACGGGTGCAGAATTTAAGTGATTCTATTTGGGATCGTTCGTATGCTCACTGTGTGCGTGATACGAATCAGTTATGTTTACACGGTTATTAGGTTTCCTGTTAATTTCCCAATACATCATTCGATATTTTGTACACATGTGTGTATTGTTGTAAATTGACTTACTGAAACACGATTAACTTTTACTTCTTCTACTTTTAACATTAATATATACGGATAATACACACATCACTATGTAGCCCAAATATATAATATATATAATACTTCTATGTAACATATAAATAGGTACTTATATATTAGCAAACCCAGACACTGGAGAACATCCATGTTCATCACACAAATATTTTCCAATTGTGGGAATCGAACCTACGGCTGCGGATGCAGGAATCAGGGATGCACTATATGTGTTTGTTTAACGACTAAATCTTACAACTGACTGTTAGGTACAGCATCTTGAGCTCTAGGAACGAAGACAAGACTACCATTAGGTAGAAGAAAGTTAGAATGGTGTTAAATAATTAACTTATTTAGAAAAACACATCTGTAGGGAACAGTTGCCAGTCGCTATACATATAAATATAAATTCATATAGCGATGCTTGGTCGATTCAGAAATGTGAATATCTGTAGAACAACCAAAGCTACCGACATAGCTAACGACTCGCTAAGCTGAAGTTTATAAGCATAAGCGGGGCAAGAGCCGGTGGACGTTGGGGTCCCAAAGTGCTGCAATGGCGACCTCGCATAGGAAAGCGTGTTGGCTACTCGCCTGCTGTATAAAACTAAGAAGTTTTTTTGCAGTTTAGATGCCTAGAAACTCTAATAACATTTTTATTTGTGAAAATAATCTCATTTATTTTTATAAAACAAAATTGTATTTTTATCACGTCACCGCAAACGCCTATCAAAAATTGCGACGTCATTCGCTACAAGGCATCGGTTTGTGATTGGCGCTTGCGGTGACGTGATATATCACATCACTGCAAACGCTAATCACGCTGTTATCTCTATGAATGACGTCACTTGCTAATGTCTTGTGTTTCGGCGGCGTAATTTTACGTAGATATTATTTCATTTATATTAAATTTTTTACTGGTTATAATTGACAGGACAAAATAAAATATAGCATAAAATACTTCCATGATTCAGTAATATGGCCACCAATAGGCAAGTAGCCTATTGGTGAACAGGTGATATCAAGCGGGTAACAGGGAGCCGTTCAATGCATGCAACTGTAGACCGTGGTATTATTTTCTCTTTACAGGCTATCGGCTGATAATTATGAAAATATATATAATCCTGTAATGCCACATTTAAAACTGGCAATAAATACACTGTAACTTATTTCGCAGTATCGCTTCTGGCAGAGTCATAAACAACGTCCGTAATTTTGAAATTCCATGCTTATCCGATTACCTACTTACAAATTTTCGCAGTTACCACATCGAAATCCGGTAAATAGTTGGCGAAGTTCTGAATTGTTTCAACATATTTTGCATTGGTAACGAGCATAGTTTAATTTTAAACAGTAAAATAAGTAATTGTTAGTAAAATCACAGAACACATAATTGTATCAGTTTAAAGTGTCCATAATACGGTTTTATTAACAATTGAATAATTATCTGTTATCGACGCGATGCAACGACTTGCGGTACGGACCGCTTTAGTGCGCTCGTGGCGTTCGAGCCGTCCACATCTCTTGTTGTGTAATTCTTTGTGGGTTGCTTGGGATAGGCGGGGAGAGTGACTTGAGTGGAAAAGGGGAGTGTTTGTTAACAGTTAAAGGCGCCTTTAACCCTACACACATCGTTCACAAGTACGTGACTTCACTCAAGGTCATTCTCTGCCGTTCTAGGGTCTTATTTTTGTTACAGTTTGATTTGTTAATTAAGTTGTCCTGACAAGTGTTATGAATCATAATCTTTGTTCGACATAAGTTTTCATATATTTGTAATCACCTTTTGAGTCCTATAATATATCTGATAACCCACAAATTCCATCGATACCACATTGAAAACAAGCAATATGGTAATAGTTTACAAAGTGGTATGTCGTTCATGGCTACAAAACACGCTTTGTATATTTTACGGCACTTTGCGTGATATGGTTAGACAGTGCAAAGTTCTTGTTAATGTGAAAAACAAACATCATGAATTTAAAGTTAACAAAGAAATCGAATAAAAAAGAAATTCAGAAATAAAAGTACATAATTTATAAAATGAACTGTTTATAAAATAATTTTATTTTATTTAAATTTATTTTATTGAAATATTGATTATTGGAGGTAAATTAACGTTTCTAACTTTGTCCTCTCGCGTTTCAAAACCTTTTCATCTGTTGTTTTTTTTCATCATTTTTGTTCTTTGCTTTTGCATTCTTGAAGAGTTTTATGTACTTCATTTATATTCTTATATTAATACATATTTTTTACATATATACATATAATAGATACATACTTATTTACATATATACATATTTTTTATTATTCACAGCGGTGTCACTTCTGCGTTGTACTCAAAACCGTGGTGTTTGGAAATCTATACATGAAGTATTCCCTTAAACCGATCATGAGGTTGATGTACACCTCATGATGTATACGTCAACCGTTTGACATATATGTCAAACATGAGGTATACATCGGTTGATGACCTCATGAGTCAAACGGTTGGTGTTCATCGGCTAAGGATGTCGATGTTGACGGATTTTTGTTGAAAAACATTTAAATGTGACCAACTTCTGATGTGACGACATTCTTTTAAAAAGTATACTAGATCCTCACATGAAATAAATCAGACATTGAGCAAAAATTATAAACCTTACATATTATTACCGACTCACTCTTGGACAAAAATTCCTTATGCCAAAGTTCAGCTTACACAAAAAGTCTATTCTACAATCTAACAAGTATATTGTCTAATCTAGTCTACAATAGTTCTCGCGGGGAAGATACTAGAGGCAGATTTACTAAACAGTAGTTTATTCATCCACCCCATACCAGCTAGGCTATTCTGTAGCGATATTTTTACAACTCGTTAGCGTGAGGTTCGAATTCATTTCTATTTCTCTCTGTTTAACACGATACTTTAGAATGAGAAAGCTAGCGGTAAATTCTAAAATCGCACTTGCGAGTTATTAACATCTTTAGAGAATAGCCGTGCCAGTGTTGAACAACACACAATAGTACGTAGTAGGTACAAAGTCTGAACGTGTTTCTTACGCAAGTGTTTATTACGTTATTATTGTTTATTGTTTATACGTGCTGTTTTAGAGCCGAGCGAAAGCCTGCCAAAGATACCACTAAAATGGAAATCTGAGAAAATGTAAACAAACGACATCTAAACGTTAATATACCAATAACAAAAACTTCAAGTTGTTATACTTACTCGTATAAATTTCTCTAGCGCAGTTGGTATTGTGGTTCTCAAAAACAAGGGCCTAGATTCGATTCCGAACGATATAACGTTCCGGTACGATGCCGCGGAGAATCGTCAGGATAGATAAACTTGTACTTTTTCCAAGTAAGCCTGCTTCCATAGGCGGCATCGTCACTAAACATTAGGTGTGATCACAGTCATGTCACTTGTCATTGAAAAAAGAATATTTGTATAATATCAGCTAAATTTATAATTAACTAGCGGACGCCCGCGACTTCGTCCGCCCTTAGACCTCTTTAATTCAGCCCTTACAGTAGTATCGCTGTAAAAATGGAGTAACTTCTCACGTTTTCGAGACATTTCCCTTCACTGATCTGCTCCTATTAATCTTAGCGTGATGAAAAGTATACTTTAACCTGCCCAGGAGTATGAAGAATAATTGTACCAAGTTTCGTTAAAATCCGTCGAGTAGTTTTTGTTTCTATAACGAACATACAGACAGACAAAAATTTTACTGATTGCATTTTTGGCATATATTTCACGTACAGAATTGGCTTCTCTACAGATTTATTATAAGTACCTTATTATTAGTCTGTAAGTGCATGGATTCTAAATAAATAAATAGATATTCGATGCCCCGTGGGTTTAACCACCCAGTTCGCGTTTCCGTATTTTCATGAGAACGGGGACGGGAATAAGATATATAGATAGTAAGTGACACTCACAAATAACGTCGTTTTAAGTGGTAAAAGAACTTATTAAAATCGCTCCAGTAGATCCTAATTTATTTTCAAACCAGATTACCCCTTTCAATACCTACCTACTTTACCTCTTTTAATGTTAGCATTAACGCCTAAATAAATTTATGTTTGAAGCATGATATCAATTTAAGAAATAATCTACCCAAATTGGCTAACTTGTTTAAATATTATCTCAATGGCGCCGCGTTTACTTTTAAATACAGCTAAATAATATTATCCCACATTTAAATGTGAGAGAATGTTTGATCAGAGAAGGAAACAAAATTACAATTTCCCGTACTAAGAATAATAAGACTTACCTACTCTTATTTTACATGAATTCTAACATGTATTTTTATTATATAAATATGGCGGCGTCTTTTAAATATGATCATAATATCCCATATGCTGAAAAGGCTGTGTTAATAGTAGAAACGACAATAGTCCAGCCGCTGGGAATCGAACTCATGCAGTATGATGTTGTGTCCGGAGTTGAGCTATAGAGGCTTGAGGTTGTTCGTACACCTCGTATTAACCCTGACGTAACACAAAATAACAGAATAAATTGCTTAACTTTATGTTTAATATGTCACTGTTATAAAAAGTTCAGAAATTATTACCATTGACAATGGACGGGGCACTTAGTTCGAAGAGCATATGGACGTTGGGGTTCCAAGGTGCTGGAATGGCGACCCCGCACTAGTAAGAGCAGTGTTGTTCACCCCCCACCAGGTGGACTGATGACATCAAGCGAGTCGCAGGGATCGCAGTCCTTACAAAAGTCTTATATCCTGTAGTGGACGTCCATCGGCTGATATGATGATGATGATGATGATGTTACCACTTATTGGTAGACTTATATACATAAACACTACATACTATTATATACTCATATCCCGATATTACATTTTTTTCAATGTAGTTAAGATTTCTGGTAAAAATAGTTATAAGTTAAAGTTTCTCCGACACAACTCGAAATGGGTCACTTGTTAGCAAACTGACTTGAAGTTCTGATTCAAATCCAATTTGGTACGCCGGCAAAGCCTAGTGCTATTATGTACATACTAAAGTTTATTAACTTTAATTTAGTAATACCGTTTCAACTTAACAATAAATATTTATTTATATATTTAGCTTTATAATTTTGTTATTTAAGGGTTCATTTATACGAGCGGCAACTCTATGATGTAAATCATGAAGTTAAAGTGAAGGGTTCCATCACTATCATATTATGATAATAATGATGTTATGATTGGGAATGACGGCTCAAACGAGAGATTTTTTAAGGACGTTAAAAAAGCGTACTTGCTCTAAGGGGCACAATTTATTTTACTGGGAATTTCTTTGGAGAAAATAAAAGCTCACTTAGTGTTCATTTACACGTGCAGCTGCTACCGACGACTGCAGTCGACTCACGGCGACGATCTGCGGCGGTCGCCAACTGCCCGTCCCGTTGGCTGCCGCCGAGAGATCATTTAACGTCCGTAAAAAATCTCTCGTTTGAGCCGTCATTCCCATTATTAATGTCATTATTATCATAATATGATAGTGATGGAACCCTTCACTTTAACTTTGTGTTTTACACCATAAAAATATTACTTAACCTGACGTTTCAAAATGCTTGTAAAATAACTCTAAAAATGAAGACTGAAATAAATGAATGACTTTGAATTTTATGATAACTAAAGTACCTAAATATTATCACCCTAACCCCACCAATCCTTTCGGTGTAGGTCTTTTCCATAATGAGGAAGAAAGCCTAGCCCTTTTAATGATGAAGCAAAAAGTACGATTAAAATCAAATAATATATTCAGACGGAAATGATCCCAAAACCTCCAACTATCTGATTTGAGTTCATCCCAAGTAAAGCGTTATAAAATTTTTATAGCTGGTAGGTTTTTTTTTATTCTTTACAAGTTAGCTCTTGCCTACAATCTTACCTAATGGTAAGTGATGATGGAAGCGGGCTAACTTCTTAAGAGTTGGATAAAAATCCATCTTCCTTTCGGTTTCTACACGACATCGTACCGGAACCGGGTTTTAAAGATACGTTGAAAAAATTTTGACTTTTACTTGAATTGTCTCTAACATGCTAAGACCGCTAACCCTTTCGGGACAGTTCAAAACTTTCCATGAATAAGGAGGAAACTCTGGTTGCATAAATCGGCGATGAAGCAAAAATTACAATAGAAACCAAAGAATTAATTGAAATAGATGATTGAACCCAAGACCTCTCTGATTTGTGTCCATCCCTTTAACCTTAAAGCTATTGGCTAGAAAATACTTTAAGCGCTTCTTATGTTAATAGCGATATTTCAACGCTTATAAAACTTTTATAGCTGGTAGGTGATAAAGAGACGATGAAATATTACCGCTTGTGGTACCTCGGCGTCACGCTATGTGACGTGACTCGATAGTGTCTGCAATCTCTACTGTTACAGTACAGTACAGTATAGTACAGTATAGTACTAATAGTGTCTTGGTTAGTGGTCTGTATTAACCGACTTCTAAAAAGAAGGAGGTACGCTATTCGACGCAGACCTTTTTAGTGTTTGTTAATTGTACCTCACTACTGTGCAATAAGATTTTTTTACCTATTTATGGAATTTAAAAAAAAACGATTCATTTATTTTATTGTTTATGATTTGATTCAAAATTACTGAAAAGTAAGTATGTCATCCAAGTAAAATTAACTTCCAACCGATCAGCTGGCCTATTCATTATTTTTTTTTTTACAAGTTACCCCTTACTACAATCTCACCTGATGGTAAGTGATGATGCAGTCTAAGATGGAAACGAGCTAACTTTTTAGGAGGAGGATGAAAATCCACACTCTTCCGGTTTCTACACGACATCATACCGGAACGCTAAATCGCTTGGCGATATGTCTTTGCCGGTAGGGTGATACCTAGCCACGGCCGAAGCCTCCCACCAGCCAAAATAAACCTATTAAAATAAATATCAAATCAATTGACAAAATGTCATCTACCTACATAATATATCCACCAGTAAGCACCGGATGACATTTGTTACTTAGAATCTCAATTTCGTATATATGTCAACTAGCACAGTCAAAGATAGTGAATTAGCCTCCTGTAGTTAGCATGTGTGTACTATATACGGTGATTTTTAGTATTACATTATTTTATGAATTAAATTGATATTTTTTACTACTATAATTACCCAATTTGAACTATATACAAAATATATCTGCAGTACATACATAGTACAGTACGAGTATGTACTCGTATAAAGGATATTACTACAGATCTGTAGTCATATCTTTGTAGTCCAAATATTTGATTGCTGGAGCGGAAGTAAGTTAAATATCTCTGCCGTAAGATAAAGGTGTTGCCTCACGGGAAATTAACAGTGAACGTTCGCATTTACTGACAGACAGATTGCCCTCTGTGTTGCCGAATGTTCTATGTATATTTGCTAAACATCTTGTTTTAAGTCTAGTTTCATTCTCGAATTAAAAGAAAATGATCCGTAACACGACTCGCGTAGATGAAATTCTTTGGCAAAATGTTATCGACACGTTTTTTTAAAATAAACAAGCTATCCTAAAAACCAAAGACTTCCTATTAAACAAACATAAGAAGTAATATAAATTGTTTTATCGAATTTATTTTGAATAAGCAAGCGCTTAGTTGCAATCATGCCTGATGGTAAGCGATGGTGGAAGGCGCTTGCCTAGAAGATGCCTATTCACTCTTGACTTGAAAATACCCATATTGTAGGTGGTGGGGAAAACTGAAGCTGGGAGAGCATTCCACACCTTTGCACTGCGCATAAGGAAAGAGGAACTAAACCGCTTAGTACGCGTCCGAGGAATTTCGACAACGTAGCGGTGCAGATCTCTGCGATGCCTAGCAGTCCTGTGGTAAAACGGGGAAGGTGGCACAAGATCGAACAGTTCCTGAGCGTTCTCCTCGAAATATATCTTGTACCTAGAACACCGATAGGCAGGCAACCTTTCGGCGATGCTCTAAGCTTTGAAGTTTACAGCCTGTTAATGCCTCATTGCCAATGAGCCTTCTAGCACGTTTATCCACTGAATCCAAAGCAGCAAGCTGGTATTTGGCGGAGCCATCCCACAAGTGGGAGTCTCTATACACGATATAAAATTTAAATGAAACCAAAACTTTTAAATTCAATAACAATACCGGGATTGACAATATCGGAAGTTCACATCTTGTGCAAAAATAATACGAAGTACCATCGGCGGTAATGTATACCAACCCAACAAAATCAACTCGAATTAATAAACTTCTCCTTTTCATAGCTGGTTCAATAGTTATTATTGCAGAAAAAAACTTTTCAGAATGCAAAAATATTACAGCCACAGCGCGGTTTTTCCAAACCCGCGGCACGTTTTTATTCTGAATTTCAAATGACTAAGAACGACGAAACTCGATTCTCTCAGCGCAGCGTGTAAACTGACTGAGTCACTTAAATCCAAACGCTATGGCTTTAAAGAATTTACCTATAAAAGGACGCACAATCATGTAGAAAATTTCATTTAAAAAACTGACCAATTTTGCTTTGACAGTTTTAGAATTATTGGTAAAGAAATTATGCCTTTAAATATAGTCCTTTATTCAATAAAATCCCAAATTGAGAGCAAATTCTTAAGGATTGAGTTTAAGGTTGAATTTACAAATGCGACTACTTGAATTGAGTGCCAAGTGTTTGGCACTCATTGAATAAGGACGTTTTTTGGTCCCTGATTGTGCATCCACTTTTTAATAGGAGATCGATGCTTTAAAGGCAATAATTTGAAGGTGCGCCTAACACCTTCAAGTTATTGCATTCTAAGAATAGATATATTAAAACTTTTGAAACAGACGTAGAGGTTAAGGATTTTTTTTTTCAAATTTAAGGAAATTTACCCATGGCTATAACATGAATTAAGACATTGTATTTCTAAGGTTTGGGCAGCTACTTTTACTTACTTAGGAAAAGTTTCAAGCTTCCTTAGAGTATATACAGTAAACGTATAAGCTCTAAGGAAACTTTTCAACAATTCCAACAATCTATCGCTATATTTCAATTAATTTACACAAAATTTTATAATTATTTTATATCATACAATGAAAAGTCCGTGAAAATCCGTTCAGTAGTCTGAGTTTATCGCGAACAGATTGTCAGACCAACAGACGCGGTGGAGATTTGTATTTCTTAATAAATAGTAGAGTAATAAAGAGTACCTAGAGTATTTTCCAATACGAGTAATTTTCCGATAATAATGATTAATTAACTTGGAAAGGATTTACCTACATGCTTAAATTTCTAATTAAATAAATACAAAATTCAAGTTAAGTATTTGTAAAATTGGTCGCTTAACGAAGACACTTTTTGGAGAGTTGGTACGAAAATAAAGTGGAACAGAACAAACCTCAAAGTTTAATTACATCTTTAACCAGCAAAAGCGTAGTTTGATGAAGTTAGGGTTCACGAATTTTGATTTATTTGAATTTAATTTTCTACACCGAGGATTTAAAAGTATAGTAAAGACCAAAACAGTATGTTGAGGACTAAATATTTTCATAAGAATTATCACCAATTATCACATTATTAAGAATAAGTTTCGCACTGCCGCACTTATCATAAGTACAATAATCATAAGTACAGGTATAGTATAGTAGATCCAAATTTAGCTACTCCACTCAGCGCACACATGCAAAGTTTAGTGCTTACTTATATTGTATATTTATGTTTATATAGTTTTTAAACTTCCTGAACACACAGCTCGACATTGTAGACAATATTTAGGTATTATTTGTATAAATAACTTTCGCCGGTTACTAGGTATGCGACGAAATGAAATTAAGACAACAATTAGCCTTTGTGCACCTTAGCGACATATCTTATAGAGTAAAATCCTTGGGTATAGTAGATACTACGAAAGTTAAGGGATGAAATTTAACGTCAATCAGAAATATTTTATTGAAAAGCAATCTTCGTCGTCAGAAAACGAAAGTTTGTCTTTAATCCCCCTGAGTAAGTCGGTGAGATAACTCGACTTTGTAACTCAAAGATTTATTTGTTTATGCAGGCATGCGTATTCAAAATATCTTCAGTGTCGTGGATACAGGTACTGCCTCGCGGGAAATTACTGACGAAATCTACTGGCTGCTTGCAGCCTACATAAGCTGTGAATCAATTCCCGTTCGTTACTCATCTCCATATTTTATTATGCGACGCGAAGTGATATTGCAGTATCAATAACTTTGTCTTCGGATATTTCGTTTCTTTCATACAACAAATAACAATAAATAATCAGCGTAGCAGATTTCTTGCTTTATTTAAATAACTAGCGAACACGTGCTACGTCAGAAAATTCTACTTTTTCGTATCCCGCGGGAGCCATAGATTTTTCGGGACAAAAATTTGCATAAAATATGTTGCTGATAATAAAATAACTACATACTAGTGAACGTCCCATTAAAACTAAAGCCTCAATAGCTTAACGGTAAGAGCGGTCGGACTTATCACCGAAGGGTGGTGGTTCAATCCTCAACCTGTTGGTCTATTGTCGTACCCACTAGCACAGTCTTTCCCGACTAGTTGGAGGGGAATGGGAATATTGGTCATATTATATATCACAAAAAATATGGCAAATATTCTTTTTTAAAAAATAAAAAATAGGTTGCAAAGACTGACAGACAGACAAAATACTAAGTCAGTATCGTGTAAATACTACACTAAGCACTTAATAAATCACAGACAGACAAATCAATTTTATTTATTGTAATAAGTAATGATTAATTATAGCATTATTGTGGTACCTATTTTAAATTATAAAAATTAAATCTGGTATATTCCAGTTCAATTATTTGTACCGACGCGACGTTCCTTTCAAATCGTCGGAGACCAAACGAGCGAGCCTATTTGTTCTATCGCTGACGGCAACCAATCAAGGCTTTTTCAATTTTTCATCCCGGACGAATGGAATGTAGAACAACGGACGCAATGGATCGGCCGCCGAGCGCCGCGGGAGCAATCGCCGCTGCTCACGGCGCGTGTAGCTGCGTTTTATTTTACTAAGCTTGTCTGCTACAGGCAACTCTATTTTTTTGTTCTATCCTTGCTACAGATAGCGAAAAATTTTATTTATGCTTGTAGACATAGATTTTTAATGATACATTTCTGAACTTTAAAGTCAATATCAACTACATGTTTCCGATGTGCTTCGTATAATTGTAATGTTAAAGTTACTATAGTATTTTTTTTTATTAAGTTAGCCCTTGACTACAATCTCACCTGATGGTAAGTGATGATGCAGTCTAAGATGGAAGCGGGCTAACTTGTTAGGAGGAGGATGAAAATCCACACCCTTTTCGGTTTCTACACGGCATCGAACCGGAACGTTAAATCGCTTGGCGGTACGTCTTTGCCGGTAGGGTGGTAACTAGCCACGGCCGAAGCCTCCCACAAGCCAGTCCTGGATAAATTAAGAAAATCTCAATCTGCCCAGCCGGGGATCGAACCCAGGACCTCCGTCTTGTAAATCCACCGCGCATACCACTGCGCCACGGAGGCCGTCAAATAAACTTTTAGTTAGAATAAATATTGCTTATGATTTCCAAATTAACGTTGTAAACAGAGCAATCTAGATATACTTCAACACTTTAGTACAGTGGCTGCATGTTTTACAGGATTTGATTTGAGCAAATGAGACATGTTACTTAGGGTTTTATTTCATGGTAGTGACAGTAACGGCCTGTTATGTGGCTAAGCAAGATAAGATCATATTCATCCACGGTAATAGGTGACCTTCAGCTATTCAATAAAAAATATGCCTAATATGTTCAGTATGAGCAATTCGTACGATTGTAGATCGTAATTACTATCAGTTACAAAGGTATTTGTGAATTTATTGAACTTTTTATAGCGACATTTAAATAGACAAATCACATTCTAGGTTCGAAAAGTATGAGCAATTCATACGATCGTAGATCGCAATTACTATCAGTTACAAAGGTATATATGAATTTAATTAACTTTTTATAGGGAAATTTAAATAGACAAATCATATTCTAGGTTCGAAAATATAATCCTAATACATATAAATTTTATAATATAACCATAGTGTTAGCAATAGTTCATTCATACAATTATTACCTTACAACATAATCGCACCATTATTTATTACTATAATAATTGTGGTATTCTCAATAGTTATAAATCAAGTTAGTATTCGGACAAATCATTTCACCATAATTGTAATTATCCTTTGTTGAATATTTCTTAAAATATTTATTGAATTATATTTAAAAAACTAATTATTTACTATCAAGTTTGTTAAGTATTTATCATTAAAGCTATTTTATGATCGTGATAAATTTTAAAAGTAGCGTTCAAACTACTAAAACCTAGGCGGTTTGTTATAATTTTGAAACGAAGTACGAGAGGTTGGTACCAGTTTGAGGTATGGAAGTTGGAACAAGTTATATAAACTGCGATCTGAAACAGTGTAATAAAACACAATGAGGAAAGTCGTATTTTCTTCCCGAAATTCAATCTTTTTTTCCTCCGAATTAGTAGGTGCCTTAAATGGAGTAAGAAGGAAATTAGGATAATTAAAACAGATTATCAATTTGTACCTCCGTTCATTATTAGGAGGATTAAAGGCCAGCTAGCGTAATATTAGCCAGTCCATAAATATTTTTTTATGTTTGCATTTGTTTTTAAATACAAGAATAGAATAAAAGTACTGCTTTGATTTTTTAAATTTAATACATCTTTTGTGTCTTTAGCATAGATGTTCCTCTTTTGGGTTCCGTTATTTAGTAATTCATCAACTTCCTAATTTTTTGGTAATATATTTATGTCTAGGTACTCGATATATAGATATTTAAGTAGATATATACTTTTTTTATCCAACACCTAAAAATATTTTAGGTAATAAAATACCACAAACAAATATAAATGTTTGTTGTATATTGTTATTTTGTGGTTTGTTGTAATTGAGTGGATGGAGCTACGAAAGTGATTGTGCTGAGAGAAAAGGTAACGAGTTTTTGATTAATAAGAGAAAATCCGTCGAGCTAAAGGATGAAAATTCACACCCCTTTAGGTTTCTACACGACATCGTACCGGAACGCTAAATCGCTTGGAGTTACACTTTTACGCGTAGGGTAGTAACTAGCCAGACCTGCACCAATTAAGAAAACCTCAATTGGTCCAGCCGGGAATCGAACCCAGGACTTCCGTCTTGTAAAATCACCGCGCATACCACTGCGCCACGGACGTCGAAAATAATGATCCAACTGATCACGTAAAGATACTCTGAGCCTTCCAAAGTAGCTCAAAGTCCATCAGCCGGGAAACAAACCCATGAAATATCGGTATTTGAGAGCAGTCCGAGCCAAGCCATTAAGGTTTAAAAAAAAAAACATTATTGTTTCTATACTTACTTACTGATAATAATATAAGACATCGTTCTCAATAAGTATTTCGTGCAATTATTAGTTTGAGTTAGTACCCTATTGAGTAGTACCCTATTGCGATTCAGATAGCCGCCCCGCTTCAATCTAAAGTTATGATATTTAATAAACTGAAGCCTGTCCTACCCTTCGCGTTGAGTGAACTACTAAACGATTTGTACGAGTTAATGTCTACATAAAGTATTTTTGTGTAGGTACAATAATATCAACCTATTTTAACGACTTTTATTTAGATTAAATTTATGAAATTTACTTTTTCTCTAATTGATATAATCCGTGGGATTTTAATGAAATAAAGTTGATATACCCAGTTTTTCAAGGTATCTATCTTCCTGTAAATATTGCATGAAAATCCGTTAATATAAGGATAATAAATAATTGTTACTAGACATAGAAGTATGTACCTTTTCATCATCATCATTATCGGCCTATTTTTTATTCTCTACAAGTTACCTACCAAGGATACTAACATGACTACAATTTCACCTGATGGTAAGGTATGATGCAATCTAAGATGGAAGCGGGCTTACTTGTTAGGAGTAGGATGACATCCACACTCCTTTCGGTTTCTACATGACATCGTAAAGCCACATAGGCCAACCACTGCTGGAAGGCAGTTTTTTATTTAAATAATTTTTGCCATATTATATTTATTTTTAATATGCCCAATATTCCCATTTCCTTCCAACTAGTCAGGAGAGAACGTATTAGGAGTGGGTACGTACGACAATAGATCAATGTAGCGTGGATCGAACCACTACCCCTTGGTGATGAGTCCGACTGCTCTTACTTATTTGTCTCTTACCGTTGATATTGTATTATAGCTTTTTAATATTAAGTATGTAATACTATTTACATATTAATATTTATAATAGTACATAAAATGAACTGTTTGTGTAGCTTTTTTCAAAATAAATTAAGTTGTTAATAATAAAAATAAATTAGGTCGTCGTTAAATTTACCAATATACAAATACTCGTAAGTACCGAACATTGATTATAATATTGCTAAAATAATTATTTAGTAACTAAAATGTACCATCTCATAATGATTTCAATTTAATAATGTATAGGAATACTTACAATCAAGAAATTAATTCGTATTTACCTTTGTACTTATTTTATTCTGGTGATTTATTCTGCTGATCTTTATTGGTAATTTGGTTCATAGTATACAGGCAATATAAAGGTACTAAAGATTAAAGGTATCAAGACAGTAATTGTGTACAATTAATGTAAGGGCCTCGTAACAGTTACGAGCACTTTTGTATAGGGGATGAGGAAATGTTTCTCCATTTGAAAGAGTCATTTAATAAATGATATTATATTGTTTCTGAATAATATATTTCTATCTACGGTAATAAGTAGGTAATAAAAAATATTGCGTAATATATTTATTTACAAAAATATTTTATTACTGTAATGTAAAAAAAAAATACTTTAGAAAATACTCAGACAGCACGTCAGCTGGCCTATTCACTATTTTGGTCTTTATTATCAACATTAAATCAATTGACAAAATGTCATATACCTACTGATGATATCCACAAGTTAGCACGGGATGACAGCTACTAGCTAAAGCTAACTAATTAAAGATAGTGAATTAGCCTGCAGCAGATGAGTTAGGTTAGTCAATAGCTAAAAAGTTTACATTTAGAAAAACCTAATAATTTGAGCGCAACCAACAAAATGATAAAAATTGTCTTGAAACTCTGTAGTTCTTTTCCCCCACCGCCGAGATCGGAAATTGTATATCATAACCATTTATTCTTCCTATCATTTCATCTACCAAATGATTGAAAAAAAAGGTTACTGCGAAGCTAGAGTACGCCCATTTTTAGCATCCCAAACCAATATTTGTATAGTAGCATGAAAATCACTGTAGATTATTTATTTAAGTTTTTAAAGGTGAAATAAACACCTTGTAGTGAGATAAAGGTGTAATCTCACGGGAAATTAATGCCCGAATCTCGCGCCTTCCGACGAGTATAGACAGCTTGCAGCCTCCTTTGTGCTGAGAATCAATTCCCTGAACTCGTTTGCATATTTCAACGTGTTAGTTGAAGTGGCGTTAGGTACTGTTACATCCTCGTAAATACTCGTAACGTTATAACAACGATTTAACTTGATTTTAATTATATGCACCTTAAATACTATTAATAGATCCTGCCAGACCTATATTTACATAGTGGCTAGTTACCACCCTACCGGCAAAGACGTACGGCCAAGCGATTTAGTGTTCCGGTATGATGCCGTGTAGAAACCGAAAGGGGTGTGGATTGTCTTCCTACTCCTAACAAGTTAGCCCGCGTAAAAAAATACTTGTAAAGAATAAAAAAAAGCTTGCGACTTCATCTGCGTGAAAATCGATATAAACTTTCAACCAATATTTTCAACCCTTTTATTTATATTTTTGCATGGTTTTTTATATGACTAATAATTTTACAAAAATATAACTCGACAACAATACTTTCCATATAAACTTTCAATCCCAAATTCACCCCTTAATGATTTTTTTTCAAAAGTATCCTTTTGACGTTCTTCATATTATGCTCTCGAATCGTACCAAGTTACATTTTAATTCATTCAACAGTTTCAGCGTGATGCGAACAGATAAACAAAAATAGAAAATGAATATTTTTGGCTTCAGTATTGATTATATAATTGGACTTATGACAGTTTTATTATAAGTATAGATACAGATTGGCTAGCTGTGCTGTGTAGCAAAAGCAGGGGGTAAGGTAAAGTACATTTAACATTTACAAGATTACGTAAAAACAACAAGGTTGTTAGGCCGCGTTTTATGTTTAAACACTTGAATTGAAAATGAACCCTATTTCTGTTTTTAGTTCAGCATCTCCTTCACATATCCATGATATTGAATTAATATGATTAATCAAAAAAAAAAAAATTAAAGAGATTAACTGTAAAAGTGTCTTAGCAAGCAGTTTATTGTCGTGTTCAAATTATGCGAATTGAAAAAACTAAATTTTAAAGGAAACAGTCACGAATAGTTTGATTTTCAATATTAAAATTAATCGAATGGATAAGTTCGAATTGGGCTGCTTAATTGTTTAAACTAGAACTAAATGCATTATATTGGTGAAATTACTAATTTTAATTTAGGACTAATATTTATTTGTTAGCTGATTGCTAACTATTTTATTACATTTAGAGTGAATCCCCCAGAAACGAAGGTGGCAACAGATGGGATACTATATTTTAGTAGTCGTAGTTTAATAATAACTCTACGAGTATAATATCATGATGAAAACGGTCTAGAAACTATGCCATGCTTATTTTGCCGCTAAGCCAAGATTTTCAGTGAATTGCGACAAAACATATTAACAGTTATTTGTTACTAGCTGACGACGCGCGGTTTCACCCGCGTGGTTCCCGTTCCCGTAGGAATACGGGGATACTATATAGCCTATAGCCTTCCTCGATAAATGGGCTATCTAACACTGAAAGAATTTTTCAAATCGGACCAGTAATACCTGAGATTAGCGCGTTCAATCAAACAAACAAACAAACAAACAAACTCTTCAGCTTTATATTGTAGATTAGTATAGATACAAAATAACAACGTTGTTGTCTGTTGTAGCAAGCGAAGGATTCTAAGATTGAACCAAACTCGCAAAGATTTTTCCTTTGCAAGGTTCAGGATTCTTTATTCATGAAAAGAAAAGAAAAAACTCTTACCATTATAATTATACTAGCGGACGCCCGCGACTTCGTTCGCGTGGAATTCGGTTTTTACAAATCCCGCAGGAACCCTGGATTTTTCCGGGATGAAAAGTAGCCAAAGTGTTAATCCAGAGTAAAATCTATTTTCATTCCAAATTTCAACCAAAACGCTTCAGTAGCCCCAGCCTAAAAGAGGTACAAATATACTTACAAACTTACACACTTTCACTCTTACACATAAACTTTCGCCTTTATAATATTAGTGTGATAATATTTTTATAAGGCTATTTGCACAACTTGAATGTACCTAATGCTGGTTGTTTTATTTCATTCAAATGTGCTAGTGAACTGTAAATTTGTTTATGTGTTTGGTGATTTCTGCCAAACAAGTAATTTGAGGACCTTATCAACCTTGTATCACTTGTCTCCAATGGATTACACGGCATGGCAAATCCGTCTTCTTCTGATTTGGAACAGTCTTTATTGATAGCAACCACATAAGATTGTTTTTTTAGGAAAAACTATATTAGCGCGTCGACACAGTGCGTAAGCGCATAGTTCTTTTCAACACGGCCGAATGAGTAACACTCGAAGCAGATTCTTTATGATGGCGTATATCCCAGACGCCGCCCAGTCGATTGTCAAACCGACATTGACATTGAATGACAATGAATGGCTGAATTTGTTGTGGGCTCTTCTCGAACCACGGTCTTTTGGAACTCTCGTAAATTTAATTCTAAGTTTTCGACTAATTATTACCACCATTATCTTATAAAATTAATACCTGACGTATCTTGTAAACTAAGCCTAATTAAAATAAATGCATATTGACTAATGACAAATGACAACAAGTTTTAATACGGTTTTTTCTCAGACTACCCAACAATTTTAGTTTAGAAAATATTAAAACTGCAATACATTGAAGCCTGGTTGCCTTGTTTATGTGACACACTCGTATTACAGTCGGTGCTAACAAATGGCACAAGTAGGAAGTAGGTGCTATAATGGTTTGTCGGTAACGCGCATTTCAACTTTTAGTAACTCGAACGGGTCGGCGCCGCAATAGGATTACCGACAGCACTCGAAGCCTCTGCGCGGCTTTTAATACAATTGTTTTGTCAACACTCTTTTCAAAGCTTTCAACTTTGGTTTCGGATGCTTTATCCTTTATAATCTGCGATGTGCATTATGTACAGTGTTTTGTAGTTGTAAATACTATGTGGTTTAATGACTATATAACTAACTACTAGTTTCTTTTAAGGATAATAGGGTTGACTTATATCAAATTTAATATAAACAACATGAATAATTCCATGTACTATGCGGAATTATTCCGCATAGTACATGGAATAAGGGTCTGAAATATATCGATATTAATTTATAAAAGTTAAGGATTTCAACGTAATTTAAAAATCATGTATTTTTCCAAATGTCAAAAACGCTTTTGTAACAACACAAAGTTACTTGATCTTAAATTTCGTACAAAGTTACTTGATCTTTAACTTACTTCGTAGGTAAACCTACCTAAAATTCCGTTCAGCTCCATTAAAGGAAAATGCATGAATTACTAATTAAATTAGCTCACCTGTGTATACAGCCGCATGGGGAAAATAATTTGACAAAGAAACTGCAGCTCATGTATTACGTAGTACGTAAAGGAGCTAACTAAGACAGTCGTCTGGGGTGCTACGAGCGTTGAATGTAAGTGATCTTATTTGGTGCAACTACGATCGAGGCGCTTCGTGTTCACACCACGCGTGATGAGAATGTGCAACTACCTTTACCTAGCTTTGATTAATTATTACTTGGAAGTGGTTTTGTTTTGTTCACAATTAGCTCCTACATCTTTAGTAATACATATTGGAGCCTAACTTTACGGTAAAGAGGCCGGACTCATCACCGTTGGATCGTGGTTTTAGCCCCGACCGCTGTATTATAGGGTCATTCGTTATCAACACATATTCGGTTCACTGCTGAGCTCGAGTTTCCTCTCAGAATGAGAGGGGACAATAATCTACCATGTTGGCCCAATGCGGATTGGCAGAATTCACACATGCAGAGAATTAAGAAAATTTTCTGGTATTCAGGTTTCCTCACGATGTTTGCCTTCAACATTTGAAACGCTGATAATTGACTCATATTAAATTTAATATAAACAATATTTTGGGGACAATTTTACTTTTTGTCATATACTCACAGCACAATCAATTAATTAATTAATTAAGCGCCGCGATACGCATAATAACAAAAGCGATGTCGTGAGTGTGGTTTGCCTAAACAGCCAAAAACGCGAGATTGTTGAAAAAAGAAAAAGAACAAGAAAGAGGGTAGATCGATTCTGCTCCTAACAGCTGACTTCACTTCTCATCTCGCAACTTCAGTCCCGTCGTGACCACTGCAACTGGGTCGAAATATCGACATTAAAAATCTCTTCTTTATAATGAACAACCACGAAATAAGTTTAAAATCATCAATTCTCACTATGTTTATTTGAAACTGTTATTTTCTTGTGGCTATTGATTCAGTCAATCTCATGTTTTGTTAAGGTTTGGATAGTATTTAGCAAGGAGTCCACCGGAACCAGTTAAATTTGAAAGTGGTCTATGAGAAAAAAGAGTTTGGGAACCTCTGGTCTAGACCTTTGAAATTAACTATTTCCGTAAAACATAGGTGCGGTGTACCTATGTTTTACTTTAGCTTTCACAAAATGAGGTATTTCTGGCCGTCGCAGGCCTATAGGTTCAAAGGCTCATAGTCCACTACACAACTTATTTACATAAACGGATAATGTGATAACGCGAAAAACATAACTTTCAGCTAATTATGCAACACGTTTGGATTAGACTGCAGTAAGCTTTATAATTATGAGCTTCATTAAATATTACGCCGTGTTGCGCGAAATTTCAGTATCATATAAGTGTATCTACATATATTAGAATATTATTTATACTATATACTTATTTTTAGTAGAAAGATACAATAGGAATGATGACAGTTTTTAAAATTGTACATAAATTAAGAGTATGCTAATAAATTTTGTAAAAGTAACAGGATATCTGCGATCTTTACTTTCGGAGCTACAGGGATTTAAAGAGTCAGATTTGCGGCGCTGCTGCGGATCCCTGAAAAACTTGCTTAACTTAAATGCTTTTATAGCACGTAGCACGTGGGCTGGTGTGGGTTCGAATCCAGTCCGGAGCATGCACCTCTAACTTTTCAGGTGTGTGCATTTTAAGAAATTAAATATCATGTGTCTCAAACGGTGAAGGAAAACATCGTGAGGAAACCTGCATACCAGAGAATTATCTTAATCTTCTCTGCGTGTGTAAAGTCTGCCAATCCGCATTGGGCCAGCGCCAGCGTGGTGGTCTATTGGCCTAATCCCTCTCATTCTGAGAAAAGAGTTGAGCTCAGCAGTGAGCCGAACATGAGTTGATGACGAACGATAAACCAAGCAAAGTACAGTAAGAGTACCTAATAAAGTAAAGGATAACTTACTAAAATATATACTTATATAGAAGAGAATTCTGGTAAATTATGGCTTTAATCCAAACGTAAGCATCATGTTACAGCGCAGAGCATGTATCGACTGGCTCAAAACAATACCAGCTCAGTGAGCTAGAAAGTGCTATTGTCCGATTAGATTAGTAACCGCCAGGATTGCTCCCACTAGATATTGGCTCTGCTAAATGCATCGATATCAGATATTAATTAAGTAAGTAAGCTGTGTTATGAGATAATATAAATCATATTAAAAAGTGAAAGTATATATGTTTGTAATTAGTTAGTATAACGCTCGTTAATTAACCCTTGACTACAATCTCACCTGATGACAAATGATGATGAAATATAAGATGGGAGCGGGCTAATTTGTTAGGAGGAGGATGAGAATCCACACACCTTTCGGTTGCGTCTTTGTTAGTAGGGTGGTAACTAGCCATGGCCGAAACCTTCCACTAGCCAGACCTGTACCAATTAAGAATACCTCAATTGGCCCAGACGAGAATCGAACCTTGGACCTCCATCTTGTAAATACACCGCGCATACCACTGCGCCACGGAGGCTGTCAATAGCTACTTACGCTAATATAGTTTCAGAGGTTAGAATGTGTGAACAGACAAACAAAGATAAAGTATACATGTTAATTCAGTATTGAAATACATGAGCTTAAAAACTTTTGCGTTTAAATTTTCAGCTACAATTAACAATTTATATGTTTACGATGTTCCGAACGGGTTCGCATGATCAATCATTCAATCAACTTATACGTAATTAATGGTTGTAGCATTACCCAACGCCCGGACATTTAAATTAAAAAGATTTTTTCCCAAAAAATAATAAACCTCGGACAACTTTTCCTCTTACCTTATAAAGAAGGAATTGAAACTTACACCAACACGCTGCCCCGATGCAGGTTGGTGGGTTTAGGATTACGTTACGTTACGTTTGACTCTGTTATCATCAAATGTATGTGTCTATTAAATACAATGACCGTTAACATGCACTCCGAGGTACGGTTTCTTAACACTACAAACTCCAAAAAAATTAAATCTCTATATTTCTAATTCGTGCCGGGTCTCAAACCCAGGATGTGTTGATCCCATAGGTCAACCAATGGTTCGACAACTATATATTATCATTAACTACACTTATTCGGCTCACTGTTGAGCACGAGTCACCTCTCAGAATGAGAGGGGCTAGGTCAATAGTCCACCACGCTGGCCTAATGTGGATTTTCAAACTTCACACACGTAGAGAATTAAGAAAATTCTCAGGTATGCAGGTTTCTTCACAATGTTTTTCCCTCACCGTTTGAGACACGTGATTTAATTTCTCATAATGCACATAACTGAAAAGTTGGAGGTGCATGCCCTGACCGGATTCGAACCTACGCCTTTCGATTTGAAAGCAAAGGTTATATCCACTAAGCTATCACAGCTATATACCATATACCATAGGCCCTAACATTTTATTTTCACATCTAAACTAATATTATAAAGACGTAAAGTTTGTGGTGTTGTAGGTAACCTCAGGATCTGATACTGATCCGATTTGGAAAATTCTTGTACTATTAGAAAGCCACGTTGTTTGTGAGTGTCATAAGCTTCTTGTTATCTCCTTATTCTCATAGAAACTGGAGAAACGCGGGTAAAACCGCGGAGCGTCGCCTAGTGACATATATGCATATAAATTGTTTTGAAAATACCTTTATTATTTTCGTTCACAGTTTATGAATGTTTTCATAAACTGTGAACGCTGTAGTTATTTTAAGAACCAAACAAAACCTTATAAAAATTTTCACATAAAGGTTCTTCAATACATTAGATAAGAAGTTTGGGCATTTTATTTTAAGCTAAACCGTAGCTGGAGACGAAAGTACAAATCCTGTTTCGAAGCAGCGCTAGATACTAACCGAATCCATATTCAGTTGTCGACGGGACAATGCAATTCTGGGAACAAATCGTGTCGTCTTCGCGTCGTCTGCGCTTCCCACAACTTTTATATACGAGTAAACCTGCTCGCTACTGACAACTGACTAATGCACACCCGCTGTGCCGTGAATCTTGGGTAAAACTTTGTTGTCTCCATGATCATAATGTGCTACGAGATGGCTACGAAAACTCGCTTTTGCCTCGTTGTTAGGTCGAGGTAGTCTTTTTTTAATGACTTTTAAACATGACTTAAGCTACTGTCACACATGCTCATTTCAAGCACTATTGAGCAGTTGCTACTTATTAGCATATGCATTCCGAACATTGCTAATAATGAGCATGCTTATTTCGAGCTTGCTCAAGAATCAACAGTTATGCGATTTATGAGCAAGCTACTTGCTGCGCGGGTGGAAGAGCGCGTGCTTTTAGCGCGTCTGTCAGGTTTGCTTATTGAGTATACTAGTCGATTAGCATTGCTATTCTGTATTTTCTTCACATTCATCTCTCCCTGTCTAACACGATACTATAGACAGAGAGCGATAGATACAAATTAGCATGTGTAATTGGATGTTTGTTTGAGCATGCTTATTCAAGAGCATACTTAAAAATAGCGTGCTTATTGCTAGCAAATGTAAACTGATGATAAGCATGCTCGTGTGGAGCATACTTAATAGTTGGTTTTGAGCTATTTTAGAGCATGTGTAACAGTACCTTAATATTGCAATCTCCCTTCCAATGGTATACGCTCTCAACTTCGATAATCCTAAACTCTGAGTACAAATTTGTTGTCTCCATGATCATAATGTGCTACGAGATAGCCACGAAAGCTCGCTATTGCCTCGTTGCTAAGTCGAGGTAGGTAATAAAATATTCGTCTTACAGATGAATTTACTTTTTTTAACGTTTTTTAAACGTGACTTATATTGCAATTTCCCCTACAATTATGTTATAGGTTCTCAAAGTGGGTGATACCAAACTCTGAGTAAAACTTTGTTGTATTAGCGTGGTAATCGCTTTTGACTCGTTGTAAGTTCTCGTACAATACTCGTTCTATTGATGAATTATTTTTTTTGTATTAACAATGTTTTTAAACATCACTAATAATGAATATTTCCGTCAATTAAGTCCTAGGTTACCAACGCGCGGGATAAAATCTTTTGCTTAATTATGGGTGTTTGCAATATTCAAAGAGAAACAATTGGGCACAATAACATTGAGAACCTATAAACTAAGTAAATATCTTATGTATGTCGAAACCACTAGGTAAACGTCCGGAGATCACACCTTGAACCTTTTCGATTTGAGTGATGAATCCGGCCCATAAACGGAGCTATTGAGACATAGCTTACTATATACCTTTTATCAAATATTTAGTGAATATTCCTAATAATTCTGTATTCAATTTAGGTCCACATTTGAAGCATGTTAAATAAATTAACCGGTTAGCTCAAAACAGCTGATGTCACTGACTCTATCTTCACACGAGAGTATTTGATGTTTATGAACTAGCACTATAACTTTTCCTATGTATAGTTTATTATTTTATGTTTCTTATTGCTATTTCTGGTGTATCAATAAATAAAGTAATAAATGAAGTAAAAGTAAATTAATCTTAATTAGGTACTCAAATTTAGTATCAAATTTAGTAGTTTGACGGCCTCTGTAGCGCAGTGGTATGTGCGGTGGATTTACAAAACAAAGATCCTGGGTTCCATCAGCTGGGCAGATTGAGATTTTCTTAATTTGTTCAGCTCTGGCTGGGAGGCTTTGGCCGTGGCATGTAGCTACCACCTTACCGGCAAAGTCGTACCGCCAAGCGATTTCGCGTTCCGGTACGATGCCTTGTAGAACCCGAAAGAGGTGTGAATTTCATTCTCTCCTAACAAGTAGCCAAGGGTTAACTTGTAAAGAATAAAAAAAACGTATCATTCCCGTAGTATGTTAAACGTACTACGTATACCGGCACTTATTATCAAATGAGATCATAGCCAAGTGCTAACCTTTGGGTGAAAAGAAAAATGTTACAAAATATATTAACTGTTATAACAGTTGAGATAAAAAATGACAGCTCATTCAACAATGTCACAATATGATTACTCCAGGTACAATATTATCTTCGTTTTGTGAAATATCACCATTTTCATTTTGGGACACGGGACACAATGAAAGATCATAACTGATTATGATTATCAACTCACTTATTCATACAGATCTTTCGAAATGAAAACTCTTTAATCATACAGAGCAGTTCTTTGTTTAAGCGACACTTTTTTATATTTACTCAATATAATTAAAATTAGTAATTCTTGGTTTAAAATTGTTATATTGTTGCGCGTATATTAATACGTTTATTCAAGTGCTAAACTATAAAAATTTGGTTTTTTTTTGTTATTGAATGACATTATATTCTAAGCCATTCGAGTGAATTCTACGACACCTAAGTCTGTAGATATAATTTTATATTTCCCTTCATTTTATTTTTATAATAAGTTAGGTTAGTTACTTGTAATTTAAATTATATTGTATTTAGTTAGTGTAAATAATTAATGAAGAAACTATAACTTTAGATATGCCAACTTTTAACATTTGATAGAATAATCTATTAAAATAATGAAATTTTTAGGCATAATGAGCAGACCTGAGCTAATTTGTGAATTTTTAAAGTAATTATATCTCTGCAAATCGAGCACAGAACCAAATAAACCAAGCTGTTAAGTTAAAAAATATTGACTTCTCCAGCAGTAGTCAACATTGATTTAGAAACAATTTTAAAATTTCAGAAATTCCTACAAAAATGTAGAACTTATAAATGCATCTCGGAGACTATTCGTTTCTAAAACTGCATTGTTGTCGCTCACACCTGAATCTAGATTCTGTTAGTATCTAGTTTCTCTCTCTTAGTTATTTTCTTCTTTCAAAGTGGATTCGGAACTACATTTGAACAGATGTAGCATAAAAGAAAATTCAAAAACGTCTGTTACTCGCTGTTCTTGTTTAATGTATGACAAATTCTCTATACTTTCTTTATTCAGATGTCTGTGCCTTCATTAAAATTGTAATAATACGTGACTTAAATAGTTTTAGGGCCAACCTGCAACATAATGTAAGGCTTATCCTAGAACACTGACAAACGTTGTGTTGTTGGGCACAACTGGAAAAATAAGTGTATGATATGCATGGATGTATATTTTATATACAGGATGCTCGGGAGTATTTCCCATAACTTTATATTCTTCAAGAAAAATAATTAAAAATGTCTAAGGAACATGTTTTCCTGTATACATTACAGTAGTAGTGTAGTCATACGAGTATATTATATAACTGCCTCGTTGATCAAGTTGTTAGGCTTGGAATCACGAGTTCCTGGGTTCGAATCCTGATTGGAGCTTTTCTTTCTTCTAAAGATACCTGAGCTGGCAAACCAGGTCCTCTTTTGAAACCGCGAGTATTACCAACTGCGCCAGAGAGTTTGTCGGCGTGTTGACGGATCACTCATGGAACACTAAATTCCATTGATATGAAACAACTATGATGATGAGCAGAATTAAAATATGATGACAGAAAGTATTCGCAAATCTCGAAAATTCTCCAATCACCAAAATGAAATCTACATATTGGCTATCATAGTTTGCCTCAAAGAATTCTGCTACGCTTAAGTTACCGGGAAATTCTGAAAAATAGATCTCACTTGTGAAAAATTCTCCTCAGAATTTGTTTTAGCGCCGTGACGCAATATTGGAAAATGTTGAAACATGTGAACTTTTATCAGGTTAGTTTAAAAGAAATTTGAAGCTCTCAAGTTTGTTACATCACTTCTAAAGATGGTTGGATGGAGGTTTCTCACATCAAAGTTTATTTCAAGATTTTATAAGCTTTTTATGAGGTTTCTCCCCGGTACACCAGATTAGGGCCAGTACACACTATGGCAAGCTGAAATGAATCAAATTGACGTCAAAAGGCTTCAAGTTGAACGATTGAACATTATTGTTATTAAAATGTAATATTGTGGCAAGAATTTTAATATAACTACTATTTATTATAATAATAGTGGACCCGATCAAGCTTCGCTTTTGTGCACTTCTTCCATACTCTTACCTAACCTACTCCCACCCTACACCTACCCTACCTCTACCCTACCCCTACTTTACCCCTACCATACCCATACTCTACCCCTACCCTACCCGTACCCTACTCTATAACAAATTATATTTTCCTAGATCTATTAATTTTAGCTCTATTTTGATCAACCAATCTGAAAGTTATACACAAAAAGTAGGTAATTCTGCATATACGAGTATTAACGAATATTATTTTTTGCATTTACAAAAATCCACAAGACTCACAAAACTTCAGTATAGATTTTAGAAGCTTTGTGACGCAGTGAAGTCCGTTAACGACCTCCGTGGCGCTGTGGTATTCGCAGTCGATTTACCAGGCGGTGATCCTAGGGTTCGATCCCCGGCTGGGCCGATGGAAATTATCTTAATTGGTCTAGGTCTAGCTGGTGAAAAGCTTCGGCCTTGGCTAGTTACCATACTGGCAAAGACGTACCGCCAAAACATTTAGCGTTCCGGTCCGACGTCGTGTAGAAACCGAAAGGAAAAATCCACACCGGATTTTCATCCAACTCCTCCAAGTTAGCCTTCTTTCATCTTAGGTTCCATCATCACTTACTATCAGGTGAGATTGTAGTCAAGGGTTAACTTGTAAAGACTATACAATGCGATAATAATTTTAATAAAATAATTAAAATCAATATCGCTTCTAAAATCAGTGCTGAAGTCATAAAGTCTTTACAAATTACATTTCTACATTTTTTACAGATATATCAACTTCATTAAAATGGATATGTTTTTATTACATTAAACACACTTGCAAAGGCTGAAATCGTAAAATTTCTCTTATTTGAAGCAAACCAAAGCTTATCGAAAATTAAGAATACTGTGAAAAGTCTGCTACATAATAAATAATAAAAGTCGCAAAAGGATTTTTAAATGTGGAATGGTCAGAAACAAGTGAGGATTTGAATAAAAATTCTTACTCAATCCTCATGAAAATCTATTCAAATAGGTAGGTAGTGAAAACGAAATAGAATTTGAACCGTATTTTATTTCATTTCGAATTTTCCACGTCAGATAGAACGCTTAAGCATTAATTTTCAATATGGAAACGACTTTGAGGTCTTCGTTGGACTTTGTGGGTTTTTGTAATAAAATGCTCGTTTACTTAGTTGCTATCTTCGATATAATTTTAATATTACTTATTTCTTTTATTACTTTAATTGAATTAATATTGAAGATACTCTAAGGGAATTGGATGGAAACTATTCATATGAATGATATTTTATACTAGAGATGGGGCACTAGAGCATCAAAACTGAGGCGGACAAATGTGGAAAAATTACTTGATTTCATTTAGTCGCTTATTAAGGCGTTCTGCCAGACACTATACACGTGAAGCCTGTGGGTCAACTATACGCAGAAGACATACAATGCACTCCGAGTGCAATACAACAATGCCTTCAGGGTGATGTTGGGGCTCCCACGGTACTGTAGTGCATCAGCAATGTTTGCGTACGGAAGGACTGACAGCTTCTCTACAGTCATACGGAAACGAACTGCAACGCTGATGAGCAGGGTGAGGGGGAGCACTAACACCTTCCTGAGGGTGATTAGCGAAAAGTATGACTGTCCCATACTGAGGCACTGGATACACACACATACCTGTGTGCCCGGTGTGTCAGTATGTAGGGGCAGATATCTTAAGTAAGTATTATACCTAAATATGTATTGTTATTATTTCTCTTTTTTTTTTTTTGGTCTGTATTTACTCTACTAACATACAATTTAGGCTATTGTTTTTTTTTTGTACACTAACAACTATGGGTTACGGCCTGAAATAAACATTTTTTTTTTATTATTATTAAAGATCGAATGTTTAATAATTTGTTTCCGAATTCTGGGAGAATTTTATTGTAATCCTCCGCTACTTGGAATAATAACGCGCTTCCAGAACAAAAGAGTTGTACGATTGAAATAATTTAAGTTCGCGGAAATTTCGTGGTTCACGTTGTTATTAAAAGTGTTTTTTCTTTTACTACGTACACTTTCAAGTAACATGAAAATTTATTTAATACTGATTAAAGTATGCAACATACTTATATTATTAAGCTATTTTATATTATTTAGTTCTTTAGTTTAAGTAAATCGCTAAATCACACTTATGTTTGTATGTGTGTAAGTTTGTGGTCAATTTCACACTGCAACCACAGAACAAGTCATGAGTTACTTTTTATCATGGAAAAATTCATTGTTGCAACGGGATTTATGAAGAACTTTACGCGTAGGGAGTTTGGCAATAGATAAAGTAAGATATTTAAAATCAAGAGGTACCTAACCTTTTTAGGCAATTTTCAGTGGACATAATAATTAGTTATCGCATTCACCGAAGTCTGGAAGATGGCTTGGGAGGAAAACGCCCCACCGCCATGGCTCGCTATGTTCATAATTTTTCCGACTCGCCACGAATGATTCACAAATTTTGAGTAGTATGATCATGATATTCTATAATAAGATATCTATTCTATAATAAGATCCCCAAGACTGTGATGGACCTGCCAATGCATAGCTTTAAGCAATGTGTTAAAAAACATCTACTTAGTCGAGGGTACTACAACATTGATGAGTTCCTTAATGATAAAGATGCTTGGAGGTCGTTGGATCAGCTTCCACCTTCACACAGAAAGTAAAACTATAAAAAATGTAAACAGTAATTGTTATTAATTGTAAATTATAATACTGTATGACTTTTTCAAAAGAGCAACTGTTGAGTTTCTTGCCGGTATCTTCTCAGCAGAACCTGCCTTCCGAACCGGTGGTAGAATCTTTACAAATAGTCAACTGACGTGTCAAAAGTGCTTGTAAACTGAGCCTACTTGAAATAAATGATTTTTGATTTGATTTGATATGAATACGCAATATGCTCGAAATGCCCCAACTAATCGGGTACTGTCGATGCTCAATTCGTTGATTGCTCAGCGCCAAGATCTAGATATTTTTGATATAAAACTTCATGTATTTATTGATATTGTAAACAGCTGTGAATTTAAATTTTAATTTTTATGGAAATATGCAATTTATGTGTTTGTATTGTATAGTGATTATATTGTAATTTGTTTATCTGTTATATTGTAAGTCTGTACTTTGTATGCGTTTTGGCTTAGCTGTAAGCATACTAAGGATATATAATAAATAAATAAATAAATAATAAATAAATAAATGAATAAATATCTTGTTCCTGGGCCCAAGGACCATTAATAACATAATTCTTTCAAAGCAACATACTTACAATCATATCATAATACAGTAAGAGCCTGAAATGGTCAGATCTTCGTAATTTTATAAAAGGTGGTTTCCCAGGCAACTCTGGATAGGATATAAAATAAATCGATGGATAAACTCTTGTGGAGTTTATCCATCGATTTATTTTAACTTAACTTGCAGATAGGGATGTGGGTATCATAACTATTTTTACTTTACCTGCAAGTCATAATTGTACACAACAGTTTTATATTCCAATGTAGCCCGCGGCTTTGTCCGCGTGAATTTCAGTTTTTCACTAATCACGCGAGAACTGTCATGGATTTTCTTTTTAGAACTTTTAAAGGGGAAAAATTCTGTAATACGTGATTTTTGCGAAACTTTAACCGTACACGCGGCGCACGCAGCGTACTAGTAAGCTCTCAACATTTTTCAAAAGATTTTGAAATATTCTTCATTGGTGATTAGTTCCTATTAGTCTAAGCGTGATAATATATAACCTTTCTCGATAAATGGGCTATCAAACAATTTTTCAATTCGGACCAGTAGTTCCTGAGATTAGCGCGTTCAAGCAAACAAACAAACTCTTCAGCTTTATTAGTATAGATAATAAAAATAAAATCATGTTGGCTTTGGGTAGGTAGATAGGTAAGTAACAGGTAAAAACCCCCGAAGGTTCAGATACCCGAAGCTACCTTACTGTACTATAGCAGTACGATCTGGCAAACTTGCAGCATTTATAAAATATTGTAATAACGAAAATCTGACCACGACAGGGTTCTTTGGCGGAAAAGAGAAATTTTATTCGTATGAGTATTTCTATCTACTGTCCAATATTATAAGAGAATTGTCAACATAATAATATCGAAGCCATACCAGCTTTATTTGACATCCTTGACGTGTCGGGAGTTTGATGCCCGTTGAGGTAAACTTTTATTAAGTTTCAATTTTATCCGCCGGCAAAGAAACCTCCAAGCTACGAGGTATATTGCTTTACAATATTATGCAACGTCTCTTTTATATCACTTTCGTCTAAGACTGCATCTCCGAGTAATATTGTTCAAGAACTAAAAGATAAACTCTGTTTGAGTAAATATTGTATTATTAGTAGGTAGAACTATTTATGACCTTCGTGGCGCTGAGGTATGCGCGGTGGATTTACAAGACGAAGGTCCTGGGTTCGATCCCCGGCTGGACATATTGTGGTTTTATTAATTTGTCCAGGTCTGGCTGATGGGAGGCTTCGGGCGTGGCTATTTACCACCCTACTGACAAAGACGTACCGCCAAGCGATTTATCCGATACGATGTCGTGTAGAAACCGAAAGGGGTGTGGATTTTCATCCTGCTCCTAACAAGTTAGTCCGCTTCTATCTTAAATTGCATCGTCACTTACCATCAGGTGAGATTGTAGTCAAGGGCTAACTTGTAGAAAATAAATAAAAAAAACAAGTGCCTCGTAGAACACGTTAAGCTGTAGGTCTCAGTCAATTTATTCATTAAAATGTTACAGTGGCTGTAAAAATAATTTTAGATTATCACTCTAAGCCCGCCAACCCGCTTGAAACAGCGTGGTGGGCTTAAGCCCTTTCCCTTCTTCTGTATGTAAGCCTAGCTCTGTAGCGAGCCGTTAAAATAGGTTAATAATGATAATGATGGTATTCAAATGTTGTTTGCAACTCGTTTGGAGTTGAAAGCATTCAACAACATTCCACGGACAATTTGTTCTGTTGTAAAATCATGCGGTAAATCAAACCCACCCTTTATGTTGACCAATAAATTAGTTCACACACAAAACGTAAATGTTTTATGGTTAGCATTATGTGGCCAATATTCCCGTGTCTATTTGAGTTAGCAACGATGAATCATCAACGTAAAGGATTTTTATTAATTTATTAAACTGAGAGTACGCTTTACCGCAGCGGTATACTTTAATACTTATTATCGGCGAGCACATGAAAAAATACCAGCACTTTATATTTAATTTCAATCGGTACAGAATTACATAATTAGTATAGTGAGTTCATCATGTAAAGTAAGAAATAGAATAACATTTTTACATGCGTAGAATGTTATAATATAGTTGTAAAATACCTATATAACTACTAGAAAATGTAAATATGTTTTTATTGTGCTAAAATAATAATAATATATTTTCGAATATTGCGATATGGGTATCAAATTCAAGGGCTCATCAAGTGGATTTAAAAATGGTATATTATGGCTATATTAAAAAAACCTACAATTAGAAAAACGTTATTTATTAATCGCTATACAAAATACGCGAGGCGAATGACCAGTTACAAGCAGGTTAGGTAGTCGGGTTTTTTTTTTTTCTTTCTTTTATCAGAGCAGAAAAACTGCCTTGCTTATCCAGTGGCTATAGCCTACACTGGCTTTGGATCATAAAGTGCGTAATGTCTTGAGTCCTGGCCCCTGATCGTACCGGAACGCTAAATCGCATAGTGGTACATCTTTACCGGTAACCCGGTAATCACAACTGAAATGTCAAAGAGATGTAGGGAGATATATGAGTATATTCATTAACCTAGTAATAGCACTCCTTGTCTAGGTAGGATATTGATCACTGATTTCAAACGCTTTTGAACAGTGACTTTGTCAGCAAGGCATCCATACAACATACCTATTCAATATCAGGTATTACATGCCCATTGTTCTATTCACCGGCATTCAAATTCAGTACGATCTGGTAATTAAAAGTACACATAATACAAGATACCATACAAAGTCGTCAGTACCAGGAAGATGATTAAAAACCGGCCACCATTTTGTATAAAGTTGATTACGGTGAAAATTCCCGGTCGAAGTTCTTTCAGAGAGGGGTCCCACCCACCCTGGTTAGCACATTACATGCTTCGTGCTTGTGAAATATTTAGAAACAGTGAGTTGCGAAAATCATCTTTGTTATTTCATAACATGCTAATGACATCATCATATCAGCATTTTCAGTGTTCATGTTATATCGTTTATTACTTTGGTTTATTAGGTATTACCTACCTATCGTTCCTATAAGTGACGTGAAGCTCAATAGACATGACCTCTGTCTTCAAATCGGAGGGCGTAGTTTCGAATCCGGTACGGGGTATGCACCTCTAACTTTTCAGTTAAGAAATTTAGTGTCACGCGTCTCAAGCGGTTAAAAAAAACATCGTGAGGAAACCTGCATACCGGAGAATTTTCTCTTCTCTTAGTTCGCTAAGACAGTTTTTTAGGTCTTAAGACAGTTTTTTAATGAAATAAAAAACTCCTTAATTTTTTGCGCATAACTGAAAATTTGGAAGTGCATATCCCAGACCACATTCGAACCTATACCATCGGAATCGAAGGTAGAGGTACTATCCACTGAATAATTACGGCTACTTATAAATTAATTTTGACGGCCTCCGTGGCGCAGTGGTATGCGCGGTGGGTAACGGAGGTCCTGGCTTCGATCCGGCTGGGCTGATTGAGATTTTCTTAATTGGTCCAGGTCTAGCTGGTGGGAGGCTTCGGCCGTGGTTAGTTACCACCCTACCGGCAAAGACGTACCGCGAAGCGATCAAGCGTTCCGGTACGATGTCGTGTAGAAACCGAAAAGGGGTGTGGATTTTCATCCTCCTCGTGACAAGTTAGCCCGCTTTCATCTTAGATTGCATCATCACTTACCATCAGGTGAGATTGTAGTCAAGGGTTAACTTGTAAAGAATAAAAAAAAAATTAAAACGAAAAATAAGCATGGCGATACTTCCCTGTTGACTTTAGACAAAGAACTGCTACGTAGATCAAAGAAACGTTTAAAAAATGGCCATACATGATCAGAAATTGTTATTAGAGTGAATGAACGTTTCATTTAGCCGATAGCTTTGTACATATTGACCGGCCGTTAATTACACTCCAATCATTCAGAGCGGACAGAGCGCGTACCTGATTGATCCGCCCTGAATGTAAAATGAATAACTGCCGGTTATCCAACACTTGAGAGCTATCTGCTTAATATGCGATGTTTTTTAATTATTTTCAATAAAATATTGAAAATTATTAAAAAACGACGTTTTTCCTTCATCGTTTGAGACACGTGATATTTATTTTGATGTGACAACGTCTTATTATTCGATGGCGCCGGTTGCACACTCGATAAAAGATGACGTCATGCGTCGTTCCCTCGCTCTAGGGTTGCCAACATTTTTGACAAGAAATTAAGTATATTCTGGTCTATGAAGATTATTAAACAGTATTTTAGAAAAACGAATATTTTCTATTGAAAAATGCAACCATTCCATCAGTATTTTCTTATGACGTTGTCACGTTCAACTATCGTCAGTAAACCGACTTAACAGACAACCGATTTTTTTTCTTAAAATGCACATAACTGAAAAGTTGGAGGTGCATGTCCTGGACCGGATTAAAACCTACACCTTCTGAATCGAAGGCAGAGCTCATATCCACTGGGCTATCACGGCTCTGTAAATAATACTCGTAGTATAATAACAGAACATACTTACAAAACTGGATTAATAATAATAATAATAATTGGTTGTGTTTGTCACATTTACAGAAAATTAACGACCAAATACTATTCAGGAGATGTTTGAGATTATTTTATAAATAATCTATAAAACATATTCCGGAACATTGACATCCTCAAAATCATCTTTAGAATGAAATATGGCGCAGCTGCTGCAAACTCGTATGTACGAGTATTAGAGAAACGCAAACTGCAAACATTTCCACCAATCTAAAGCCATTTCAAACAGAAAAACAAATAAAATTAAATAAATCGAATAGGTATAGAAAAATCTCTAGATTGTGGTCCGTCGAGAAGGCTGGACCGATTTTAATGAATAATGTGTCTGAAAGAAATGTTTATGACAGAACTATATTTACTGGGTCAGCTAGTTAAACCACTGAAAACTGAAAACACACAACAGAAAACTGTTGTCTGCCTTCTGTGCCTGTAGCCATGTGGACGTCGAATCTCTTTCTACAAACTCTAACGCTTCGAAAAGTAATGTATGGGAATGACAGATCCGATAGACAACTTGATCACGTGACCTGTCGATAATGAACGTCATTCCCATATATTTTTTAATTTTCGAAGCGTTATCGATTGTAGAAAGAGAATCGACGTGCCACATGGCTACAGGCCCTGGATAGTTTAGCACAGGCATTTTCATCCGTGTACTAAAATATCCACCCGTGGCTAAGCTTATTTAAAAAAAATGCAAGATAGGAGAAGAGATTTGTTTAATTTTGTGTGGTTATCAAAGTCAACGATCCCAATCCAAGGTCAGACCACAAAATTGTTATAATACATTTATCTCAAGATTTTTTATATCGTTTTTCAACATAATTGGGCTCACTGCTGAGCTCGAGTCTCCTCTCAGAGTGAGAGGGGTTAAGCCAATAATCCACCACACTGGCCCAATACGGATTGGCAGACTTCACACACGCAGAGAATTAAGAAAATTCTCTGGTATGCAGGTTTCCTCACGATGTTTTTCCTTCACCGTTTGAGACACGTAATATTTAATTTCTTAAAATGCACACAACTGCAAAGTTGGAGGCGCATGCCCGTGACCGGATTCGAACACCCTCTGGAATCGGAGGTAGAGATCATATCCACTGGGTTAACACGGCTGTTATCCACTAGGCTAACACGGCTATAGATTTTTGTTATAACTGGCTGGAATTATCTACATGGTATAACAGCTTCGACTGCACATACAACTGTCTTTCCTGTGTCTAATCTCCCTCCACTCGAGTACGCTTCTATCGGACTACGAGAGACACATAAACCCAGAGAGATTATTATTACCGGATCACGACGATAACGACTAAGAGCGACAGCTTAATGTGCTCGCGAGCCTCGGTCCAAAGGATAAATCTCCAAGTAAAATAGATCTCATAAATTGGTAACTCAATTGATTTTAAGGTTAAGATTACTGTTTTTTCAATTATAATTAGAATAAATACAATTTTTGTTATCAACCCATATTCGGCTCACTGCTGAGCTCGAGTCTCCTCTCAAAATGAGAGGGGTTAGGCCAATAGTCCACCACGCTGTTCTAATGTGAATTGGCAGACTTAACGCTTGCCTTAGTGTTGTAAAAAAGACCAATCATTAGAATAATTTTCATTTTCCTATTGCTTCATTATAAATTCAGATTTTTTATACCAAAAAACAATATATTGTATTTTATCTAATCTCATGCTATAATATTTCAATTATGAAATCTATAATCCATAATTTTGGTGGCATTCGAATTACATCATTGATTTAATTACAAATTTATATTTTAAGTTCATTTTTTTTATAACTGGCTGCTTAAGCTTTGTATTTTTAGCAAAACCACTGACTCGAGCTCTAATATAGAACAAATTCTCCCGGATTGGAAAGTGCTACAAATACAAACCTGAAAATGTAGTAGTATTTAATTTTTTAGATTCGTATTTCATGAGATAAGATAAAGTAGAGTATGAAACGTGCATAACTTGGCATTAAATCACTCGTGTCTCTATTATAAAACTCACTTCGTTCGTTTTATAAAATGCAACTCGTGCTTTATATATATTTGATATCTGCTTGAGTTGTAGACAATTCCCCAGTCCAAAGCCCTGATATTATAAAATATTGAAACTATTTTACAAGCACAAATGCAATAGAGTCAGATTCGTATTCACTCTTTATTGAAGTTTTGAATCCAAAAAATGCAACAAGTTGAATCCGCATATTTATGACGAGCCTTTCAGAGCGCTGTCGATACTTGAAACCAATTTGATTTTCGTTTGAAGCTCTTTTCTATCAATATATTATTTCGAAGACAAGCTGAAGTTACTTCTAGGATAAATTAAAAAAAAAAATAATATGGTTCTATGTTATTTGTAACAAATGTTTTAATGAACCAAAAAAATAAGTATGGCTTGGCGACAAAGATTTTAACTGTCTATAGCTACTAAAATAATTATTTTTGCGTAAGTAGCACTCTCTATTACTAAAGATAACGATAGAGTCGATAGTCAGAATTAATTTAATTTCTAAGATTTGACCCACTTAAACCTACTTATTACCCACCCAACCTACTTATTACACACTTAAATCTACTTATTACCTACTTAAACCTACTAATTAAATAAAAATTATTAGACCACGATTTATTGGCATCGACAGAGGATGTATGTTTAAATAAAACTACCAAAACTGCTTCCCTTTTTCAAATAAACATTTTCCGCGTGAAGAGACTCAATTCGTGGATCAAATAAAGTGCACTCAAATATAAAGTTTCAATTTCCCTCCGTTCCAACGACGTGCGACGCCTTTTAAAATAAAGGTCTTTAAACCCTTTCGGTCATACGATCTTATTAATACACTAGCGTACGCCCGCGAATTCGTCCACGTGAAATTCAGTTCAATCCAGTTTTTCAAAAATCCCGCGGAAACCTTTCCAGGATTAGAAGTAGCCTCTGTCTTCCTGCGAAAGTCCTTTGAATATCAGTTCATCCGTTCCAGAGATAAATTAGAAAATACAGACAGACAGACAGACAAAAAAATTAAAAACGTTTGTTTGTATTTTTGTATCGTTTAAATAACTATAAGCACTTGTTAATAACACAGTTATTTTAAAATCACAGACATACACTTTAATTTTATTATAATATGTATTGATGATGATATTATTCATGTACAACAGATAGTTAGTGCAAAAGGTTTATAAATCTCGCCTTACTACTGAAAAAAGCTAATATGATTACTTATGAAAAGTCATATATTAATTAATACGCTTACCATAGAAATCTCCTGTAGTAAGGAAAATGCTTCCATTCATTTATTTTGGAATGACTGAATCTCTTCAAATTACTAATTATTCGTAGAAATAAATTATTAAAAACAAAATACTATACTTTTTGAAAAATTTGGTATTTTAATAAATTTTATTATATTGTCATACTAGGTACCTACAGCAGATAATTCGTGCGAGCGCTTTACCACAGTCCACATGACTGCAATACTAGAGCCGCAGCTGCGTCGCCTCTCATTCCGTGGTCGATCGTCAACGGCTCAGCAAATATTTTGTAATATACTGCAAATTATGTTGTACTTTATTGTACATTGTTCTGAAATAAATTGCACAATACAGATTTCTTTTCAACTCAGAAATATTCTCGATTCACACAATCAATACGTATAAATAAAATGAGCCGTTATTAATACATACTGTAGTGTTTGTGTATATATACACCGGTAGTGGGAGAAAGCGGGGCAGTCTGTCGCTGGCATCCAGAGGAGGCGGACGTGTGCTACTGGCCATTATAGTGTAGTGGTGAGTCGGTACTGCTATTACAGTAAGGACAATGGACCTTACACATATATTTTATTTTTATTAGATTCGTGTAAGAATATTCAATTCAGAAGGTTAATTTTAGAACTCCGTTTCAAAATAATTTCTCCATAATTTCAGCCATATTTTTGACTCTGAAAACCAAAAAAAATCAGGGTGAGTTTTTCAAAACAGCCAGCTAGCTAGTATTTGAAACTAAACAACAAGTAACACTTCAGTTTCCACACAGTGATGTGGTATAAAGCATTCAACGAATGGGTAAATGTGTGTGTGGACGACTAACGAGTCTCTATAATGTTTGCGAAGTCTGCAGATCGCTCAAGTGTTTGATTGTTTGACCGTGAGTGTGGTGTCCGCTGCAAACTGCACTCAAAAGTGTAATGAGTTTTTTAGAGACGGTGCACATAAGACGGTATTACATAACAATTCTTTCATAGTATATACTAAGTTTAGATCACTACACAATAGGCTATAATATATAACTAGTTGACACTTTTTTAAAATGGTCTTAAATAGTTCGTTATCATTCTACTAGATTGAATTTTTATTTTTTATTGTTTTTTTAAACTTGATTACATTTTTTTTTCATTTAATATCAATCTTTATCAAATTTTACAATAATATTAATACTACGTACCTATTTATATTAACTACATATTTTAAAAATAATAAAATAGAAAATATACAAAATTTAAACTATATCTAAAGACTCAGGCCTTGTAGAATTCGTCCGAATCGATGTTCATTGCTAAAGTGCCCAGAAGGCTGGCAGTATTGCCACGTTGTATGACAATACTAATTTTCTGGCCTAAATATAGGCCAGCCTTCTGGTCACAGAAGGCGCCGATTAAATGCTTTGCAATTTCATTGAAAAGAAAGCGTTTACTTGAAAATATTAGTTTTTAAATATGTTTTGACAATACGAGCCAAAACGCCTGTCGGCCATGATGGTCTGTGTTTCAACTGTTTCATGACGTCACTATAACAAACCCCTTACAAACGGAGCATTTGACAAAAATAATAGTTAACAATTACTTTGACGTATAGTACTTACATCGAGTAACATTGTGACGTCAGAAAATGGATGACAGCGTTTAAGACGTTTGGAAAATTTGTAAAAATACATGATTTTCAAATTGAGTTTTATAAGAAATCTTTAACTTTTATTAATCAATATAGATATATTTCGAACCTTTTTCCATGTACTATGCTAAATTAATATTGTTTATGTTGAATTTGATATGAGTCAACTACCCTATTTCATACATTTAAAATTGTATCCTAATAACTATGTATAAATAATAATTCATCCTATAAATTACCACTGAAACATTTATCAGTACGGACAAATTACTTACCGTATTCTCTAATTAATTAGTACAGCGCAACTAACACTATTATGAAGTAAATATTCTTTTTTTATTTTTATACTGCAGGTGCAGAGAGTTAAAAACAAAATAGAACTGTTTACGCTAAGAAAATAGCTTCGAAGTAAAACAGTTCAGTTCCAAAGTTCAGTCTGCAGCTGAACTGTTTTTGCAAACAAAGTATTTTTTTTATTGACGAGTAGAATTGAATTCTAAAGGTAAATCAATAAGTTGTTATTGTTTTTTGTTTTATATTGCGTTATTGTTCATTTTTTTTATTGTCTCGTTGATCCACTTGCCAACTTGTGTAAAGTCATGAATGGGTTCGAATCCTGGAGTTAAGCTACGAAAGAAAAATTTTCTTTTTGGCACTTATTTTTATAGAATTTCGGGGCTAAAAAGTGGTGCAACTCTTTTTCTGCTTTTGTCTTCGCAAGCGAGCTTCTAAGCACACCAAAAATTACCGATGTCACCTCAGGAGGTCCCATTAAGCAGCCTACGGAAAAGAAACAGGAATTAAGGAGATGGTCAAACAGGCGAACACAGACAAAGGGCATGTGACACGTCGATTATTTTTCTACAAACGCTAACGCTTCGAAAATTAAAAAATGTATCGGAATGGCATTCATTATCGACAGGTCACGAGATCAAGTTGTCGATCGGATCTGTCATTTCCATACGTTAGTTTTCGTTATCGTTTATGTTTGAGCTGTGATAGCCCAGCGGATATGACCTCTGCTTCCGATTTCAGAGGGTGTAGGTTCGAACCTTGTCCGGGGCATGCACCTCTTAATTTTCAGTTGCGTGCATTTTAAGAAATTAAATATCACGTGTCTCAAAACGGTGAAGGAAAACATCGTGAGGAAACCTGCACACCAGAGAATTTTCTTAATTTTTTGCGTGTGTGAAGTCTGCCAATCCGCATTGGGCAAGCGTGGTGGACTATTGGCCTAACCCCTCTCATTCTGAAAGGAGACTCGAGCTCAACAGTGAGCCGAATACGGGTTGATGGTGATCGTTTGTAGAATGAGAATCGACATGCCACATGGCTACATGCCAATTAACAACATAATTCATTAACAACCCTTGTTTGATTGCAAAACCTCAAATATGTTAATTTTCGTAAAGTTCTACCAAGATTAGTAAATTTATTCAGTACAAAATTCCGAGCTGAAAGTTAATCGGGGGAATGCCGAAACGGGTCAGTTAGTCGGCACACAGTGTAAAGTAGTTTGCGGCGCATATTGGAATCGTTTACCCTGGGCAGCTCAGTTGGATGAAACTTTAATAATCGAGAGCGTCCAATAGCTAAACTTTTTCTGATATCGTTATTGGTAGCATAAGCTTCACTTACCTCGAAGTGGTTTTATGTCTATTTTTAGTTTAGTTGTTAAAAAAAGTAGTTTTTAGGTTTCCGAATGTACGTAGTACAAAAATGGAACCCTTAAAATCTCACTCGCGCACATTTTAAGGTCTGGTTTTATCCTAATGTACTGGACCAATCCAATTGAAATTTGGTACACATATTAATTCTTGTGACCCAAATACAGGGATGTATCTTGAATAGATAAAATTTGAATATGAGGAGTACTTATGATACTTCAAAATCTGTTCAAATTAATAGTCTGTTTGTTTAACAAACCATTAACTTATATTATTAAAAATGACGCTAGTACTGCTACTAGAGTACCTAATGTAAATGTTATGATTCAAAGTTATTTTAAATTTTACTGGAACTCATTAGAACAACTTTCCCATATAGGTACTTAGCAAAACTTTGGCAAGGCAGAAGTTATAATTTTGTTGTTCAAGGGAAAAACTAGCTAGTGTAGCGTAGGTTTTACAATCATTACCTAACGTTAACCGCTAAATGATGCGTATACGCTTTTGTATCAAACATATAAAACTTATAAGATTCACGAAATACAAACTTAGGAAGGCAATAATAGTCTTAACCATCCGAGAAAAGAGTTTAAATTTGTAAAAATAATTCCATTCTATATTCTATTTCTATATTTCTATACTTATAATAAAACTGGTCGAATTCTATACATCATCATCATCATCATCATTATCAACCCATATTCGGCTCACAGCTGAGCTCGAGTCTCCTCTCAGAATCTATACTTATAATAAGATTTCTGTACATTTTGTACATTCAGTATATTAAAGATATTTTGAAAATATTTGTTGGGGGGCATTATATAATTGATACTGAAGCTAAAAATGATTTTTTTTCTATTTTTTGTCTGTCTGTATCTTTGTCCGTTTTTTTTTAATTATTCGGGCATCACGCTGAAACTACTGAATGAATAAAAAAAAATCCGAAATCCAATTCAAAAACTTATTAAATTCAAACTCTTAAAGTGGTAAAATAGGGCTTGAAAGTATACATTGATTTCCACGCGGACGAAGTCGCGGGCGTCCGCTAGTATATGTATAAAAATGTCTCATCACGGTGTTTATGCTGGCACTCCTCCGAAACCGCTCGACCTAATTTTTTTTTTATTATTCAGTGGGTATCAGAATAGGTTAAGAGAAATTAAATATCACGTGACTCGAACTGTGAAGGAAAAACATCGTAAGAAACCTGAGAATTTTCTTAATTTATGTACGTGGTGGACTATAAGCCTAACCTCTCTAATTCAGAGAGGAGACTCGAGCTCAACTGTGAGCCGAATAAAACTTGTTAATAATGATGATCAGAGTTATTCTTCACCCTGCTACCCCCATCCCTTTTTTTAAATCGCAATTTTAGTATTTTCAAAGGAAATTAAATATTTACCGGATCAGCTAGTACGTATATCTAGGTACTTTATACAAAATCTCAAATATTAATTAGACAGAGGTCGAAGCAGGTCAACATCACTGATTCGCGACACGCACTACGAAAACATGGAGTACCTTAATAAGACAGACGAACCAAATAAGATCACTTAAATTCAGAGTTCGTAGTACCTGCTACATAACATACCTACCTCCAGGGTAAATAGATATAGAGTATTTGTATATCTAACCATTTTATTTAACTTCGATTCGCAAATTATACTAAGCCTGGCGACTGGAGATGTGATTCACAAGATATATTAATATTATAACATCAAAAAATTACGTTTTATACTTGGACGGTTGAGAATTTTGACCATTGAAACCTGCTACCTTCCAAAGCCACCGTGGTCCAATTTCCATAAATGGTTACCGTACTTACCAATGGTATAACCTCTGCCTTCAATTCGGAGGACGCGGGTTCGGATCCGCTTCAGGACATGCACTTCCAACTTTTCAGTTATGTGCAACAAAAGAAATTAAATATCACGTGTCTAAACCTACATACCTGAGAATTTTCTTAATTATCTGCGTGTGTGAAGTCTGCCAATCCACACTGGGCCAGCGTGGTAGGTATTAGCCCAACACCTTCATTCTGAGGGAAGATTCGTTCAGTCGTGCTCAACAGTGAGCCGAATATGATCCTACTAATATTATAAACGCGAAAGTTTGTATGAATATTTGGATGTATGTTTGGATGTTTATTACTCTTTATCGCCCCTACTACTGAAGCGATTTGGCTGAAATTTGGATTGGAAAAAGATTTTACTCCGGATTAACACATAGGCTACTTTTTATTTCGAAAAAATCCATGGTTTCCCTAGATTTGCGAAAACTGATGATTTTGATGATATGAATGTTTGTTACTCTTTCACGCCTCGACTACTGAACCAAATTAGCTGAAATTTGGTATTGAAATATATTATAGCCTGAATTAACACATAGGCTACTCTTCATCCCGGAAAAATCCACGGTTCCCGAGGGATATGTGAAAAACTAAATTCCACGCGGACGAAGTCAGTCAGCCAGTTTGTTAATAATGATCATTATGTAAACTTGTAAGTTATCATGCGAACCCGTTAACAAAATATTCGCAGCATTTTGTTAAAAACCAATTTGTTGTTTTTTCACAAACGAAATTGGTCGTAAATGTAACGGGACCTTTAGCATTGTTACCGTCATTATATTCTACAACTACAAAGTCTTCGTGATATTTTTACGTCCACATTATCTTCACAAACTCACATTATATAGCTAAGGCTTATACAGATCTGCTTTATCCTTCAGCAATATGGAAATTAAGGTTTCCATATAAATCCATACTCAGAATACCAACCAACATTTCAATCTTTGAGAAATCAGCAACAATTTACATACAAAAAGCCTTTTTTTACATAAATCACTTTACCTATCCTCCTTCACTCAGTTTTTATACGTTCTCAACTACAGAGCTAAGTTTATTTGTAAACAAAGTGAATATTTCTCCTGAGTATTACCAAAAAAAAAGTTTTATCCCTATACGAAATTCCCTTGTTTGCGAGGGAAATTGTTGAAAATCTTTTTAGTATTCAGACTAAGAAATATTTGGCACAAATATTCTCCGTTTGGCGAAGCTACTGTTACGGGTAGAAAGTTTTTGATATCTTGCGAATCTTGAAGGTAGACTATATTATTTCAATTTGTAAAATTACAAAGTATATTATCTTTAATATAATTAGCTACTTAAATAAAGTTGTTTACTATCGTCCCTCTGTAGGTATGTCATACATAAAGAGGATACAAACATACAAAATTGTAGATACATACTTAAATGTGTGTAATATCTTTATGTATCCTTATATCTTTAAAACTAATCTTCATCTTCCTGTTCCGAAAATAAAATACCTACCTGTAATAATAAATTATTTAATATTTAAAAACAACCTTTTAAATAAATCCTCTCACTTGTATTATTATCCCCTTTTTTATTTTTATAATAGCTTAAGGTTAGATAATTTTAGTTCACTTTGTTAAATATTATTGTTAGTGTAAATAATTGTAAATACATAGTGTGTTTTTGAATAAATTTAATAAAAAAACTAACCATTTATGTAGGTAACACTATCCGGCCGCAATTTAACTAGGCAACCTATATGCAATGTGTCAATCTGAATATTCCCCATAATTTTTTCTTATCCCAAATAAATAACAGATGAGGGTATATATTCATTTTGCAATATCTCGTACCTCACAGGACATCGACGTAAACAATACAACAGAAAATAGATTACAGTTACAGACCTTCGAAAGCTAGCGCATGGCTGATTCAAATCGTTTTTCTTTCTTTTCCGCGGAGCCGCCGGCGCGGTGCTTTCATTGTCGTTCTAACATTTTTAACCATTGTTTCCAAACGTACCATTGTCCGTTTGTTTTACTTTTCACCTTTGTTTGTTTACAAAGGCATCGGTTACTGGCGATACATAAAAATACGTGTACTGGGTTAAAGGCATTGTAAAAAACTGACTGTAAGAATATACCTTAACTTTAAAAATTGTAGACCTTTATGAATTCAATTAAGAATTTACTTAGTAGTTTCGTCGAGGTCACTACACCATTGATGAGTTCCGTAATGATAAAGTTGCTTGGAGGCCATTGGATCCAAGCTTCCACCTTCACACAGGAAGTAAAACTATAAGAAATTGTAATGTTGTCATCAATTGTAAATTATAATACTGTATGATTTTTCTTAAAAGGAGCAACTGTTGACTTTCTTGCCGGTTTCTTCTCAGCAAAACCTGCTTTCCGAAGTGGTGGTAGAGTCTTTACAAATAGCCAACTGACATATCAAAAGTGCTTGTAAACTGGCTAATTGAAATAAATGAATTTTTGCAGAAAATAACTTTCAAGATATTAAAGAAAAACGCAAAATAGAGAAAGCTTCAAATATTACCAAAATATTTGCACATCCTTGCAGTAGTAGTTTGGGAACAGATTTTTGTATGCATATGTTACACCCATAAATATTGCAAACGTAATTTATATGATTTAAAAGTAGGTATATTATCAAAAATCTATACTAATATTTTAACGCTGAAGAGTTTGTTTGTTTGTTTGATTGAACGCGCTAATCTCAGGAAGTACGGGTTCGATTTGAAAAAATCTTTTAGTGTTAGATAGCCCATTTATCGAGGAAGGCTATAGGCTACATTTTATCCCCGTAGTCCTACGGAAACAGGAACCACGCGGGTGAAACCGCGCGGCGTCTACTAGTAGGATATAAAAACTTAATAAATTTACAATCTGAGAGGCTTCTCGTCCGTATTTTAATTATATCGAAAGAAGTATAAACTCTTTAATTACACGACATTTTTAACCTACATTGCTGACCTTATTAAATTTATCAGCGTTAACCCAGATTCCACAATTTGAATCAAAATCAAAAGTCTTCCCTTTGGTTACCAAAGAAACAAAATATTGCGTTGCTTGCGGTGCGGCAAAAACTGTATAGTGCGGGCTGACTGTAATTAGTAAGGAAAATTTCGTATTCAGACATTTTTGCTCAAAAATAAAAGTTGCCGAGTTGCGGTTCAATTTTAAGCTGCATATTACGAAATATTTTTTGCTCGGAGATCATGCTTATGTTTGAAATATTATGCCTTCTTGAAGTTTTCCAAATCTAAAAGCGACTGTTGTAAAAATTTTGTTTTGAGTAGTTTTTGAAATAAAAGAAAATATACACAAGCAAAGAAAAACTAGTTACCAATTTTATTATTGAATACAAAATTTTGCTCAATTTAGTTTAAAATTATGGCAACTAATAATTAAAACACTTTATTTAAATTTTTTCATCGCTAAACATATTATACGAGTACATTGTTACATTGTTACATGTTACAGTGGAGATAACCTCTGCTTAAGTGTGGGTTCGAATCCGGTCCGAAGCATGCACCTCCAACTTTTTAGTTGTGGGTATTTTAAGAAATTAAATATAACGTGTCTCAAATGGTGAAGCAAAAACATCGTAAGGAAACCTGCTTATCAGAGATTTTTTTTAATTCTCTGCGTCTGCCAATCCGCGTCCAGCATGGTGGATATTGGCCTAACCCCTCTCATTTGGAGAGGAGACTCGAGCTCAGCAGTGAGCCGAATATGAGTTGATAATGATGCTGATGATGATGACATAGTATGGAAACAGATAGTTGAATTTTTAGCCTTATCATTTTTTCTTTCACAACTCGATGCAAAATACAATTTATTATAATAAGTTACAGCTTAATATACATATATTAACTACAATTGCTCATATTATTATTATTCAAATACTTGAGAATCTCCTCCTTTTTGAGGTCAGTTAAAAAAGTAATAATTAAATCAAAATTATGTAAAAATTATAAAATCTACAAACAACAAGTTAAAGATGTGTTGATGTTTGTACATTTTAATAATATTTAAATGAAGCTTTTACTGATATACAAAATAGAACATTTTCACTAGGTTCCCAAAAAACCAACCGTCTATTTTCGAACAGTACAACTAAGTGCAATCAAAATCCAATTCGCATATTTATGGCGCCGCTACAGAGCGGTCGCGCGTTCGCGTTAAAAACCAATCTGGTTATTGGACACTGTATAAAATGGAATGAAAGCGACAAATAAGAATAAGTTATATGAAAATGTTACTACCTCGTTGGTTCAGTGGTTAACTTTATGGCTTCAAACCACGAAGTCCTGGGTTCGAGTGTTGCTGGGCAATAAATGCTGAAATATTTCTTCCATGAAATTTTCAGTTGGAAGAGCACGTTAAGCCGTCAGTCACAACGGTCACTATAATTCATATACATCTTATAATGGTCGTTAGAAGAACATTATATTACCACCCTAACTTAAGCCAGGGAACCCGCAATAAAGCAGTGTGGTGGGTCTAAGCTTCATATCACCTCTACTGTAAAGAGACCTGCAGGCTAATTCACTATCTTTGACGTATGCTAGTTGACATACTGGTAATATACGATACAAAATTGACATTTTATGTTAAAATGTCATCCGGTGCTTAGTGGTATTACACAGTAGGTAAATGACATTTTGTCAATTGATTTGATGTTTATTTTAATAGGTTATTAGTAATAGGCCAGCTGAACGTATAGTGGACTATTTAAGCAGATTGATAAGTATGTGTAGCCGTGAGAAACTCTTATAAAAAGCTGAAGAATAAGACGAAATCTCTATCATTTTACTCTTTTTCATTGACGATATTCTAAGTACCCGGTAAAAACTAATTAAAATATCTAGGTTGCTTTTAAAAGATTTTATGTAGACCGTAATAATCTAACAAACTAAGGTTTCGAAGCTATTTTGTATGACTACTACTATTTATACGTTACTCGTTTAACTCATATCAAGGTAGGCTGACTTTCCAATTGCTATATTTCTGAACTTTTCTTTGTTTTCAGCTGAAAAGTTTTAGTAGTACGCAAAGCCTACTTTGAGCTTGGCTTACGCTACCAAATTACACAAGATTTTCCTGTTATAGCAATACTCCGCCTTCATGAGCGTTTTGGCAATTTTTATACTTACTTATCTAACGAATTTTGAGGTCGACTTGACAATTACGAGTACTAGGTATATTCCCGAATTTTTATTTTATTTTATTTTCGTATTTTTTTTTGTTTTAGTACACAATTCTACTTTAGATTTGGCTTACACTATAAAATTACTAAGATTTCCCTAATATAACCAATATCCTGCCTTCATGAAAGTTTTTTCAACTTTGATACTCGATTTTTTTTATTCTTTGACAAGTTAGCTCTACGATGTCTTGTTTACTTGGATGAGGTACGTATTTATTCTTATTCTATTCAAACCTCTGACGGTTTCTATTCGGAATCGTACCGGAACGCTAAAACGCTTGGCGGTACGTGTTTGCTGGCAACGTGGTAACTAGTTACGGCTGATACCTACCACCAAGCCAGATTTGTGATTTGAGCTAATTTAGAAAATATAAAATCCTTAACTGACTGAGCCGGTAAGAACCGCAGCACTACAAATTCTGCTAGAGAGGTCGTTAAAAATGTATGGAGAGGGACATACTTGGTATTATATTGCTTTAGGTATTCCCGAACTTTTCCTTTATTATCTTCAAAATTCAAAATTCATTTAATGTAAGTAGGCTCAGTTTACAAGCACTTTTGAAATGTCAGTTAATTATTTGTAAAGATTCTACCACCGGTTCGAAAGGCAGGTTCTGCTGAGAAGAACTGGCAAGAAACTCAAAAGTTGCTCTCTAAAATTAGTGAAGAAAACTTCTATAAAAACACAATAATAGAGCACAAAATTTCCTTAGGCTTGGCTTACGTCATCAAATTACTCAAGATTTTCCTGTTGTATGCAATATCCTGCCTTCTTGAGCGTTTCGTCGCCTGTGTACCCGCACAAAGATAGAAATTGCTTAAACATTTACTCGTCAAACAACAACCAAGTTGCTCTATTTTATTAGTGATCGCCGAGATCTAAGAATAAATAGAATTAGTGCCTGCGATAGCCAGATATCTCTCTTTTTATGACGTGAAAGTTTGTCAGCCAAAACCTACCATTTAGAAATACCACATAGAAATTTTGTCACTAATAAGTAAATCAAGTAGTAAAACAAAAAATCTCCAAGTTCTCCAGTCGCCAAACTTTTAGCTTTGCTTACCTTCGCTAGAGACCTGTTAAAGTTGTCTTGAAAATTATTAACAGTTTTTTTGAAGGGTTGTTGCGCTGTTATGTGACTGGCAACACTGGGGACATGATATCTCAAAATAATATGTCGAGGAAAATGTTGACAAAAATACGCTTTATGCTCGGACTGTCGAGGGTATAGACTCTTGAAACCTGCAACCTTCTAAAGCCACAGTGCCACTCCATAATTTGATAATTTGCTACTGCACTTACCTATGGTAGGAGCACGGGCTGACATATTTATATATAAAGGTGCCCTGCCCATTGTTACTTCAACTTCGCGACTTGTTGAGCTTTATCAGTGAGTTTGGTTCTTCTTCGGATCTACTCATTTTTGATTCGTTCCATCCCCCGCTGAGTGACTTTGAGCCTTTTTATGAGGGCCACAGTCAACGATCAGGCGTCGGATCCGTAAGTCATCACTTGCAGCACTCACAGTTCGAAGACTTTCCTGCACTGAGGAATTTTTGATGAAAAGATGTCACGGAGTTTTCCGAACGGGTTGCATGGAGCCGCTGGATGCTGGCGGCTCGAGACCGTATTTTTTGGAAGTCCATGCAAGAGGTCTATGTCAAGCAGTGGACGTTCATTGGTTGTTAATGACGATGATGATGATGATGATGATGATGATGATGATGACGATGATGATGATGATGATGATGATGATGATGATGATGATGATGATGATATAAAAGTCACTCATCACAAAATATCGAAAACCACTTGATGTATTACGATGAAATTTTGGCAGGGAGATAGTTTATAGTTAGTAAACGTCCATTGAGAGGCGTGATAGCCAAGTGGATATGACTTCTGCCTCCGATTCCGGAGGGTGTGGGTTCGAATCCAGTCCGGGTATGCACCTCCAAGTTATCATTTGTGTGCATTTTAAGAAATTATATATCACGTGTCTCAAACGGTGAAGGCAAACATCGTGAGGGAACCTGCATACCAGAGAATTTTCTTAATTCTCTGCGTGTGTGAAGTCTGCCAATCGGCATTGGGCCAACGTGGTGAACTATTGGCCTAACACCTCTCATTCTGAGAGGAGACTCAAGCTCAGCAGTGAGCTGAATATGGGTTGATAACGAAACGTCCATTAAGTACAGATTACTGTACTGTACAGACAGGACCGAATTATGAAAGTTTAAGGGCGGAAGAAGTCGCGAGCTCCTTTATAAAATGAGGTGTGTCTGACTATCGCAGGCTCGCAGTCCAAAACGATACACAGGCAAGATGGCTGACAGAATTCCAACGGTGCCGACGTCGCGAGCATTACTCAGCTCGTATCTGATGTCTTTTGCTAATTGACTAGAAATACAGATAAAGGCTATTTTACTGCTATAAAGTTCCAGCGCTCGGTGTTATTGGAAAAGCGTCACCCTGAAATTGGCTTTTATAAAATAATTGCATCCATAAGCTGACTTGGAGCTTTTAACGCTCAACATTTTAGTAATTTCCACGCTAAACGAGATACGAGTATGTCAACGAATATTTCTTATTTATTCTAAACTTATTTATTTGTATAACCAGTTGTGTCCCACGGTTTTATTCCTCAATATTTCGTTCCCATAGGAATATTAGGATAAAAAGTAACCAATGTGATTTCTTCTTCTTCTTCCCTGGGCCTTTTCCGCACTTGGCCACAAGGGTTGGCCGTTGTACGTGTGATATTCCATACTTGATTTTATTTTTATTCGTTCACTAGCTTTATATTAGGTATACTAGCAATACCCGCGACTTTGCCCGCAAGCCCTTCTGTAAAAATGGAATATCTCACCATTGAATGTTTTGGTATATCTCAGAGATTAGGCAGCGTTTTCGATAAAACTCCCAACTTCCTACTTCCAACAATTATCGTCATGTTTCCTCGAATTTACACAAAACTTTTATCGACACCAATTTACACAAAACTTGACAAATTATTTACTTAAAATTTCCTCATGAAAATCCATTCAATATATTTCGACTTTATCAAAAACAGACAGACATACAGCGAAGGACATTGTTTTATAACAATTATAGTTAGGTACGAGTACGTACAAAACAGTTCTAAAAAATAACCCACAGATTAATTTCTAAAAGTTAATAATGAGCTTCTATTAAACTCAATAAGACGTCTGAACAAAGGAATTTTATAATATAGACACCCGATACTTCGCTAAAATACCTATAGGTTTTCGCACAAAGAAAGTCCCCTGAAATTAATCACATACAAACGGTATCCATTCGTAGTCTGACGATAAGAGGAGAGTCCTTCGAATCGTTAATTTAATTAATGTAGTCATATTACTCGTATACATATCTGTATATATTGCCACTGTAGAATGTTGTTCGAAATTATAGTACAGCAATCGATCGAATGCCAATCATTTTCATCTATAAAATACGGTATGTCTGCATGTACTTTCACTTTTGTACTGTGTGTTGTTTAATCCAAAATCTCCTGTGTATCTGAAGGATTAAGAAATTTACGTTTCAGGGAGTGCAGTCTGAACTGAGACAGTGTCGATTATTAACTCTATGTTTACCCGTGCATAAGACGAAATTTTATAAACATTCTTTCGTTGTGCAAGCCGTTAAGTTATGGAATGCTCTACCTTTAAACATACGGCAATCAAAGACACTGGACATTTTTAAAAATGCCGTAAAGACTCATTATCTGGTGCAGTAAAGACGATCTGTATATATTATTTCTTTTCAATATAAGGTATTTATTAGTATATTTTGATATGTATTTTATTCATTATTGTAGGTATTTGTGTAATATTGTTTATGTATTAGGATGTAAATTATTTGTATGTATGTGTATTACTAATACTATGGTTATTTTTGTTTTACGCCACCTGCTGATGTCCTTAAGTTTTCCTAAACCGAAGGTTGCCTGGAATTGAGTTGCATGGATCGTGGTCACGACGGGACGGGACGGGACGGGTCCCGTCGTGACCACGATCCATGCAACTGGGTCGAAATATCGACAATAAAAATCTCGTCGTTTTATCGTGGTATGTACCCGTTTAAATAACATTCAAAATCGTATATGTGTCAAATTTCGTCCAAACCATTCAACGGTTTTTACAACTGGGATGTAAGTTTTACATAGCAATATACTCCTAGAGTAATAATTAATATATATATATTAGAGTCGCTCCAGTTTAAGCAGTTTGGGAATATTTAAAAGCTCTTTTAGGGAGCAAGCCCTAAGGTTAATATATCAGAACATTATAGTGAATCTTTGCGATATTTCACTATAATAGATTCTAGCTTTTACTAATCAATTGATGATGATCGAACCAGAGCCGTTGATTTATCGGTCAAAGATTGTGTTTGTATTTGCAGGTACTCCTGCAAATACATACACACTCAGTTATGCTTAATATATAGTTAGAAGAGGCCATTTTGTCGAAAACGAAAAATAATAAAATAATAAGGAGAAAGGTTTAGACATAACTTTTATAAAAGTTGTACCTAGATAAATTATAATAATTTATCGCTGTTGGCAAAGGTATTCTAATTTTTGAATGCTTTTCAGAATCACGGATATAAACAATTTATGAGTAGGTATACAGTAAAATGCGGTAGGTAGGTACACTGGTACATAACATAAGATAAAGATAAGATAAATATACTTTATTTGCACACCACAAAGACAAAAACAAGTGAAATAAAAAACAAATTAGGAAGAGATCAGCATACAAAAGGCGGCCTTATCGCTAAGTAGCGATTTCTTCCAGGCAACCTTCGGTTTAGGAAAACTTAAGGACATCAGCAGGTGGCGTAAAACAAAAATAACCATAGTATTAGTAATACACATGTACGTATGTTATGTACCAGTGTACCTACCTACCGCATTTTACTGTATACCTACTCATAAATTGTTTATATCCGTGATTCTGAAAAGCATTCAAAAATTAGAATACCTTTGCCAACAGCGATAAATTATTATAATTTATCTAGGTACAACTTTTATAAAAGTTATGTCTAAACCTTTCTCCTTATTATTTTATTATTTTTCGTTTTCGACAAAATGGCCTCTTCTAACTATATATTAAGCATAACTGAGTGTGTATGTATTTGCAGGAGTACCTGCAAATACAAACACAATCTTTGACCGATAAATCAACGGCTCTGGTTCGATCATCATCAATTGATTAGTAAAAGCTAGAATCTATTATAGTGAAATATCGCAAAGATTCACTATAATGTTCTGATATATTAACCTTAGGGCTTGCTCCCTAAAAGAGCTTTTAAATATTCCCAAACTGCTTAAACTGGAGCGACTCTAATATATATATATTAATTATTACTCTAGGAGTATATTGCTATGTAAAACTTACATCCCAGTTGTAAAAACCGTTGAATGGTTTGGACGAAATTTGACACATATACGATTTTGAATGTTATTTAAACGGGTACATACCACGATAAAACGACGAGATTTTTATTGTCGATATTTCGACCCAGTTGCATGGATCGTGGTCACGACGGGACCCGTCCCGTCCCGTCCCGTCGTGACCACGATCCATGCAACTGGGTCGAAATATCGACAATAAAAATCTCGTCGTTTTATCGTGGTATGTACCCGTTTAAATAACATTCATAATGAACAACCACGAAATAAGTTTAAAATCATTAATATACGATTTTGTACAGCAAAATTATATACTTTTGATCTTTCAGGCAAAATTCCACAACTACTGAAAGGATATCATGCATTTTTAATAGTTTATAGTATAACTTGGAGTCCAATACACCTTTTGTTTCATCGTTATTTAATCTGGATTTTACTTACCACCATTAAATAATGACAAAACTTGACGTTTCAAAAGTGCTTGTAAACTAAATCTAATTGAAATAAATGAATTTTGAATTTGAATTTGAGGTCTTTAATTAAACAAATAATAGTAGAGCAGCTTTTTGTGATTAAGATATAATTCGCGGTGTAATTAAAAATAACATGCACAAAAACCAAAACACCTACTCCTCAAGTTCATGGCCACTGAACAAGCCCTGTGAAATGTTGGTCTATTTTTATTAGATTTTGAACTTACCAGTAGTTAATTATATAATATCGATTATTTCAATTTAATTTGGTTTGGTCTGCTTGAATTATTATTATGTATTTTGTGGTGTAAGTAAAAAAATGTGTAGGTAATTCATATCAAGAATTGCTGTTTCGCTGCTTTTTGCATATATGGAAACGCAATGAGAGATAACACCATTGCATTGACAGCTCAAGCGCTACAGGCTTCATTTGTTTGTGTATTCGTATCGACGTAAAATTAATCCATTGGAACATCCCCTTTGTGTTCATATACCTAGAGTAGGGATGTAACGTAAGTTTATCGGAACCGAAATCGAAACCGAATATTTTCAATTTAACTTATCAGATTTTGAGTTGAAAACGGTATTCGATTTTAGAGTGGAATTAAATATTATGATCTTTGTATTAAATACACTAGCAAACGCCTCGCAAAATGGGTTTAAGAGGATAAAATATAGGCTTGTGATACTTAAAAACAACTGGCTTTCTCTTGGTGAAAAAATTTTAAAAATCGATTCAGTACATCCAAAGATTACCCTACAACCTCACCCACCACAATTTATCAGTCGGTCTAAATTGTGATTTGGACTAAAAATCTTGGAGACATGCATAGACGTGATAGTCATGATAATTTTAAATCAGAGGTTATAAAGCCCTGATTAAAAGTTATTGGAACTGAATACGGAATTGGAGGTGTGATATTAATCGGAACGACTTTTCAGAATCGATTATCGTAACATCTCTTAAACAAAGTAGGCAGCATGTTCATATTTTGATTGAATTGTTTCACACTTAATCTTCACATATAACCGATATTAATTTCATTTGTGTACTACACGAACTATAGGATTTATAATTTAATCTGTATTGCGTTCAATACAATACGGTTTTGACTTAACAATATATTGTGATATAATAAATCGGGTCCGTAATAAATTGGATTGAGGCCATATTTTGCAATTATGTTAAAAGCTATTTCGACATAATAAATTGATCAATTTATAATAATGTTTATTATACGCATAATTGAAAATAATAATCGTTTTTAATCTTCTGCTAATATTAAAAATGCCAATGTTTGTCGGGATGAACGAGTAAATCAACTCAGCTAATTTCGATGAAAATTTAGTAAATAAAGGATTAATAGCGTTTACGAGAATCTTAATAACAGCACAACTAGGATACTAAATCTATATTGAGACTGGGATTACTTATTTGCACAATTCTATTGAAACTATATCGACCACGATGTTGCTAACGGCTTCTATTATTTGGCTGATGAGTCGCTTACAAAATAGGTATAACACTTCATCTTTTATGTCTTATTTATTTATTTGTTCTTTTTCTAAAATTTTCAACAATGATACAAATACAAAACACTGTCATTATATAACATTTTTGTTTATGAAAAAAAATCAACCCTCCCGCTGCGGGACATTTTGAGTGCCCAAGCAACCGATGGTCAGGCTCCAATCGACTATCACTATATTGTCTATTGGCAACAACATACCCGTCAGTGATAATCGTTCGGTCCCAGTAGAGCAATGCGCTGCTATTTTCAAGAACTGACGCTGGGTCATACCTTTAGTAAGGCATTTCAGAATCGATAAGGCCATACAGAAGAGCAAGCAAGAGCAAGTTGGTGGATTATATTGGCTACTTGATTATGTCTATGCAAGTATTCGCCGTTAGCAAGGTAAGAACACCCGGGCACAATATGCCTGAGGGACTCCCCAGGACGATGACACGCTCGACATATGGCTAGAGTGCCATCTTTCATAATATGTTTCCGGAACATTATATTTACCATTAACATATTCATAGATATAACTCGAACTCGTTACACATATCAACAAACGCATTGTGTACCTACCGCACCTAAATAAACCTATCATTGCTATCATATACGAGTACTAGCTGCCTGCGACCAGTGGCGGACTCACAAATTTGGCACCAGCTGGCTGTTTAATATTTGCCACCTTACTGGATCATATGTTCAATTCACAATCATAATATTCATTCTTTTATTCTATAAAAAAAAAAAATTGCAACTTTAGGTTCTATTGTCTTAATTGTATCAGTTTTTCGTTAACTTTTATTTAGTTTTCGTTTACTTTTCAAGACTCTTTTTCTGTGTGTACCTACTCGTATATCGTGATGTTTTTCTTTATTTCTGTAAGACAAACAGTGTTGGGCCAATTTTGCCGCCCTACGCTCTAACCTACTTAGCCTACTGGTACATCCGCCACTGCCTACTGTACCCATGGGAAATTCTATTCATAATAACCTTCTCTTCGATTTCGGATCTAACTAAAATGCAGATATTCGGCAGTTTTCCCATATATTTAATTTCCAATACCTGGGTAGCTAAATTTACAGTTTCATTGTTACAAAAAATGAATAGACTACATAGTTATCCAAATATGTACTTTGTACTCGTACCTATGTATTTATTAGAGCCGTGATAGCCCAGTGGATATGACCTCTGACTCCGTTTCCGGAGGGTGTGGGTTCGTATCCGGTCCGGGGCATGCACCTCGTTGGGCCAGCGTGGAGGACTATTGGCCTAACCTCTCTCCTTCTGAGAGGAAACTCGAGCTCAGCAATGAGCCAAATATGGGTTGATACCTAATGATAATGATGATGACATATGTTATGACCTAGACGGACCCAATCACAGTTTGATTACACATTACATGAAGGTCCTCTAATATTAAAGCTAAGTTAAGCTCATAAAGAATTTGGATAATGCCCATATGTTTTAGGCAGCCTGATATTATACAATCCTTATACTTTATATCAATACTCCTGGATGTGGAATGGACGTTTGGGTAGAGAGTAGAAAGTTTGGAGGTTGCGGTTATTTCAGTACAGCGCAGTAGGTATACGTCATTCGCAAAAAAAATCAGCGCTAAAAACATGTTCTCAACTTGAAACCTTTCCATTTTTTAGTGTTTTAAGCTAAAATTAATATTGCCAGACAGATTTAAAGGTCGCAGGTCGTTCAAATGTTAAATTCAAAGATTATTTTATTGTATCATAAAATATTGATATTTGTTAAAATGTTTTAAGCAATTCGGCAGCATTTGCACCACTTTTTTTACATTTGACGGCCTCCGTGGCGCAGTGGTATGCGCGGTGGATTTACAAGACGGAGGTCCTGGGTTCGATCTCCGGCTGGGCCGATTGAGGTTATCTTAATTGGTCCAGGCCTGGCTGGTGGGAGGCTTCGGCTGTGGCTAGTTACCACCCTACCGACAAAGATGTACAAGCGATTTAGCGTTCCGATACCATGTCGTGTAGAAACTGAAAGGGGTGATTTTCATCCTGCTCCTAACAAGTTAGTCCGCTTCCATCTCAGATTGCATCATCACTTACCATCAGGTGAGATTGTAGTCAAGGGCTAACTTGTAGAGAATAAAAAAAAAAGAATACATTAGGGGAAAGAAAAGTTGTTTATGGCTCAATACATGGTCATAGTTTCGCACGAGGGGACTTCATTTTTACAGATGGAGTCGGAAAAAGATACGTACGTCGTCAATAGTACCGCCAATAGTCAATAGCGTAGACAATAAAACCGTTTGCAGTAAAAACGAACTGACAAAACACTTTAATAACTCTCCGAAATTATCAGTTTACTTCGTAAAAATGGCAAGGGACGATTGGAATTAGCCTTGTATATTTTCTAAGGCTAATTCCAGAAGTTCTGCAACAAGTCCAAAGGAGGAAGCTCGAATACCTGGGTCATATAATGCGAAACTTCAAATATCACCTGCTCCAGCTTATTATCCAGGGAAAGATAAAGGGGAAACAAAGGCCTGGTCGTAGACGTACATCTTGGCTCAAGAACTTACGCCAATGGTTTAATATGAGTACCAGATCTCTTCACTCTTTCGGGCAGCAATGAACAAAGTTAAATTAGCCTTAATGATTGCTGACCTCCGATAGGAGATGGCACTATAAGAAGAAGAAGATTTTCTTCAAGATCAAATTCCAACTGATATCGTTTTTAATTTTTTAATATCGTCTACAATGTCGAGTTATGTGTTCAGAAAGTGAAAAAACTATTTAAACGTAAATAAATAATGGAATTAAAGACAAAATTGTTCATGTGTGTGCTCATTTTTGTAGCCTAATTTTCGGATCACTTTTTGCGGTGATTTTGTAGGGACGTAACCGATCTATCAATATCGTAAATTATCATTGGTAAAATCCGCTAAAAGTCCGCCTGGCACCGAAAATAAGCTAAATATATTCTGTTCCCTTAATTACCTTATCTACCAGTTCAAAAACATATTTAATATTACAAACTTGTAAAGTTCAAGGGACATTAACCACCTAATACAGATAAGGGTAATAAAGAACTATAAAAAAGTAATGCCCTTTAAAAGATGACTTTAAGAAATATTGCCTTATTCCTTTTACGCTTGGTCTGCGAAATAGCCTCCAACGACATCTAATGCTTTAAAAGCTTCTGTATACTTTCATTACTTTCTTGTTTTTCTATATTACAATTTTATAAAATATTAATGTATTTTGTTCAGATACCGAGGTGGGTGAGTCAGCCACTTTTTATTATTGTTGGTACAAGCTAAAATATTATATACCAATACATATAAATAAAATTAAAGTTAGTGTCTTTGATACTGAGTACTACTTTTTACAGTTCCCTAGTTCACCTTTATAATTTTCTATCGTTCTGGATATTTTCAGCCCATAGTTGGGAAGTTGGTGGTGTTAGATTCGTGCCTCGAAGAGCACGATAAGCCGTCGGTTCCAGTTATTATCATTAACATCTGATAGTGTTCGCTAAATATTCAAAACATTAACAAACACGCATTGGATCAGCGTGGTAGATCTAATATCTAGGTATATGCCCGCTCCGATAAGGATGCAGGCCTGGAGGACTATTCTGAAACAATATTTTGTAGAACTCGTAAGTGCGAGTTTCGAATTCAGCTATATCTTCCTCTTGCTATAGTATAGTGTTAGACAGAGAAAGATAGAGGTGAATTCTAAACTCGCACTTGCGAGTCACGCAAAACGCCGTTACAAAATAACCCCCTTGTAGTGGGCCGGTAAAAAAGGCTGACAATAATGAAATAATATTTTCATCATCATCATTATCATCATCATCATCATCATCAGTTATCGTAATGTGAGTGGATACTGGCCATTTGTAGGGGCTTCCAAACATCAAGAGCCTGTACTGCCTGCATCCACCGAATTACTGCGAATCGCTTGATGTCATCAGTCTACCTGGTGGGGAGTCGACCAACAGTACACTTTCTAGTCCGGGATCACTGTTCCAGCACCTTGGAACCCAACGTCAATCAGTTCTTCAAACTATGTACCCCATATTACAAAGAACTATTTAAATTCTAGGAATTTTCGCTCTCGACTAGAATTAAAATAAAATGGAGTTTTATGCCTATATTTAGAAAGCGTGGGATCAGATTACTCGTAATTATTCAACACGATTCCAAGAATAAATTATACCAAAAGGAAGAAATGGAGCCACATTTACCAGACCGTTATTATCGTATAGAACTAATGGATGCAGACAAGCTATTTTTAACACCCTACGAAGTTCGTACTAGACAGACGTAGACAATTCGAGAGGCTTATTACGCTTCGAAATCCGGCTCGCCATTCCAACTCCTTATGAATGTCTATCGGCTGCTCATTCTGCATGCCCCATACAAACGTAATAGCTTTATCTTGACGTCCATTTAAGTGTTCATATTAAATGATTATTTGAACTAATGTTTTTTTTTTTATTCTTTACATGTTGGCCCTTGACTACAATCTCACCTGATGGTAAATGATGATGCAATCTAAGATGGATGCGGGCTAACTTGTTAGGAGTATAATGTAATCCACACTCCTTTTCGGTTTCTACACGACATCGTACCGGAACGCTAAATCGCTTGGCGGTACGTCTTTGTCGGTAGGGTGGTAACTAGCCACGGCCAAAGCCTCCCATCAGCCAAAAATGTTCTGAGTTACTAATATATATCATATAAATAATACTCTAATACTTAATAAGAAGTAGGTATAGGTGCAGAAAAACCGCAACCGAAAACGTAGCGAACTAGAAGCCTTAATTGCCGTTGCCTTTATTTTCTGGCCTTTCTGAACTTACTAAGATATAAATAAAACACAGAAGCAATATTCCAAAGGCAAATTTTATTTATGGTCCAACATATACTGAATGAAAGGACCCATTCAATGTAAAATTTCGCATTTATACTCAGTTATAATACAATATTTACAGACACATACAATACAGGTAATTGAACACTGAGGGCGGTTAGCTGTTTGCGAGGAAAGCGAACGCGGCGAACGTAAACGCGAGACGCGGCGCGAACGCGCGTCCGCGACACGCGGCAGCCGCGGCCCGCGCGCGCGCACTCCCGCCTCCCTCGCCACGACACGCCGCGCCCGCCGCGCTCGCCAGACTTCGCCCGCGAATCTTAAGCGGAGATATACATAAATTCTCCTCCGCGAAATCCTCCGTCAGCGCCAGCGGATTAGCTAAAGGATCGCGCCCACACTCGCAAGGCAAGTGGTTCCCCCGGATTACGACGTTCTCCACTTCTAACACGACAGCTTCCGGAGTCTCGAGCATATGGTTGCCGGTCAATTTAAAAGTGTGGACGCTATTATTGTGTATCAGTGAAAGCTCCTCGACGCCATCTATCTTATTGTTGCACATTTCCAGAGTTTCCACTCGTCGTAAACCATCAAAGGCGCCGACTTTTATTATTCCTAAGTCGGATTCTCTGAGTGCGAGACGACCTACTCGAGTTAACCCGTGAAAAGTGTCCTGTAAAAGCGCCGGTAAATCCATGTAAGCCAATTCCAGCACCCCGACTCCTTCTAATCCCGCAAACGCTTGGGGTTCGATCGACCTTATTCCGGACGGGAGCTCTATTTGGGTGACGTCGTTGAGGCCGGAGAATGCATGCGCTAGGATTCGCTTGATCGGATTGTTGCGCAGCGAAATCAGTTTTATAAAATTAGTTCCCGCAAACGCGTAACCTTCGATCTGCGCTATTCTGTTATGCGAGAGAACGATCGAGGATATGTTTTGGAGGGCAGCGAAAGCGAACGCATCGACGGTCGCAAGCGGCGTATGCTGTATATATAATTCGTTGAGGCGGGGTAGGCCCCTGAAGGCGAAGGGGCGAATGCGCGTAAGGTTGCAAGCGTCGAGTGACAAACGCCGCAGCTGTCGCAAATGCGCGAAGGCATCTGACCGGAGGACGCGTAGATCCGCTCGGGACAAGGACAGCTGCATCACGCTCGAACTTAACGCTGAGGGTACTGCCCGGAGCGTGGCGCTGTTGCATACAACCTGCAAATAATAAAAATATATAAATTTTAAGTTAGCTGACTGATGTAAAGAAAGGTTTCATTCTCGCCTTTTTTATATAATAAAATAGTAATAGTTTATGGGACAATCTAGTGGCCCAACTCATATTAGGTATTAGGTACGAAAAATAAAACGCCTCGCAAGGTAAACTAAGAACATGTCTGACAATGCTCCCTGGGCTCTTCAACCTCATATATTAGAGTGGTTGACTCATATCAAATTCAATATAAAAAATATTTATTTCGTATAGTACATGGATTAAGCGTCCCAATTATAAAAGATTAATGAGCGGGTTTCTTAAAAAAGTTAATTTAAAAATCTAGAAGAACGATAATGACCCTTTTAAATAAAATGACAACTAGTAACTATTGTAATTTCACAGGTAGCAGTATTTCTAATCGAAATAGAGCTGATTGGCGACAGAATTAAACATCACCATAGTGAAAGACCTAATAGCACAGTGGATTGCCTTCGATTCGGAGGTCGTAGGTTTGAATCCGGTCAGGGGCATGCACCTCCAACTTATCACTTATGTGCATTTTAAGAAATTAAATATCACGTGTCTCAAACGGTGAAGGAAAACATCGTGAGGAAGTCTTCATACCTGAGAATTATTAAGGCCTAACCCTACTACTGAGAGAAGACTCGAGCTCAACGAGCCCAAAATGATGATAGTACTGCACCTTATGTTCTGCCAAAAAAAATCTCCTAATCCTAAAATAGTACCTACTACGTGTCTAATTAAAAGCTTCGTTGTTAAACAGAATCAATAAATTACATACCGATACATGAACAAAGAAAGTAATTAACCAAATCCTTTACATATAACAACAAAGAAACGTTCGTATAACCTGCCGATAAAGGGAACAACAGCTCTCTTTTTAATGGACCTATCGTATATACATACATAGACTATACATATATACCTCTAGTATATGAATGCAATGAAACACCAACGCCATCACAATTGAAGCCCCATCGGTATTGTTTGTTTTGTCAATAAAATTAATCCTCCTCTCTGTTTCATGCCTATATTTTGATTGAATTCGTTCGAACTTAATCTTCTCAAATAACCAATATCGTTTTAACTAGATATACTATATGTATAAAATTATAAACCACATACATTTTATGTAGATACAGACTATTATGTGGTAATTTTGTATACAGTTTTGATACAATTTATTATACAGTATAATATGGGTTTACTGCGAATAATTATATTACAGCTTTTTTGTTATTCTTTACAAGTTAGCTCTTGACTACAATCTCACCTGATGATAAGTGATGATGCAGTCTAAGATGGAAGCGGGCTAACTTGTTAGGAGGAGGATGAAATCTACACCCTTTTCGGTTTCTACGCGGCATCGTACCGAAACGCTAAATCGCTTGGCGGTACGTCTTTGCCGGTACGGTGGTAAGTAACAAGCCTCGGTCGAAGCCTCCCACCAGCCAGACCTGGACCAATTAAGAAATTCTCAATCTGCCCAGCCGGGGATCGAACCCAGGACGTCCGTTTTGTAAATCCGCCGCGCATACCACTGCGCCACAGAGGTCGTCAAATAATCATTTTAATTTTCGAAACGCATTTAAAAATTGAATCTATAAATGTTATTTTAAGAATAGTTTATGTGAACAAAACAATATCTACCTCTTCTGAAATCTTCATCTATATTTCGTGATTATTTGTATATTTGATGTAAATTAAAATCCGCCGATATTTGAGATGGTCGTTTTAATCATGTTAGCATTGAGTTTCAAGATTTCGTAAACAATGTTCAATTTTCAATATCTGAAATTGTCACATTCTGTCACGGCTGGAAAAGAGATTGAGGGGATGCTTTTATTTCCAGGGCCGGACACCAGGTGGCGTCGGTCTATAATCCAACGGAAATTACGATCGTAAAGAATAAAATTTGCCGGGAAGCTAATGATTGCAAACGCCGCCGTACCGTAATAATGATACGCTTCAGTATTGAGTATAAACAAATGTTCATAGTATTTTGCAATGAAATTTAAGCTACAATTAATAAATGTTTCTTTTTTTATTTCACGAAAAGTTGGTATTTGTTGTGCACGTCATGACAATAAATACCAACTTTTCGTGAAATATAACTTAAATGACTATACAACTACGAATAGGCTGACCAATTTTAGTAGACAACACCTGATTTGTAATGGCCAATTTAGACAAAATAAAAACAAACCAGATTAAATCGGTACCATACTCATAAATATAGTTATGTGCATTTTATAAATTCACGTGCCTCAAACGGTGAAGGAATACCTTCGTAAGGAAACCTGCATGAAGGAAAATGAGCCTAACCATGAGTCTCCTACTCGTGCTCAACAGGGAGCCGTATATCGGTTGTTAATCATGATGATAATACCCATTATGTTATTACTGGGATGCGCGCGTCCCAGTGCAGTCAGTAAGTACACATACCCTTGATACCTCAAGGTAAATATACGTATTACCCTTTACTATGAAGTCCTCATTCGCACAAGAGCTTTTTTAACGAACGATATGTCTCTCGTGCGAACGAGGGGTAACTGTAGCTTTTTTCAGCAGGGGGAAAATCCTCATGGACACCCGTGTTGGGTAGTGCCGAACTCTTACCGGCTAAAAACCCCTCCTACCTTCCAAACGTTAGCGTCCCTGCCATAAAGCCTACCACCAACGTCGTGAGTCTTCTTCACCTCCCATTCTCCCTTTCATCGTTCTCCTTGATCTTCATTATGTATTCCAGGAAGTTCTTAGCTACATTCCATTTCTCAGTGCATTCCAGCATTATATTTATTAACTAGCGGACGCCCGCGACTTCGTTCGCCCTTAGACCTCTGTAATCCAGCCCTTACAGTAGTAACGCTGTAAAAATGGAGTAACTTCTCCCGTTTTACCCTGCCCCTACCCTACCCTATCGCTATCCTACCCCTACCCGTCATAAATGATTACTTGAAATGGAGTAACTTCTCCCGTTTTCCCAACATTTCTCTTCACTGCTCTGCTCCTATTGATCGCAGCGTGATGAAAAGTATACTATAACCTGCCCAAGAGTATGAAGAACAATTGTACCAAGTTCCGAGTAGTTTTTGTTTCTATAAAGAACATACAGACAGACAGACAAAAATTTTACTGATTGCATTTTTGGCATCAGTATCGATCACTAATCACCCAATGATAGTTATTTTGGAAATATATTTCATGTACAGAATTGACCTCTCTACAGATTTATTATAAGTATAAATGTATTGTAACTGTACCTGAGACTGTGAGAGGCAGATGCACTGCGTAGGACAGGATGGCACGAGGGTGGATGCGAGACCCTGAGGGCTGGCTTCGCATAGGACTGTCCACGCCAGCGCCGTAACCAGCCAATGCACCACGGATCTGGATAACAGTATTCATCTATACTTAATACTTAATCTATACTAATATTATAAATGCGAAAGTAATTCTGTCTGTCTTTTACCTTTTCACGGCTAAACGGTTGAACTGAACAAGATGAATTTTGGTGTAATTGTAAATGGGACCTTGGAGCAAAATACAGGGTACTTTTTGACCCTAAAATAAAAACAGAAGGGGTTGAAATTTTGTATGGAAAGTCCTTCATTTTAGAGTTACAGTTTAAAAAAAATACGAAATATAATGTGATTTTTTCTTAATTCAACCCCTAAAGTGAAATATGTGTTGAAAGTTTACAGTGATTTCCACGCGGACAAAGTCGCGGGCGTCCGCTAGTACTTAATTACTTAATAATATTATACATGCAAAAGTAAGTCTGTCTATCTGTCTGTTACCTTTTCACGACTAAACCACTTTGGATGAAATTTGGTATAGAGATCAATTGGACCTTGGAGTATAACATAGGCTACTTTTAACCCGAAAAAAATATGGTTCCCGCGGGATGTGTAAAACAGAATTGCGTGCGTACCTATTATATACATACCTAAATTTATATAAATACCTACCAGTTATATAATTTATATAATTACTTTGGCGATATGTTCTTAATTCTTATTTATAACTAAAATTAACTGAAAATCAATTTTATATCCCACAGGAACCATTGATTTATTCGGGAAGCCCTATATGTTGTCTCAATAACTTTTAAATTATCTATCTGCTTTGAATGGTCCATTAAAATCCGTCGTTCCAAAGGTTAGCACCAACAAACAGACATACAGATATAATTTAAAAAACCATGTTTGTGATTTATAAACACTTGATAAAATACAGTTATATAAAAAATACAGAAAATCCTTAAATTATATGTAGGTAGGCAGTTATTGGTACTTATAAATTAAATTCAACAAATTAGATTATATAAACTTTAATCCTAAAAAAACTAAAATCCTAATAAAGCTGAATTGTTATTACTCTGGTTTTAACTAAAAGTTTTGTTGGTAGCCAGACAGTTTTAATAGTTCACTTGGCTTGAAAAACAAGGCATGATGATTCAAACGATAGTTGCCATGAAATTTCATTTCAGCTCGAAGTAGAATGACAAAGCTTCGTCCTTCACGGACCATCCATACACGAGACGGAAAACGAATCATAAAACGAAACATAGTGCAAGTGCAATAGTTTAAAATTGAAGTTAGATTTTCCGTTCAGTTGTCATTTATAGGGCAATATACAGGGCAAGATACAAGGCTTAGGAAGGAGGAAAACATCCAGACTGGAAAACCTTCGACATTGGTTTAAGAAAAGCACTCAATCACTTTTCAGGGCTGCTGTGTTCAAAATTCAAGTTGCCAAAAAAAAAACAAAAAACATACATATTATCGAATGTAGAACCTCCTCCTTTTATGGAGGTCGGTTAAAAATGACCGACCTTCGTAAAAACTGGCACATAAGAAGAAGATCATTCAATAAAAAAATCAAATCAAACATATACCCATATTTTAGAGCCAAGTTCTAGGTATTGTACATGAAAATTGTACTGTGTACATTTACTGAAAATCTGTTGTTGTGATGCATGAAATTTGTATGTATTCGTGAACGGAAGGGTCTGGAACCGCAAGCAAATTAACGTACATTTATTATACAAGCGGGCTAAACGAAGATGTGTACCGAAATCTAGAGCAGAATACATTCAACGTTTATACAATACAACCTACGTACTCGTAATAGTTTAGTTTTGTAATTTGCACCGATTACAAAGGAATGTTAACGTGTTTTTTTTTTTTTGGATGACCTGGATTGTTTTATTTAATATTACTTGGAAGAGGTACAAGTATATTTTACCCACAGAACATAAGACACTAAAGCTAACTGTATTCATAGTTCCGTGGTTCTATACCCATATCTCTGACGATTTCTATACACGGCATCGTACCGGTACGCTACTTGGCGTTACGTCTTTGGCGGTAGGATAGTACCTAGCCACAGCTAGACCTGAGCTAAATTAGAAATTGTAAAAATTTGAAGTTTCCCGAACTGAGAATAGAACCCATGACCTCTAGGGTTGAGAACCACAACACTGCCAACTACGCTCGAGAGGTATATCGAGAAATATATTATCATGAATCGTATTCTTCATGTGTGAGGGTCGTGACCACCTCCATCTTTGATCTTTGCCCTTACTAATAGGATTTTATGCCCCATACTATGTATAATTAAGAGACATGATAGTCCAATGGACGTGTGATGTTCAACAGTGAGCCGATTATGAGTTGTTAATGATGATGTCAAAAACTAAGGTTCCGCTTCCCAAAATATATCTGCATGGTTTAGAGGTTGCAGCTGCTCATAAATTTAAATATTTCGTACGATATTTTACTTCAGACTTGGATTATCTAGAAGAAATAAAATGTAGAATCGGACAAGGAAAAACTGCTTGTAGTAAAATGTTCAACTATTGTAAAATGTTCGCTTATACTATGCGATCCCATAATTTCATTTCCGACAAGATATCGCGTTTTATAATGTAACGTTTGGTCCACGTCAACAATCACTAAATACCGGCTGCTACTGAGAATTTATTACAAGAAAGAAAAGCAAAATATTTTAACCCGACTCAGGACTCGAATCAAAGACCTCACTATCCGGTGCCACATAGGCTAACCACTGCACCAACGAGGCAATTTAAAATCATTACACGTATAATATTTCAAAACATCGATAAATCATTCACTCTAGATTAAATACTAGTTGACCTCTCCCTCCCTGCAAACATCATTACAAGCTCGGGGGGAAATCGCGAAAAATTTTCACACTTGCCACACTATAATTTTATTAATGAAAAACTACCCGCCGTATAATTTTCTTTCTGGTTATTTTATATTTATTTTTAACTTACGTAATATTGAAACGTGCCTATAATATAAAGTATAAAATTTATTAGTATTATTTTTTTGGTTTTTATTACCTAATAGCTGATGCCGCGCGGTTTTACCTGCGTGATTCCCATTCCCATAAGAATACAGGGATAATATATAGCCTATAGCCTTCCTCGATAATTGGGCTATCTAACACTGAAATAATTTTTCAAATCGGACCAGTTCCTGAGATTAGCGAGTTCAATCAAACAAACAAACTCTTCAGCTTTATAGTATTAAGTATAGAAGTATAGATTGGTGATAAATTTACCATATATATACAACAGTAACTTGATTTTTAGATAAAGGTGTAGATAAAGGTATAGGGAATTAATTCCCCTTTTGCATATGCATGTCTACCTATACCGAAGGTTCAGTTCATTAAAAAATGTTCCTATAGTACTTGCTGTCTGTTTCATTTCAAATACTTGTCTATATTTAGGTATACACTTTAGTACTAAGAACATACAAGGAACATACAAGGCAACAAGAACAAACAAATTTTAAAAAATAGACAAACTATATCGAGTTAAAATAATTGAAGGTCCAATCATACATATACAAAATATATTATCTAATACATCAATTCTTAGACCTTCGCGATGTTGCTATTAAATGTTCTTAATTCTCTTTTTAAATTATACTTAATTACAATACAGTAATAAAGCACCTCAAATCAAACAGTTTTGAGCTTCGAACGATTATCCCAGTGTCAAGAGGTTTTTTTTTACTGTTACGCTTTATCTATTTACTGTTTACAACAGAACATAGATTAAAGCGCAAAAGCTAACGCTTTTCACTTCATAAATCCGTGGACTATGTTGGGGAAGATTTAAAAATGCAAAGCAACGTCATGGGTCAACACAATCGAGATGACGCCGCGAGCGCCGGAGTCACGCGACCGCCTTCTATTTCATCTTGAACTTGGCAATAATAGATGCGTTGGTCCAAAATGCAGCTTATATAATCCGGAGCATATTCTATTTCATCTTGAACTTGGCAATAATAGATGCGTTGGTCCAAAATGCAGCTTATATAATCCGGAGCATATTCTATTTCATCTTGAACTTGGCAATAATAGATGCGTTGGTCCAAAATGCAGCTTATATAATCCGGAGCATATTCTATTTCATCTTGAACTTGGCAATAATAGATGCGTTGGTCCAAAATGCAGCTTATATAATCCGGAGCATTTTCTTCCAATACCACATCTTGAAAGCGTCAATCCGTCGAGAATAGCATCGAAATCGAAATATCTATTTCTTTCAAGCTAGCCAAGCAATTGAGATAAAGTTATTATTTTATATGAAGTGAGACATAATGCCTCAAACGAAAGAGGAAAAAGCGTACAAATTAACACCAGCCAGCCTGCAGTTTACTCTTTGGATAATTAAGATACTCGTAAATATTAGGTGTTGAAATTCCCACTATATACTGGCACTATTTCATATATTATGATCAACTGAAAAACTCGTTGTGATTTCAGCACAAAATTTGTACGAGCACAACAACGGAAGGTTCAGTAACCGCGGAAAATTAATGTACATTTATTATGGACTAAGAGCCTGCCACAGTCTGACTTACTTCATTTTATGAACGTTGAATTTTGTCAGATTATAGGTTGAATTTTGCTCTACGTAAGTATGTACGTAAGTCCTGTTATCTGCTGTGGAGATCTAGTTCGTCAATCGTCCATGTCCAAAACGTAATTTTTGTTATTATCTACGAGATATCATGAGGAATGTTCCTAATTACTACTGGTAAAATTTGAATTTCCTTTGTTATCTTATAATAACTATATTAGCAATTACTTTTACATATAATTAATAGTCCCCAGAACATTTTGTAACCCTTATTACTAACAAGCTAATTTTATGTAAGAAGCTTCATCTCAATGAGGCGATCAACGAAGAAGATGAAAGAAAATGTATAACTATTAATTTAGCTACAGTAAAAGAAACAGCTGGTTAGTAACAAAAAAAAATATCCTTATAGATCAAAATTAAAGGGTCTCTAGCAAAAGCTGACGGTCTGGTGATTTGAGTCATGATACTTCATGATTCCTATAGAAAATATCAAAAAATTATGTATTATACATGGACGATCGAGGGCCAGACACATTAGCTGCCTCCCAAAGCCACCACTGTCCAAACTGTCGCGATCTACCATACAGTGGTATAACTTGTCTAGTATCAAAGTTAGTTAAGGGGCCCAATATAGATGAGTGGTGAAGATCCTGAAAACTTCTTTAGCTGTTTTTTTTTCAGAAAGCACCAAATAAATTTTACAAATTTTTGCTTGCACATTTAAGCCCCCCTCCCTGTAGCTCGAGGGCCTGATACGGCGTCTGAGCTGCCAAACTTTAAATATTCATAAAATGAGGTACATCTAGCTATCACAGGCTCTCATTCTATTATACAAGCAGCAGATTCAAGAGCAAGAGACCGCGAGATTTAGACGTGAAAAAACATCCTACATTCAGCTTTTTTTCATAGCCGCATGCTTGTAATAACAATCTGCTCTAGTTTTAAGAGTCTATAGCCGTGTCTTACCGTAAGTACTTTTAAATTTCATTTGATATATTTTATGTAAAAGTAAAAAAATAAAAATGTGCGAGAATTTTGTTACTGAAGTGTTTTTGCTTACTTTTCGTAGATCTATAAAAAGTTTAAAGCTAATAAATACACCTACGCAAGTTATTGCTAAAAGGCTCAGAGGAGAGAATTTTCAGATACAAAAAAGTTATTTTTAAATTTAAGAATTACAAAGCTCTTTAAAATTGTTTTTATTACCTTTAAACCTACTCACTAACTCAAGACTATATTTAGCCTTCTACAGAATCAGCAGTCAATAGATGTCCCTGCATTCTGCAAAGTTACAGCGATGTGACATCACTCATTTCCATAGCAACTACGTTGTTAATGACGTTTTGTTTTTGGCATCCCATAGAAAAATAGTTATAATAAAACTTGATATAGACGAATATCGACGAGTAAAAAATAGCGGAGCCACACCCCAGTTGACATGATAGTGATGATAAGTGACTAAATATTACTAATATATGGTATAATACAAATAAAATAAAATAAGTTTATAAAACGAAATTATAATAGATAAAGTAAGCTAAAGTGAAAATCTAGATACAAACTAGTATAAGCACTTTATTCTCGCAACTATTTCATCTTAAATGCAAAGGGTAAATCTCACTCCAGTCGACTATTAGTGTTTTAACCGAAACCGCGTACCAGCTCGTTACTTTCATACCGCGAGATGAAAGCTCTCAACTAACGAGGGGGCGTCAGAAATAATGCACGCCTTTGTGGGTCGCGTTAGCTGGATGACACCCGTCTTATTTCGCATCTATACCACTCTGTTACTTACTACTTCCCGCAACTTTGTCCGGATTTTTTTGTAAATCTTCTATTCAACTTTTAATCGCCTTTGTGGGTTTCGATAGCTGGATGACACCCGTCTTATTTCGCATCTATACCACTCTGTTACTTACTTTATCCGGATATCCCGCAACTTTATCCGGATTTTTTTGTAAATATTCTATTAAACTTTTCTTTGTGGGCCGCGTTAGCTGCATGACAACCGTCTTATTTCGCATTTATACCACTCTGTTACTTACTGGTTCCCGCAACTTTGTCCGGATTTTTTGTAAATATTTTGTTCATGATCTAAGGTTTGTTTGTTAATACGATAACTTGCGACTGATTTTAAAACAGTCCCCAATTGATTGAAATCACACAATTCGTTAGGATGGCAGTGTAAGGATAGCTAAGTGACATCATTTCCAATCGAATATGGCGGATTCTTGAAGATGGTGATTATGAAATGTATCCAGTCCACAGGTGACTAAAAACCTAACTGTTGACCAATCTGGACAACAAATTTGTTTGGCCATTGAAATTTGGCCAAAGAAGAAATGCTTCACGTATTTTGAGCTCTATGCTTCGCCGCGCTGCAGTGGAGTCGAGGATGTCTTTGATTTAATTTACATTTAGTAGTTAGTACTTTGTTTTTTAATTTAGTTTCAAATTAGTACCTTTAATACATAAGTAGTTATGTATTAAATGCATAAATTGTTATGTATATAAGGTACAAAATTAAAATGAACTTTCTATGAAATATTGAATAATACTCGTGCATTCAATTATCTGGCACTTCAACACGACTACTTCAATATATTTTCCGACCAAAGCTTAGCAGCATAGTGTTCAAGATACGTGCACCATTTCTGACCTGAATGGCCAAACTAATTTGTTAGCCAAGCTGCCAGCTCTTTGGTCACCACTGGATTCGATAAATTTGTTAATCACCATCTTCGAGAATCCGCCATATTGGATTGGAAATACCTTCACTTATCTAGTCTTGCTTTCTTATAAGCAATTTAAACTCGGGTGTCGTATAATAGGTGTTCTCTTACCTGACGCAAGATGCTGGTGCCATGGGCGGGCGCAGGCAGGGCGCGACGCCCGCCGTGCGCCCTCACCTATGCTGTTCCATTTGATGATTTACTCCAACCTGCAAACATTATCAAAATCAGTGAAATCAAACAAACTTGTTACAATAAACTTGTACCTCTTACAATTTTAGTTTTCATCTTCATTTACAGGTGAGATCGCAGTCAAGGACTAAAACTTGTCATAGGTTAAAAAATAATAAAAAGGATGTGAACAGTTAGCCTGTGGCTTTGGTTGAAGTTTGAAGGTGGTAAATGAAATATTGAACTTCCAAGACATTAGAGTATTTTGTAGCATTCCGGAGTTGGTATATTAGTTATGAAGGCCTCCGGGGCGCAGTGGCACGCGCAGTGGACTTACAAGACGGGGGTCCTGGGTTCGATCCCTGCCTGGACCGATTGAGGTTTTCTTAATTGGTCCAGGTCTGGCTGGTGGGAGGCTTTGACCATGGCTAGTTACCACCCTACCGACAAAGACGTACCGCCAAGCGATTTAGCGTTCCGGTACGACGTCGTGTAGAAACCGAAAGGGGTGTGGATTTCATCCTTCTCCTAACAAATTTTTGCATCTTAGATTGCATCATCACTTACCATCAGATGAGATTGTAGTCAAGGCTAACTTGTAGAGAAAAAAAAATGCTCATTGCGCATGCTACACCTTCTTACTGGAAAGCATGATAAGCCCTGGATAAGTCCAATATTATCATCGACATTGGAGCAGTGTTGTAACTCCCAAATTCCTTCTCCTACAAGGAAGCCTGTAGCCATTCAAATACTCCACAATGATGATGAAGATTGCGGTAGGTATACTATCGTTATCAACCCATATTCGGCTTACTGCTGGGCTCGAGTCTCCTCTCAGAATGAGAGGGGTTAGACCAATAGTCGACCACGCTGGCCCAATGCGGATTGGCAGACTGCACACACGCAGAGAATTAAGAAAATTCTCTGGTATTCAGATTTCCTCACGATGTTTTCCTTCACCGTTAGAAACACTTGATATATATTTTTTAAATGCACACATATGAAAAATTGGAGGTGCATGCTCCGGACCCACACCCTCCGGAATCGGAGGCAGAAGTCGAGACTCCTTACTAAGACCTTTATGATAAAAATATTGTGGTTATCCTTGTAACACGGATGTCTATTGTAAAATTTGTATTTTAGGTAATAATTAAAATAAAATAATAATAGACAACTGACGATCGGTCAATGTGTCGTGCAATAGTTGTTGATATGACGATAATCTGGTTAAAGCTGAAAAGGAAAAAGTATCAAAATACTTGGACCTTGCTCACGAGATTACCGCCATGGAATGTTGAGTCAACTATGATTTTAATAATAGTTGTATCAGTCAATGGTCTTATAGCGAAAAGCTTCGACCAACACCTTAAGAAGCTTTCGCTTAACTGTTGGATCAAGAGTCAGATACAAAAGGCAGTGATTCTTGAGACGGCGCGTATTGTGAGGAGGTCCCTCACTCTGGAGTCCTGACCACCGGTTGCTTGGGCACTCAAATGTCCCGCAGCGGGAGGATTGATTTTTTTTTTATAAATTTTTAATAGTGTTTTGTATTTTATATTTATATTGACATTGTCAAGAATTAAAAAAAAAACTAATAAATAAATGAGAGCGAAAATAGACGACTGAATTTAATACCCGAATAAGGCTCCAGAAAAGTCAAATTTACTTTTAATTAGTGATCCAGTTTTCATTTATTAGCCTGATAATATATTTCCATTTGCATACTTCGAACGGACAGTATTAGAACACTGTCATCAACTTTTAATTAGTTATTACTTTATGTTTTTAAATATATGGGAGTGATGAACCGTGTCAGTGTAAAATGGGGCCAACGTTTGACCAAATTAACTCCATCAACCTTAGAAGCCTTTTAGTAGCAACAAACGAAAATAAATTGCCTGGAATTAGAGTAAAAGACCCTAACGTTTCATGCTAACATAAAAGTCATGTAGGTGTAAATAATCATAATTTCTAGCTAGCCAGTAAATGCTTTTACTGTTGTGTTATTTTATATACTTTTTAAACTATTTAATTCTGGTTGATGGTAAGAATGAAAATTTACAATATTATCAGATATCTCGAGGTTTTACTCGCGCTGTTCTTGTTCCCGTAGGAATACAAGTCTAACAGTAACAGGTCACAGTCTATGACACTCAGCAAAGACGTAGCCTTCTAATTGTATAAAATTTTTTAAAATCTCTTTACTAAATCCTGTGATTATTCCCTATATGATTAAAAGTTTACTATACCCTGCCCAGGAGTATGAAGAATAATTGTACCAAGTTTCGTTTAAATCCGTCGAGTAGTTTTTGGTTCTATAACGAACATACAGACATACACAAATTTTACTGATTGCATTTTTGGCATCAGTATCGATCACTAATCACCCCCTGATATTTAATTTGGAAATATATTTTATGTACAGAATTGACCCCTCTACAGATTTATTATAAGTATAGATGAGATGTACGTAAGTAAACTCTTTAGTCTTACAACGTAAAATAATTAAAAGCAAATAAAAACCAGGCATAGAGGCAAAATCGTGCGCTAAACTAATCGGATAATATTCAGATACCGTCATTACCCACGAACATATATCTACAAAGTATGAGCTCTAAGCTTAATGAATAGTTTACGCTAGCGATATTTTACACAACGTCGCCGGTACTCATTAGTAGCTAGAACGATGTTCCATCGACATACACATACCAAGTATTACACACGAGTACTGAGTATGTGGTTATAGAACTATTCGATTTAATCAATCTAATCTCCAAGCGACTCTACAACTTCAGACTTCTAAACGTTGTAGAGTGGCTTTGATTCGTCGGTTTTTCTCGGATAATGGCAGAATAAATTAGTCAAGATATTATATAGGTAGGTATTTAAATGGCCACCAATATCAAATTCTTGTTATTTTTAACCCCCAACGCAACAAAAAGGGGTGTTATACGTTCGACGTGGATGTCTGTCTGTCTGTGGCATCATAGTAATTACACAAAGGCAACAATTGCTGTTTTTTCATTTGAAAGCAAGTAATATTAGGTTTTATCTGGGGAAAAATTCCTACTGAACTAAATTTTTGTTTACACCTTTATTACGGTCCGAAAACAGTTTTTACAGAAAACTGCAAGATACATTTTTTGTAGACAATTTTATGAAGAACAATTTTTATAATTACCTCTATTGACCTCCGAGCAAAATTTGCGAAATATTTGCGAAAAACTGATTTTCGTGAGCTTTTGACAGTTGTAACTTTTTTAGCAGGCGCGATATCGATGTCGATTTTTCACATCTTCATAATAACAGCGTAATAAAGATGTATACAAAAATTCAGGTCAGTAGGAATTTTTCCCCAGATTGATTGAGATAAAATGCATTTAACTTTTTCTGTTATGGTAGAAAGAATTTCTAAATTAGTTAATTTTATGACCTTAGGGTCAAAATTTTTTATTTTAAATAATTATGGTTAATCCCGTAATGTCCCGTTACGGATGTCTTTTGTACAATTGAGTATAAATCGACTCATAAGTTGCTAATGCGATGAAAGTTCCATCAACATACACATACCACATAAGTATTCCTTACAAGGAGGTGGTTAGGAAACTATTCCATTTAATCAATCTAAAGCTAGTCGTAAACTGAAGATCGAAATTGCGAATTACGTAAGCCGCACGACTTGACTGCATCGGACAGATGGTTTCTTCGGCTCAATTGCTACAGACAGTGCAGTTACTCACATACGATCTTGCATTTGGCCGTATCTGTTCATTATACTATTACTTCTTTACACCATTGTTTGTATTTTACTTGGTTTGTTTTTGTAAAATTTTGTTATTTTGTTTTTGGTGTAATAAAGTGTTTTATTATTTTTATTATTCTTTATTCTTAAATGTTTTACTGTTATGATTTATGTCACCAAAGGCCGTTAAGACCGCATATTTACATGATCTAATTAATTCTTTTTCCTATTAGAAATTCATTAAAAAGTATGTGCCAGTGATGTGTTATGGATCCTTAACTTAGTAGCTAATTAATGGGCCGACTTATAAAGCTTGAAGCAGAGAGTGGGCGATGAAAAGCTGATACGTATCTTGGCTAGTCTAAGAGTTAAAGTTTGTGGTGTTGTAGAGGTAATCTCTAGATCTACTGAACCGGTTTAGAAAATTCTTTTAACACTAGAAAGCCTTACGTTATTTGTAAGTATCATAAGCTATATTTTATAAAATAAGTGCTTACTTCGGATTTTATTTCGGACTTCGGAATTAAGAGGTCGTTTAGTCCATGCGAATCGGACACGCCCTACCCAAATCGGCAGAAGTCCGAAGTGAATTTTCCTCCACGGAAAAAACGGGACTTACGCGGGTTAAACTGCGGGCGTCGGCTAGTCTACGATAAAAAAGGAAAGATGTCGTCGCAAGATTTTAGATTACACCTCGACTGGTCTACAAATTCTCCACGTCAGTCCCCTGTGTACCATTATACCTCACACCAGAGACGCACCCTTTTAAACGTACCCGCGCCTAAAACACACGAGAAATATTACTAAATAAATAATCATCCATCGCAATCTAATACCTACGTAGGTAGAACCAGGTTTAAGCTAGTTTGCGATAAAAAAGGAAAGATATCGTCGCAAGATTTTAGCTTACACCTCGACTGGTGTACAAATTCTCAACGTCAGTCCCCTGTGTACCATTATACCTCACACCAGAGACGCACCCTTTTAAACGTACCCGCGCCTAAAACACACGAGAAATATTACTAAATAAATAAGCATCCATCGTAGTCTAATACCTGCGCGGGTAGAACCTGGTGTAAGCTAGTTTACGATAAAAAAGGAAAGATGTCGTCGCAAGATTTTAGCTTACACCTCGACTGGTGTACAAATTCTCAACGTCAGTCCCCTGTGTACCATTATACCTCACACCAGAGACGCACCCTTTTAAACGTACCCGCGCCTAAAACACACGAGAAATATTACTAAATAAATAAGCATCCATCGTAGTCTAATACCTGCGCGGGTAGAACCTGGTGTAAGCTAGTTTACGATAAAAAAGGAAAGATGTCGTCGCAAGATTTTAGCTTACACCTCGACTGGTGTACACATTCTCAACGTCAGTCCCCTGTGTACCATTATACCTCACACCAGAGACGCACCCTTTTAAACGTACCCGCGCCTAAAACACACGAGAAATATTACTAAATAAATAAGCATCCATCGCAACCTAATACCTTGCGTTATGAGGAAGCTGCAATGCCCCGGTATAAATATAGAGTGCTATTATTATACGCTACGGAACAGTTTCATTTAACGCGTTTAATATTTATTTGCCTGCACGTAGGGAGCTTAATATGAAACATTTTATTATTAATAGTTTACTTTTAAGCTTTTTATTAATTAAATGCACTTAATTAATTCCGCTACCACTTATTAAATCAATTGAACACGATAAAAAATTAAATAAATATACAAGATACAAATGAAAAACATTTCACATTCATTCGAACTCTAGCAACCTACATAATATATTATAATATTCGACTAAAAGTATTTTTCCTCAGATTTTATTCACAAATCACATCCAATTTTGAAGTAAATATCGACAAATAATAATTTGACCTGTTGTTCCCTACGCTCTAATTAAGACTTCATTGTAGCCGCCATAATTTTAAATTGCAAACGCATTTATCGCGAAAGTTTGTATGGATGTTTGGATGTATGTTTGGATGTTTGTTACTCTTTAACGCCGCTACTACTGAAGATTTGGCTATATATATATATAGATATTACTCTGGATTAACACATAGGCTACTTTTTATCCCGAAAAATCCATGGTTTCCCGAGATTTGCGAGAAGTGATGATTTTGATGATATGAATATTTGTTAATCTTTCACGCCTCAACTAATAAACCAAATTAGCTGAAATTTGGTATTGAGATATTTTATAGCATAGATTAACACATAGGCTACTTTGTATCCTGGAAAAATCCATGGTTTCCGAGGTATTTGTGAAAGACTAAATTTCACGCGGGCGAAGTCGCGGGCGTCCGCTGGTTGAATATATCTCTCTTTAATTACCCTTTAAATAAATACTACTATAGTTCATCATCATCCATTATCATCATCATTATCAGCTGATAGACCCCATTGCTGAACATAGGCCTCATGTAAGCAAGCATAGGCTTTCTGTTGCCCTCTTGTCATTGGTCCACTAAGTAGGGGATAAATCAACACTGTGCTTCCGGTGCGGGTTCCCTCCACCACCATAAAATTATAATCATAATCATAATTTTTTGACGGCGTCCGTGGCGCAGTGGTATGCGCATTGGATTTACAAGACGGATATTCTGGGTTCGATCCCCGGCTAGGCCGATTGGGATTCTTGATTGGTCCCGGTCTGGCTGGTGGGAGGCTTCGGCCGTGGCTAGTTACCACCCTACCGGTAAACAATTGCTCTCCTAATTTCTCATTCGATCACGCAGAGAAACACTGAGTTTGATCGCTTCGTGGCGATGAGTGCCCTAAGTGATTCTTAGCCTTCTTATAAAGCACATAGATAGAGCCAAGTCAAGGATAATTATTTAGTCGGTAGGTCATTATAGTAGGTAGACTAAAGTTAAATATTAACTAGGTACTGCTTATGTAGATTCTCATAGACCCAAGTAACAAGGCTGGAACAACTTTAAAGTTTAAACAAATATTGCAGCACTCAGTTATACAAGCTAAGCCCGGCCTGACATTGCGGTTAGAACGGACTGCTCCCAAGTTGCAACAATGAACGAGACATATGTACAACATAACACAAACCAACTACTAGAATAAGGAATGATTAAAATTACTGATAACTATGTATTTTGAGTGATATTGTAATCAATAGCTCAACAGTAAAGCGGCCGGACTCATCACCGAAGGGTCGTGGTTCAATACTAAGTACTAGTAAATATACGTACCCACACCTAATACAGTCTTTCCCGACTAGTTGGAGGGGAATGGTCATACTTAAAAAAAGATTTTTTTTTAAATATTTGCCATATCTCTTTTTTACTAAGACCAATATTTTAATGCCCCTCCAACTAGTCGGGAAAGACTGTATTACGAGTAGGTACGATAATAGACCAACGGGGCGGGGATCGAACCACCACCCCTCGGAGTCCGACCGCTCTTACCGTTGAGCTATTGAGGCTGTAAAAAAGATGTGGCAAATATTATTTTTAAAAAGAAAAAGGTAAAGTTGCAGTTGCTAAAAATATTAGAATCGCAAGATTATTCAGACTTGCCGTAAAAAGCTGCATTGAGGAATTAAATCGAGTCACGTGACGTCTCTGATATTTTGAGACGAGATGTAATATTCTGGAATTGGTTGATATATTTCTGCACGAAACCTATCCTGGATTACGTCGTAACAGCAAAAGTCAAACAGTGTGCAGTTTATGACTGTATTATAATAATCATGTCACTTCGCTTATCTTCGACTAGCTGACGCCGCGCGGTTTCACTCGCGTCGTTCCTGTTTCCGTAAGAATACGGGAATAAAATATATTTTATAGCCTTCCTCGATAAATGGGCTATCTAACAGTGAAAGAACTTTTCAAATCGGACCAGTAGTTCCTGAGATTGAAGCAAATAAACAAACGAATTTTTCAGCTTTATAAAATTAGTATATCGTTGCTTGAGTAGTAACCAAAATGGCATGTGAAAGTTCTTAAATTTGTACAATATTAATGTATCTTATTGTTTGTGTAGTTAAATGCAAATTTTCACAAATTTCAGAGTAAAGTTATATACCGCACAAAGAGAATAGTCGTACAAACAAAAAGTTTCTTTAGTAACCAAGGATTTCGCAACGTCTGAGTTATTTACTACAAAATGCTATTTGTCATCCGAAACGGCAGTTGTCAAATTAATCTTAGCAAATTATACGGCTTCCAGTGTAGTGGACAAGTTTAATTGGTTCCCGTTGTGTACGATCAATCATAGGAGTGGTAAACCGTGTCAACACAGGTTGGGGGCAACGTTTAGGGCAAACTTCGACGAGAGAAACTTTTAATTAGCTGTACTTGAAACACATTGCTTAATATTAAAGGTTAAACCTTTATACCCACGTTCTACATATAAACACCTTCCCAAAGTGAATAGGCATTTTCGTGCCAAGCGCGCTCCAAATTAGACCTAATCATAAGTAGTCATCAATCCATATTCAGCTCACTGTTAAGCACGAATGAGAGGGGTTAAGCCAATAGTCCACCACGCTGGCCCGATGCGGATTGGCAGACTTCACACTCGTATAGAATTAAGAAAATTTTTAGGTATACAGGTTTACTCACAATGCTTTTCCTTCACCGTTTGAGACACGTGATATTTAATTTCTAAAATACACATTCCTGAAAATTAGAGGTGTATGCCCTTTACCGGATTCGAACCCACACCCTCCAAAATCGGCAGAAGTCTCATTCACTTGGCTATCACGGCTCTCTGCTCTACGGCTATGTAATATTTACCAACAACTAACGTGCCCCGGACCTAGTCATTACTTGGCATCAACCATGGTTGAAGTCAAAGGTAAGACCATTTATTATAAAATATTTTACGAAATTTTACAGAAACAATGAAACAAAGGCGGTTAGACCGATCTAACCAAACAAAGAGATATTAAATGAGAGAGAATGATTATTCAATATTCCATTGTAATCAAAGTGTAATTTCTCGTATGAATACAGATTCCATAGATCTTTAACTGTAAGAAAATTGTTACTATCCGTACTTGAAACACATTTCTTAATACACTCGTTCTAGTTTTTAGTATTTGCTTGTAGATACGAATAAAACGTTGGTTCTAATTTTAAGTTTTTTAGGAATATAAATCATAATACAATGAATGTTATTTCCGGAGGATGCCATCTAATTTTATCATGCCTTCTTTGTAAGTTTGCCCGTTGTCAGACCGCGGATGCACTTTACCCTCTTTGAACCTTTTGTGCTTGCCCCATTCTTTAATCCCCGTTCGTAATCTCCACAAAGACGCCAGCATCTCGAAAAATTTGTTATTTGTGTGAATTTTTCGTTTTCCATTGCACTACATACAAAGTCTTTCCTTATTTCAAAAGTTTTTGAGGAGAAACGAATATAAAGTATTTTATTTTGTAGAACATAGCTACAAATGTATCTTCTACATAATATTACTAGGTGGCCTTGCCTCATACGATTATTTACGAATGAATGTTTTTTTCATTAAAAAATGCTAATAGTTTTGGTTTTAGGATAGATAATTGTGTTTGAGATTAAAAAAAATGTTTAAAATGTTATTAAAACTTTATTAAAGTTTGAAAATTATACAAAAAACCAGAAGTGTTTTCTACAAATGACCTCAATACTTTAATTTGAAGAAGGCCTGTGTGAAGACCTGAAGTGATGATTTTTGAGGTTGTTGATATACAAATCAGTCCAGGGGCTCGACGTGATTTGCGTATATATAACCAACAGAAATAAAAACCGAGTTTTTGCCTAATCCTACAAAATTTTCATTCCGTAAGTATTAGAAAACATAAACATAATTAGATAAATGAAATGTCGTTCTCCTTTCCTGAAAATCCCTGCTTTCATTGATCACGCTATAACAACGTGATAAAAAAGCGGGAATTTTAATTTCTAATAAAAATACTAGCTAACGCTTCGAACTTGGTAGCATATTCGTAGCGCTTACGTAGCTTTATCAAATGAAACTTGATGACATACCGACAACAGCGCCACGTTCCGGTACGTGCAATTGTGTTTTCCAAACATTGAGAAACCCTTTAAAATGTACACACAGAATTTCACCCACATTAGTCCAGCCATTTAGAAGTAGTTAAGTGATATACAAGTACAGAAGAATTTTTCATATAAATAAGATTTAGATTATATTTTGTCACGTCCTCGTCATTCAAATATTCACGCAAAATGCAGTAACAAAATGTTCTATTTCAATGACATAGAGAACATGAAACTATTCAAAAAACGTGAAATGAACACGAGTCCTCTTTCTCGCTACGAGAAAATCTCCAGCTAAAACGGTTTTAAAGCGTAACTTAAGGCTTTCATAATTAGAAATACGTATATGTTTTTTTCAATAATAAGTGGTGTTGTATCGGGTAATCTTTGGATATATTGAACCGATTTTGTAAATGCTCTTTCCACTAGAAAGCCACGTTGTTTGCGAGTGTCATAGGCTAAATTTTATCCCCGTATTCTCATGGGAACGGAAACTACTTGGGTAAAACCGCGGGGCGTCGGCTATTTATTGCTTAGAGCCGATTTCATCAGCTTCATAATAAGAGCCGGTTTGTTTGTTTGAAGTTTGAGCCGGGAGCCTGCGATAGCCACACCTTATTTCAGGAAGCCTGAAAATTTGTCAGCCGATGCACTTATCATAGATAAGTACGGTACTCAATTATGGAGTTAAAAAAGTATCACTCCGAAACTATTGGATGCATTCAACTGAAACATAAGTTCATGTCGCAAAAACGAAAATAGCGTAGTGTATAACAAAATAATGGACCAAAAAACCTCCTGGCAACATGCAGGACCGTGATTTGCGTGCTTTCTGAATTCAAAACTGTATAGACAATGCGGTCCTCGAACTATGCACACCGAATAGCCCACAACGCCTGGTCTAAAAGACAAAATTTGTGAATAAGCTATTCGTCACTTATTAGAAGGTGGTGTAACCGGCCCTTATACTAAAAGCAATTTGAAATTAGAACAGAAGAATGGCACGTGCACTCGTACACGCCCATTCATTATCTATGCTCATATTCATGACGCAAGAGCAAAGGCAACCTTTGTGAATCGTGAATACTTTATGTTACCAATGTTTTTGTACACCCTGCGGCGCTCATTAGTCGCCCTTTAAACGTGCTGTTGACATTGGACAGTGGACCAAGGAAAGCTGCGTTTTTGCACTACGATATTTGCTATTTTAGATATATATTTTCTACATTATCTTATATCTTCAAACCAGCCTGCTAACAAGCAGCATGGTTGATCTACGAGAAAGTTCCTTAATATTATCTCTCTTATAAGGAGAAGATTTTCGTACGAAATTGACCAGTGACGATCTATGATTCCGTCGCTATGACTTGGTCGCTAAATTTGGGCCTCATAAGAAGGCTGAGAGTCACACAGCCGGCGATGGAACGAGCTATGCTCGGATTGTTTATGCGTGATCGACTCAAAATTGAGGAGATCCGTTATAGTACCAAAGTTACAGACATAGCTCAACGAGTCGCGAAGCTGAAGTGGCCAATAAGCGGGACACATAGTTCAAAGAGCCGATGAACGCTGGGGTCCCAAGGTGCTCGAATGCTGACCTCTGCACTAGAAAGAGCAGTGTTGAAAGACCCCCCCACCAGGTAGACTGACGACATTAAACGAGTCGCGGGGATGCAGGTGGCTCATCGTGGATCGTGATGTTTGGAAGTCCCTACAAAAGGCCTTTGTACTGCAGTGGACGTCCATCGGCTGATATGACGATGATGGTGATGAAGGAGGGGAAACCTTGACCTGGACCTTTAAAATGGAATGAGATTAATGATGTGATAATGGACTGATAATGATGATCTATGAACTGTCTCGTTAGTCAAGTAATTAGCTTGCTATGGATAACGAGTGCTAAGAAATGAATCTGCTAAGCTTTTCTTTCTTCCAAAAGTTTCCAGCTTGAGCTGGGAAGTTGGTGGTGTTACACCCCCGTGCCTCGAAAGCACGTAAAACCGTCGGTCCCGGTCATTATTTGAACAATTTTGACAATTTGAAACTCTTTTGCGATGATTAACATCGATTGTGATCACAAAAGAGTTTCAAATTGTCACCCTAAGCCCACCGACCCGCATTGGAGTAGTGTGGTGGGTCTAAGTTTCATATTTCTCTCTTATAAGGAGTGCTTGAATGAATGATAAATAAATAAGTAGAAGCTGAATATCTAACTGTACATTGAATTTTTATAAACAAGATGCAACAAAAAAAGAATGTTTCCAACTTTTAAATGTTTTGTTTTAGTAAGTTTAATCCTTAAACAAATTAGGCTAAGTTTAGATTGGAAGAACTGTAGCCATGAATAAATACCTACCTATACATTATGATTATGGTAGGAGTCCACAAATCCTCATCGCACGTATCGGATTCATCGCATCATATGGTTTTTTAGTATTATTTGTATAGAAAGATACAATACTTCTTATTTTATATTATGTAATGGAGTAAGTTATAATTTTATTTTATTTCAATGTTCTATTAACTGATACTGGAAGGCGCTCAGAAACTCGTAGTACAGGGAACGTGTTAAGTTACTCCTGTTTGATATTGTAAACCCATTTAAGGAGGTCGTCATATTAGAACCATAAATTATGAAGCGGGTTACCCAGTTCAAGTAAACTTTGTTAAGTTCAGTAAGCTGTCTCGCTGTCCCGAAATTATACCACATCGTATTTTGTTAGAAAATCATAAGATACTAATACTATAAAAATTATAAGTAAAATAACTTTAAAAAAAAAAGCTTTTATTTAAGAAGAAAGAAAGAAAGAAAGAAAGAAAATTATTTTATTTGGACACACACACACATAATACACAAAAGACAACAAATACCTAAAACAAAAGACAGTAATTTTAAAAATATAGTAAACTAATAATTTAAAGATATTAAACTAATGATTAAATTAAATCCAAAAAAATGATGTGTGTGGTACCAAAATGGTCTCCACTCAGCATGTGCTACGCTAGTGATGGATGCACCAGCGCAGCGCTGGTCTTCCGTGGAACCATGTGGTGAAGAAAATGTTTTTTTCTTTCAACATCTTAACTATCAACTTATAACCTCATTATGTCCAACTTAAATGATAATAAAAACTTCAAAATTGAGCTCAAAGAATCAACCATACATACATTGCAAGTTAAATAAAAGCTTTTAAAAAAGGTAAAGTTTGTGGTATTGTAGGAGGTAGTCTCTGGATCTACTAAACCGATTTTGAAAAATCTTTTATCACTACAAAGCGACATTATTTGTCAGTGTCATACGCTATATTTTATCCGTGTATTCTTATCGGAACAGGAACTACGCGGCTGAAACTACAACGCGCGGCTAGTTTTAGTATAAATTAAATGGAATAAATATGTGATAAACCAAACCAAAAAGAGTTTGCTGGCAGCGATAAAGCCGCTTTTACATGATTTGTTTTTTAATATTTTTATCATATTTATATCTTGTGTACAATATACTTTTTCTTCCTTTAAAAACATGTACCTATGGATTTTAATTGATTATATATTAATAGCGATTTTTCGAAATAAACATAAATAATATTAATAACCATCATATTGTGATATGATTGATGTACCCTTACTAACATGGAATAAAGTTTCATTAGTACCAATCAGATGTTGAAAAATATATTCCCACCCCCAATAAAGTATGTTCACTCTATTGAAGAAGGAAGAAGAATAAGAGTTAGGTATAAAAAACTAATATTCTTTATTTAAAAAAACTTCAGCTAAGAAGTAAGTACGCTTAAAAAGACCAGAGAATATAAATTACTGGTTCATTCCGGAAGAAAGTTTTATATATACCAAGGTATCTCTTACTTCCGAGTCATAGAATACGTTTTCTATCATTCTATTTCAATTATACTAAAGTGGAAATTGAAAACGGAGTCTTGATCGCACCGTATCCAGCCTTCCGCGAATACATTCACTCTAAAGCTAAATGTCCACCAGCAATTTAATTTTTTACATAAAAATATTTTACTCCGATTCTAATGACTTCTCGTGTAACGTAAGAGTTTAGTATAGTTGTACTCATAGTTGAAGCAAGAACATCATTAAGAACCCATATTCGGCTCACTGTTGAGCACGAGCCTCCTCTCAGAATGAGATAGGTTCGGCCTTGGAAATTAGTAATATATCACAGGTATGACGGTTTGCTCACGACGTTGCATAATTGGAAAACCGTGGCATACAAAAGCAGCAGCTTTTACTAACCTCGTTATTGATACAAGTTGGGAGGAGGGGGTTTATCGAAAGTTGTTACTAACCAGATGTCAGTGATACCTCCCTGACAAATAACCTTAAGCGATCATTACGAAACTGTATTGGAGAAATTATTTTTCATTTTGTATATTAATTTATACGTATAGTGCCAACCCCAGTTAAAATCCTTGTGCACGCCATTGAATATTAAGTTAAGTTACTGTTTGTTGCTGCAAAGCGGGGCTTTAACGGAGATTTATCTAGTATAAAACGTTCTGTGAACATCCTCGTGGAAAAGCAGCTTAAAGCTCCGTTTGTTCTTAGATTACTATAAAATGTTACACGTTGCAAATGCAAATAGATTAAAACTGGATGCAACCGATTTATATTCTACCCGCGACTCTGTAGATTATAATTTAGCATGGCTCCGGATAAAATGCATTAGAACATTTTTTATTTTGGTACATTCTATTTTAGTTCGTTTCAGCTTATTTAAATCATTTTTTTTTGCAGAGAAATATTTTTTATGTAATTTATTTAACAATTTTTAGCAGACCTCGAAATGGATTACAAAAATAAAAAAATCTTTAAAATTAAAAAAATAATAATGCATTGCCTACTCTGCGGACTCATTGGCATGTAGCCATGTGGCACGTCGATTCTCTTTCTACAATCGCTAACGCTTCGAAAACTAAAAAAAAAAAAAAAATTAACTTCAAACGCATTAATGCTAGCCAAAAATTAAAGTTTAGCGAATGGACTACTGTAGGTATCTATAAAAGTAGAGATAAATTGTACGAGTTGTACGAGGAAAAACAATATACTCAAACGCGAACTTATTTAGATTATGTAAAAAGTTACTCAAAAATTTTCAAACGTGTTTGTATACTTGCGAAATCGTTACACATCAAACAGAAAATAATTGAGTCTGAGAACAAGATACAAACCACCTGGAATATAATTAATAGAGAATCAGGAAAAATCAAACCGCGTGATACGAGTTTTGAATTAATTGTCAATGACAAAAAGGTAAACACTGATAACGAGGTTGTTAATGCCTTTGAAGATTTTTTCCAGAATGTTCCTATCTTGTTAATAGATTCACTGGATTCGTCTGCTACGGAAGCCCAGAGACTATTAAGAGGCAATGTTAAAGAGTGCAACAATCTTTTTGAATTTCACCATATAACTGTATCAGACATTAAAAAATCTTTCAATTTGTTAAAATTAAAAAGAACTGGAGATCTGTGGGGCATGTCAGTGAAAGTAATATCTAATAGAATTGATGTCATTGCTCCCCACTTAGCACTTAGCATTATTTTTAATGAATGTGTGGACTTAGGTATTTTTCCGAACCTAATGAAGCATGGCAAATTGATACCACTTTTTAAATCAGGAGACAAATCAGATCTTAATAATTATAGACCGATTACAATATTGCCAACACTTAGCAAGGTCTTTGAAAAAATCATATTAAATCAACTTTTATGTCATTTTAATTTAAATAACTTGTTTCATCCTGAACAGTATGGTTTTACAAAAGGTCGCAATACCACTGATGCAGGGGCTAAACTTTTAAAACATATTTATGAAGCATGGGAAAGTTCTAAGAATGTTATTGGTGTGTTCTGTGATCTGTCCAAGGCGTTCGATTGTGTTGACCATAACACTCTTTTACTCAAGTTAAGCCACTATGGCATCAAAAGTGTTGCGCTTGAGCTCATTGCCTCTTATCTCAGTGATAGAACACAAAAGGTATGCATAAATGATATAAAGTCTCACGGTTCCACTACCAAAATGGGCGTCCCACAGGGTTCAATTCTGGGTCCTTTTTTATTCTTAGTGTACATAAACGATTTACCATTCCATGTCAGCGGCATATGTGAGATTGTACTGATGACACATCCTTAATTTTTAAGACGGACAGAAATAAAGATAACTCTGACGACGTAAACCGTGCCATGTCGCATGTGTCGCATTGGTTCACTGCAAATAATCTACTTTTAAATGCCAAGAAAACTAAATGTATTGAGTTTTCATTGCCAAATGTAATAAAATTAGATAAGTCTATAATGATCGATGGTGAAACACTGGAAATGGAGAGTTCCACAGTTTTCCTGGGAGTGACCTTGGATTGTAAGTTTCAGTGGGGTGCTCATATAGAAAAACTGTCTGGTAAACTTAGCTCAGCGGCATTTGCAGTGAGAAAAATAAGACAGTTCACTGATGTTGATACAGCTAGGCTCGTTTATTTTGCGTACTTTCACAGCGTAATGTCTTACGGTATTTTATTGTGGGGCAAGGCTGCCGATATACAATCTATATTTGTACTTCAAAAAAGAGCAATTCGAGCAATATATCAATTAAAATCACGCGAGTCCCTTCGTCAAAAGTTTAAAGAAATAGGTATACTGACAGTAGCCTGTCAATATATATATAACAGTATAGTCTATGTAAGACAAAATATTAATTTGTACAAACGAAAAGGAGATTTAAACCCACGTCTTACTAGACACGGGCATAAGTTAGTTATTTCTGCATATCGTCTCCAAAGAGTAAAAAAATCTTTTGTAGGTTTGGGTGTACTCTTCTATAACAAGATCCCCAAGACTGTGATGGACCTGCCAATGCATAGCTTTAAGCAATGTGTTAAAAAACATTTACTTAGTCGAGGTTATTACAACATTGATGAGTTCCTTAAAGATAAAAGCGCTTGGAGGCCATTGGATCAGCTTCCACCTTCACACAGGAAATAAAACTATAAGAAATTGTAATTGTTATCAATTGTAAATTATAATACTGTACGACTTTTCAAAAGAGCAACTGTTGAGTTTCTTGCCGGTATCTTCTCAGCAGAACCTGCCTTCCGAACCGGTGGTAGAATCTTTACAAATAGTCAACTGACGTGTCAAAAGTGCTTGTAAACTGAGCCTACTTGAAATAAATGATTTTTGATTTTGATTTTGAACTAACAAAATGTATGGGAATGACAGATCCGATCTACAACTTGATCAGGTGACCTGTCGATAGTAAATGTCACTCCCGTAAATTTTGTTACTTTTTTAAGCGTTAGTAGAAAAAGGATCGAGTCACTTGGCTAGGGGCCCATATTAGAGAAGGAATTTTCTATTCTAGAAAGTTAGAAGTAGAAGTTAGAAACCCTGCGCACACCACTGAATATAACGTTTTTCAAATTATAAAGCTTGCTATTTATGATCAAAACTTGATAGTATAATTAGATAAGACCCAAAGACATAAAAGTCTAATATAAAATACCGAATGTAACTTTATATAAGTAATTTACGAAGGCAGTTGCCAAAAACCTTAAATGTGTGCTTACAGTGGACGGCTAGAGATTCCCAAAGCAGCCACAGTTTGCCCCTAAAGCTCTATAACGTAAACAGTATTTTAGAGACTCCTAAATTCGCAAACTACGAGTAAAATAATGATTTTACGAGTAAATTGCCAACAGAACTTTATTACTTACACAAATGCAACATGCTATAAAGGTACTTCATTTATAATAAGTATTCCGATTATAGTGACGTGTGATGTGACCTCTGCCTTTGATTTGGCATAGGTTTGAATCCGGTATAGGGCATGTACCTCCAACTTTTCAGTTAAGTGCATTCTAAGAAATTAAATATCACGTGTCTCAAACGGTGAAGGAAAAACATCGTGAGTAAACCTGCAACCCTGAGATATTTCTTAAATCTCCACGTGTGTGTAGTCTTCCCGGACAGCGTGGCGGACTATTGGCATACATTCTGAGTGGAGACTCTTGCTTAACAGTGAGCCGAATAGGGGTTGTTAATGATGTTGATGATAATTCCAATTGATCAAAGAGTGAACCACAATAGAGTTTAATCATCAATAGATATCCATTTAAATAAAATTAAAGTGTCTGATTTCAAGTTAGCTGTGTTTCTTTAAGTGCTTATAATTATTTACATCATGATAAAACTTCAATCAGATTTTTAAAAATATTTGTCTGTTTGTCCGGACTCATCTTTGGAACGGCTGGTCAGATTTTAATAGATCTTTCACAGGAAGATATAAGAGGTTATTGAGTAACATATAGGCTTTTTATTTCGGAAAAAACCAAAATCCATGGTTTCCGCAGAATTTATGAAAAACTGAATTTCACGCGTACGAAGTAGTGGACGTCCCCTAATGTATAATTACAATAAAGCTAATTAAAGCGAATTATTGTTATTTATCATTGTTGTAGTGCGTCATGCAAAGTCTATAATAATAACTATGGATAAAATTAGTAATTAAATAAAATGGAAACTGTAACTGGACTACAAATTATTGAAATTGTGAAACTTTTACGTTACAAAAGCGAATACAAATAAAGCATGACAATATTGTAAAACTAGATTATTATCTAGAAACTAACTTTTCTTTGTTTTTATAAAAAATAACACCTACGTTCGATTGCCGTTTGTTGTGACATGTTTGCGAAAATGGAAAAATTCGTAGTTCGCAGAAATTGAATATTTGTGTTTGAAACATTTCACTCGTACCTATACGATAAATACATATTATCTGAACCCCAATTTACCTCCCTATTTGTCATACCCAACGGTGGTTGTCCAATTAATCATAGCAATTCAATCAATTACAGCATCCACTGTGTAGAGGTAACTTTAATTGGTTTGCGCTATGTGCGATCAATCATATTATACACTAGATCAAATAATCTATGGAAACTAGTAAACAACTAACTTGCATAGGCCTTCATCATCAACCTATTTAAATGGTCCATTCACCCCATGCCTCACTTTTCATGGGAAAAGGGATTTGGAAATAAAACACACCACGCAGCCCCAATGTGGGTTAGTGAGATTGCTTTACTCTATTACAGAACTGCAAGAATATGTGATAATTAATTGTCCAAAGCTCGACTTACTCTCGGTCTATTTTTTTTTCCTCTTTACAAGTTATTCCTTGACTACAATCTCACCTGATGGTACGAGTAAGTGATGATGCAATCTAAGATGGAAGCGGGCTAACTTGTTAGGAGTAGGATGAAAATCTACAGTTTCGACATTGCACCGGAACCATAAATCGCTACGTCTATACAATAATGATCATCGATTAACAAATAAACAAAATCTCATCTAAAACGTATCTATCGTATTAAGAACGTCGCATACACGCGTGCTTAGTCAAATCGTTTTTTTTTTAAGTTGGTTAAAATGTTTTAATGTCTCAATAAATTCCCATTATAAGACCCGGCTATAAATCCAAGTTTTGGATTGATTGAATGCACACCCAATGGTACTACTGGTACTGTTATACTCGATTATAAACGGCGGGTGAGGGTACTGGGTTCATCGTGTGGCAAAAAGCTCCAAACAGAGCTGGGTTTTGGATTTGTAGACCCCTTAAAGACGCGCATAAATACCCCCCTCCATCACTAGTGTTATTCTCCCTGTTCATCCAAAGGACGACGTCTTGGGGCATGTTTAGATACCTGGTCTAATATACTTGACAGACCAAGGTCGTTAAGTATCAGTTATACTCGTAGAAATCTATATGTACTATTTTTTTTATACTAATAATAATTATGATTTAATTACTAGGTAGAGTTAGGCTAACGAAAGTAGAGACCGAAATCACCTGCTAAATTAAAAAAAACATTTAAACATATTTAAAAAAACATTCGTTTTTTTGTATAAATGAGAACTTTCCACCTAGATAGATTGTAACAGTCATTAGGGGTCTGCTGATGAAGACCAAGGTCAATTAAGGGAACTCTTTAACGGTTTACGGTATTTACTTTGTGTTTGGGCTTGATTAATTTGTATTGCTGTGTTTTTTTACCTAGATGGGTGTGACTGCCATTAGGTCTCTGGTGATGAAGATGAAGCGCAGTTAAATAATTTGTTTAAATTATTTTTTTGTTTGTTTGTAAACTACCTATACTATAAGTATTAAACTCAGTTATTCCAGTATTTGTGCTATAATTTTAGAGTTTAATCCCGTTTTTTTTTAATTTGGCAGGCGATTTCAGTCTCTACTTTCATTGTATTATTAAGTATTCTGTGGTATCTGTTATTAACAGTTATTATAAGCCTAACAAATATTATATTTTCACACGTTACGCGTTGGTTATTCTATTATCGTTTGTGTTTATTTTGGTGAAAGCAATTTGAATGTTTAATTAAACATATTCACGTAACTGATTCAAAACGACCTATTCATAGAATGCTATCTGCTTTCAACTATTAGTATTATCACTATTATTAGCCTTATTTAACGCACTATAGGTCCTCGGCCAGTAGCCATGTGGCATGTCGATATCGACAAACACTAACGCTTCGAATACTGAAAATATGTATGGGAATGACAGATACAATCGATAACTTGATCACATGACCGGTTGATGTCGATAACAAATGTCATTCCCATACATTTTTTAAATTTCGAAGCGTTTGCGATAGTAGAAAGAGAATCGACGTGTCACATGGCTACAGACCCTGGTTTCCCTCTTAAAACGAGCTTAGACCCACTACACCTTTCCAAAGCAGATTGGCGGTGACAATAATCATTATCAGCCTATTTTAACGGCCCAAGGGCAAGGCTAGGCAAGACCAAGGCAAGGATATAAGGTACAAGGCAAGAACATGGTGAAAATGTGGAATGTAATTGTGCAACAATCACTATCAGATGCAGGATTGCTAAGCATGCACAAAAAGGCACAGGGAGTTTTGACAATTTTAACTGAGAATCTCTTGAAAGAACCCAAAACCTTGTGATCCGAAGCGATATGGGATAACCAACGTAGCAGGTATTTCCTACTAAGCATCATATCAATCCATATTTCTTGTCCGACTACGTAAACAACAATAATTTTATAATATAAATACATTACATTAGTTAGTTCGAAGAGCCGATGGTCGTTGGGATCCTAATGTCCTGGAATACTAGAAAGCGCAGTGTTTGTCGACCCCACCCAGGTGGACTGACGACATCAAGCGAGTCGCAGGGACTCGGTGGATGCAGATGGTTCAGGATCATGATGTTTGGAAGTCCCTACAAAAGGCCTATGTCCTGCAGTGGAAGTCCATCAACTGATATGATGATACATTACCAGCACACTTATCATGGCTACATCCGCGTATTTTCCGTTGCCTTGGGAATACGTGTAATTAAATGTAGCCTATCCAGCCCATAAATAAAGCGGCTTTCTATTGATCAAGAAAGAATTTTCGAAAAGATCTAGAGATTACCCTACAAACTTTGTAATATTAGAAATAGATACTAATAAATATATTTGTACAGTTATTATGTAGGAGTACTCTACAATATTTAAGATAGCGTGAGATTAGTAACAAAGTTTCTGCGAATTGTTTAACCGCTTCGTAATTTATAACCCTAGTTCTACTTGTAGACCTCCTCTTAAATTAGTTTGCAGTGGGAAACACTTGTGTTTCAAATGCTGCTATCTTTTGGTAGCCTCCTAAGCCCAATATTAATAAATAAATATTTAAGATTTATTTATTAATTCATACTTTGAATACATTGAATTCAGCCTACAAATATAATTACTATATCTACTTTTGTATAGAATAGTGTTACGATTCTATACAAAAGTATAGGTAAATTAAATTATAAAGTAAATTAGGAAACACGATTCCAAGTATGATACAAATATTGTATTCAATTAGGCTAACTTCTATACGCTATAAGCTTTCTAAATTCTTTCTAATCTTTACTTTACTTACTACATACTATAAGCTTGTGTACTTAGTTCTAGATAAGTTTGTAAATTTGTGGTAAACAAAAAGAAATAAACCTTAGTTGGTTGAGTTTGTGTGGGCTCTTCTCGGACCAAGGCGTATTTGGAACCCTCGTAATTTTATTTTTAAGTTTTCGACTTTACTTACCAGCATTAAATCATGACATAACTAGACGTTTCAAAAGTTGAACACTTTTAAGCATAATTGAAATAAATAAATTTTGAATTTTTAATTATACTGTTCAGTCATGATTGAAATCATACGCAACCCTCAATCGGTTATCCATTAAGTTTAATAAACCTTCATTTTAATCTTAGACTGATACGAATGATGGTTAAAAATAAATTGTAGCGAAAGCACAATCAAACATTTGTAGTTGAGATAAATTTTAAGAACAACACACCACAAACACAAAATGTGACGACCAACATTTCAAAATTAAATTAATTTAACAAAACAAGGTTGTAAAACAAGGTGTTATGTTTTACAACCTTGTTTTGTCTTAATTACGTCATGAAACGTAAATAATTTTTTCTTATATCAACAAAGAACAATAATTTCCATCCTTACTTGCGAGATGAAGCTTAACAAAAGCCTGTAAATGAAATGAAATTATACCTTTTGTTTAAAAAAACATTTTAATATGCTTGTAGCAGATCCTTTATCAACAGCATAGTGTTCCTGCTTTATCAAACAATAGACAAACGGGAACAACATTGTCTCTCATCTTCAATTTTCCGGGAGCGAAATATAATAATATCCCCTGGTGTCGAGGGACAGGAAACCAGTAGCTTTAATGGTATTTTAAAAAGTTTTACTTGCCCGGAGCATTATAATATTGCATTTTTATTACAAGGTTTTATTGACTAAATAAGTAAATATATTTTAAAAGCGAAATTTGTACTTATTATAAAACAATTTCTGTCTGTCCGTTCGCGATAAACTCACGCGGTTACAGTAATAGATAGAATAGATGACGAAGTTTTAAGTGTATAATTTGTCAAGGTAAATTGGTAAAAATCTTAGAATTGTCGAAAGTGTCGGGATTCTTTGAAATCTACGCGCGTGGAGTCTGGCGTTTTCTTGTACAAGAAATATTACTGACAGCTATCACCTTGTAAAGTATGTCGTAATATTTACGGGACACCCTGTATATAGATGAACATTGTGGTTCGTCAGATTTTTGGTTTTAAGTCAGAGAAGAAACATGAAGCACCTACCCCTACTCTAGAACCTACCCTACCTACACCTAGGGTTTTGTATCCCTTGCGAATATTAAAATTAATTTAACCTAAATGTCAAACCGAACTGACAATTCCATAAAAATTATGGTTACCGTTAAACGCACTTTAGATTTAATTTTGTTTTTTATGGACTCCAAAAATGTACTTAATTAAGACCAAAATAAAAAGATTCAAAAAAGCGTATACGATAGCTTATTATATTATTATTATTAAAGAAAGATAGTGACAAAACTTACGTATAGTCTATCCAACACTTCTTAGAAAGTTGTGAAACCGCCCTTAAATATTGGTAAATAAATAGTATTTGGTAGTAGGTTTATAAATTTTATGTACTATACTTCCGTAGAACCGTGGCTTACCTATTAAAGTTCTAAATTGAATCGTAATTAATTATTAATATTCTCAAAGGAAAGTGGAGAGCTTAAATTGATTAAAAATAATATTTAAATAAAAGCTTCACCAGATTAAAACTTCGAGGGAGCATTTCAAAGTTAACGAATACTTACAGATTATACTTCAACATCATCATCATCATCAGACAAGCTTGCTAGTTATCTATATACTAATATTATTGAAAATGAAGAGGTAAAGTTTGTTGTATTAGGGAGTAATCTTTGGATCTACTGAACCAATTTTGATTTTTTTACCACTAGAAAGCCACCTTATTAATGAGTGTCATAGGCTATATTCCCCAGAAACGGAAACTACGCGGTTGAAACCGAGGAGCGGCGACAAGTACATGGTATATAGATTATCGTATATTAGGATAATAACATAATATCAATTTGAATCTAAATATAATCCTCATATTGTTAAATTCTGTCATTCTAACTTTATTCTAAGTCGACCGCTCTAACGCATTGTAATGGGGATACCCTCTTTCTTGTCGCGGAAAGCGCAGGTTTAAGAGCTTTAGGGCCCCTAATTTATCGCTACGAGTACTTCAGGAGTACTCGTGGGAACATAAGTAGTGAGCCATTTGCAAAATATTTAATTATCAGTCGACGTTCGTTACTTCGTCCGCCTGGATTTCATCACTATCGACATATTTTAACGACCTACTAGAGTGACCGGTCTTCTACCTTATAAAAGATATGGAGCTTACACCCACAATGCTGCTCTGATACGAGTCGGCGGGCGTAGCGTGATAATTTTAATTTTATTGTTAAACTTTAAAAACTACTGGCTTAACGTGCTCTCTGAAGAAAGTAAGTGTTACACCGCTAACTTTTTAACTCCGGGAAAAATTAGAAAACAGTAAAAATTACAATAATTAAGTACCAAGAAAATTTCCAGGCGGTACTTTTAATTTAATCAAAGTTGTTATTAAATTTCTGTAAGGAATGAAAGGAAACTTTACCCAACTCCAAGTATAGAAAACGTTTAGGAACCTTTTCCTGTCAAGAACATTGAGGAGCTTAAGTATTTGTTCTTGACAAGAAAATGAGATAAAATGAACTTCAATTACCTTCGCGAAGGTACAAAGGGTGATTTTTTTCAAGTGGCACAGTTGAAGAACAAATTCGTAACTATAGGATATAGGATAGAATAAAACATTATATTTTTTGTCATTTGATGATTAACAATATTTTATATCAGAACTCTATACAGAATAATTTTTAATTTTTACTGTAACTATGGGTAGAATTAAAAAATATTCTATAATTAATTAATTAAATGTTTTATTCGTAACAAAATGTCATTTTATTATATTACGAGAACCTACAGTATACACAGATAAAATCCGCTTAGTGAAAAACGTTTATTTGGTACTTTTAACTCCGTTAATTCAGTAACTATTTTTCACTTTAACTTAGAGATACCATAAATTAATAAGTATCAAAGAAAATTAATTTCATAAGTTTTGATATTTGGTTTAATGTAAGTATAGGTATCACTGCTTCACGAAATTTCTTACTTAAACTGTTCTTATGTCCCTAAGAACTTAAATTTAATACTCAAAAAGGTTATCAAGAAATACTTTTCCGTTTTTACGTACTTCTTTTTTCTTTGACGTTAGAATTTTGTACGTACTTATATATGATATGTAACGGTAACGGTGTATTTGTTTCCTAATACTGTGATTTGTATTTTTTATTTGTAACACAAATTATACAACACCATGTTTTGTTCTTTACATTTGCAAAACTGTACCTACCAGCAATTTAGCAAGACTGTGCCATAAATAACTATTTAATTTAAATATTCATATTTTCCCACCCAAATATGTCGGTTCACGTTTCTTGCTTATGATAAATTTTAGCCTCTTACTCCAAGATAAACGACGGGGTATTCGTTGACACGCGTAATCTTACACACGACAACCGTAAGATTACCTGCCTGTGCCTGGCAACCTATATCTTATTACGGATTCACTCTATTACTTGAGCTGAAAAATGAGGGGATATATCTATGGCGTAAGAAAATTATTAATCTAAATACCCCGTGACCAGAAGGGTCGCTCTCGATCCCCAGTCACAGAACATAGATAATGCTATAGTCAGGGATCCGTTGAACTTTTTGTACAACTGATTACAATCAAGTTAATTTTTCGTGAATAGCTTCATCTCAACTTTTTTATTTACGAAAGTTCTCGATTCTGGTACGAGTAGCTAACTGAGTTATCAGGAAATAAAAAATTCTGATAATGTACCACACAATTTGTAGGACATTGTGGCTTTTAAGTTGTATAACTATTAATTAACAACAGTAAAAAACAGCTGGTTAGTCACAACTTTTAATACCCTCGTTATTGAAACAAGTTTGGAGGAGGGCAGTTTATCAAAAGTTGTTACTAACCAGATTTTTTTACTGTTGCTTAATTGATCCCGGACTACTAGTAGTGTTCCTAGTAAATTCTTTGTCATAGCGCGTTTTCAACTGAATCGTGGGGCCATAAATGTCAATCAAAGATAGATATGACAGCGCCACAATTAGCTGAGGCAGAGACTTGGTTTGTCCACGATGCAATTTTTTAAAACTTTGTTATTTGTACTCGTAAAATTGTATATGAGCAAAAAAAAAATCGAAGATAGAGCTGTGATAGCCTAGGATAGTAGAAAAAACCCCACTATTTTTCCAGTAGTAGTAGCAAAAGCAAATTGGTCTCACTGTCTTTACGTCCGTTTCGACTAGAAATCTGACATTTTGTGTCAAAAAACTTCTTTGACAATTTTTCGAATGATAAGACTCAGTTTTGTTTCACTTCAATCAAACAAAAAATTGAATGAAAGGGAAAATTATTTTACAATTCTCCGTCGATAAAGGTGAAAAGGTAAGCCCGGTGGAACAACTAATTGGGCTTATGGTTACAATATAACAGTAAATATACTCTTGTCAAAATGTACTCTTTAAAAATCCTTGAATTTCGAAATACCGTAGAGTAAGCTTGTAGGATATCCAATTCTTTAGCTCTATACCTACTCTCCTAAGGAAAAATGGCCAACGCTTAGTAGAGAATAATCAGGTTAAAGACGATAATGATGATGAACGATTTAACGCTACTAACACAATACTACAGAATCCTATTACGTACAAACAGTAGATGTTAGCATATTGTGAGCTCGATATTGGCTAGTGATGACAAACTAAGTCGTTATAATTGAATTATAGAGTTTGTGTTAGCTGCACACAATACCTACACATCTCAATGTGTACCTGTGCTTGCTTACTTGAACGAGTAAATTGGTATACACAATCTATCTATATAATATCATAGATTAAAAATTAATAGGCAGATAGAGCACGCGGAACACGACGGTGTCGTCATCAACCCATATTCGGCTCACTGCTGAGCTCGAGTCTCCTCTCCAAATGAGAGGGGTTAGCCAATAGTCCACCACGCTGGACCAATGCGGATTGGCAGACTTCACACACGCAGAGAATTAAGATAATTCTCTGGTATGCAGGTTTCCTCACGATGTTTTCCTTCACCGATTGAAACACATGATATTTAATTTCTTAAAATGCATACAACTGAAAAGTTGGAGGTGCATGCCCGCAACCGGATTCGAACCCACACCCTCCGGAATTGGAGACAGAGGTCATATCCACTGGGCTATCACGTCTTATTCACGACGTCGTACCAAATACAAAATTTAAAAACGAATACATTCTCAAGTCAGTACGACACGAATCGTCCCATCAGCAATTTTCAATATTATTCAAGAAAAATGGCGTCTTATGTTTTTAAACTTGTAGTATTTTATAGATAATTATTGATTATTAGTCTATTAAGATATCAATATATTAAGATGAAATACAAATTATGAAAAACACTTTGATGCGGAGCGTCAAAGAGACGCGTGACGTTTGTTTTTTTATGGGTTTCACCGGCCTCGCGCTGCTTGTATAGACTCATTCTGTATCATTCTTTATGCTGTGTATAATATGTATTTAAAATTTAATATATTACTATTTATATAACACTAACGGAAGCTCACGACTTCGTCCGCCCTTAGACCTTAATCTGACTTTCTGACAAAATCCGTTCTGAGCAGAGATCTACTAACTATAAATTCATCTATGTAGGCACGTCAAGCGGTTTTCAATATTTCGTGACAAGTGACCTTTCGCGTTTATATATTTGCGTGAAAACCAATGGAGAGTTGAAAAATCGAGCAACTTTAAATCGTAAAAAATCTAACATAATTTAGAAACTAAATCACATTTTTATGTATTATTGCATATTATTTATGTATTTAAATTACTTAACTTTTCTTATTTTTTGTGTGCGTATACCCGAATCGGTGCTTACGTTTTTTTTTTCTCTTCCACAGTGGTTGTCTGGAAGATATCGCTCTTTAGCGTTAAGACCGCCATTTGTACATTAGTTTTTAAGTGTTATTATAAGTTATTGTTTATTTTTGTTTTTAATGTACAATAAAGTATATTTCTTCTTCTTCTTCTTCTAAACCACATTTTAACGATAAAAACCGACTAGTCCATTATAGAAAAAAGAGTCATAAATGGTGTATGATTACCTCTTAATTTATAATTTTTCTTGATCTTTTATCACTTCTAGTACATTTTATTCACTTAATTGAAATGGAAGTATGATGAAAATTATATGAAAATGAGATTGAATTGTTTGAGTCGCAGGTAGTTCACGTTCTAAATGAACACGTAGTTGATAGTATGTTATCATGTTAGCACAAAGCATTCCTACGGGATTTATAAAAGCTATTTCACGCGTACGGAAAGTAGTTAAAACTTTTCTCTATTTTACCTGTGTTATTGCATGCCTTTTTATATACCTAGCACTAGACGGTAAGGCGTATTCTACGCCACCATTATTCTGTGGAGATTTTTTTAAAATACATTTTAGTACATGCGAGATTCAAAAGCACATCTCTTCTGACCCGGCAAATCTGCCAAATTTATGTTCTAAATAAAAATGATAAAAATTCTAAATTTATAATTTTTTTTTAGAATTTTAATTTTTGAAGAAAAACTTAACGACCTGTTCTGATAAAAATCAATGGAAATTATATGAAGTGCGACCACTAACTTACTATAACACGATTTTTTATATGTACCTACTAGAACATCTAATAATTAGTCAGTATGTTACATTAAAAGAGTTATTTTGAAATTATAATATATTTTTAGCACATTTAAATATTTAGTGTGTAAGTAAAATATTAACATGCAATTTAATTCTTTGATACCCCCCAATTAGTCAAAAACCTTGAAGTTTGGCAAAAATTATAATAGGAAATAATATTTTGAACTCTTAAATTATATTTTCTTTAACCACAGTGACTTTAAAAAGTGAGTGGGAACCTAAAAGGTTTTCGTGACAGTTGGAAGTGTATAGAAACGCTTATGTTTATCGTAAAAGACATCGCAAAGCTTTGTTAGAAACCAATAAAATACAAACAATAATATCTCCAACAATACGCCCCAACCAAAAAATAATAAGTTACTGAACGTGAATAAAGATAAGTAAACATGATTTCGACAGTAAATAAAACATTTTTACTCTCCGATCCAATTTCATTTATCAAAGTCAACAGTCACAGTTAGAATGGGAAATATAATAACAAAATTTCTTTATTTCAACTTCGGTAAACACGTGCTATCTCTATATTAAGTTAGTTCGAAATAATATCAAAAGTAGAGCTGGCATCGTCGAATATCTTCAAAGTTTAGACTGCATTTGGGTACAAAAGTTTACCCTCCTAAAAGTATTTGCATTTGGCTTTATCTACAGAAAGCTTTAATATTATGAAAAAACTAGCAGCCGCCCGCGACATCGTATATGTGAAATTCTATTCACAAATCCCGTAGAAACCATATAGGTATTTTTCGGGATAATAAGGAGGAGCTTATGGAGCAACATACCCATATGTTGCTCCATAACTCCCATTATTTCCCATTAAATTGTTTCAGTCGTACCAGAGATTATCCAGAACAACCAGAAAGACAGACAAAAATTTTAAAAAATCATGATTATGTTTTAGTATCGTGAAAAAAGCAATAACTCCGCCGTTGCCGGTCCCAAGCCCGGATGCAATAGGAGGAAAAGTTCAACGCGGCGGCGGTCTCAGGCGGTTAGAAATAACCTGACAATACCATGGCCACCTAGCGCCCATAAAGTGGTAACCAGTGACCGAGAGGAGTCAATGACCTCTAAAAGACTGATCCGGAAGGATGAAGGAGCCCATCGTGATTATATTCCCAAGAATACCAGCACATTTATGAAGACACAAAGTAAAGACAACAATTTGTTGAACAACCTGAATAACACGAAGTACGTAGTTGCCCTTTACCTTTCGCTAAGAGCTAAGTACCTACATTTCAGAGTACATAATTTGAACCACCACACATGTTATATAACGTTAATTTATATGTGGAGTACACCGTATTAATATAGTTGAGATAATAACTCTGTAGAACGTACGCGCTTACATGGACCAAAGTTGTATTGTTCCAAGTTACTGTATAAAGTTCGCAGTGTTTACGTGCGCTAGCGTTCCGCTAACAAATCCACCCGAGTGAGCTCCCTTCGCATGACGACCTTCCAATTATATAAATATCCGCTGTAGGTAAAGCTTTTAAAACATTCTGTAATAGACTGCGAGCCTGCAATAGCTAGACATTCCTCATTTAAATAAGGCTTAAAAGGAGATCGCTGAAGTCCGCCTAAATTCCAATCAAACAATTTATAATTTGTTTTTTATCTTTTGATTATTACTTTCACATAAAAGTAACTTGAAACCGATTTGGATATTAAAACATATTTAATTTTAGTAAATAAAAGTACAATCGTTTTGGATCTATCGCTCTACGAGATTGCAGTGAGTTGCAGAGCTTATTGCGCATTGTAAAAAAAAAATGCCTAGCCGACCTTCAAGTAGGTAGGAGATTTGTATGACTTTGAAAGGTAGCAACATTCAAGAGTTCAGACCTTCAACGATCCAAATACAAAGCGTACTTTTTTATATATTTTTCCTCTACAAAATATGAGAGATCATGTCCCTAATTGCCAGTCATTTAGTTTCGCGGGAACCCTTCAAAAACACCGTTAAATTTTTTAAGTGAACTTTAAGAATCTCTAACTAAGAGTTGCCTCGAAACTAATAGTTTGGCGTTTGAAGGAATGTTGAACCGTTGAAACCTGCTACGTTCCAAAGCCACCACAGTCCAAACTCCATAATTAGTATACCGTAGTGACTTACAGTAGGACCAAATGCTGTCAAACTTTAAGCCTTCCTAAAATGAATGAGGTATATCTGACTATCGCAAGCACTCGGTCCATAATTTTATTACACCGCCGGATCTCGCGAAGATATCTTCCGGGCTGAAACTTAACATAGAAGAGACGCGACAAAGTGCCTTTGAATTAAAACTGAAATGGTATGCGGTAAGTAGAATTTTCTTTCATACCTAACATACTTGTATATCTATGCAGCTACAATACAGTTCTACACAAAACTTGAGTTTCTAGTCTTATTATTTTACTTCGGAGGCTCTCAACGAGGGTTTCCGACTTTATTCTTTTATTGAAAAAGTCCATAAAAATTCATCATTTTAACTCAGATCCTATGAAAAGGAGGTATTAGATAGTATGCATGAGCCATCCACATGATTGTCTGTAATGGTCAAGAGATAAATGTACTACTTACGAGTAAATCTAGCGAATGTTTGTATCTTCTTTTGCATCTATTTCCATAATATGATGATAATTATGGTCTCAATCATTGATGCCTAGATCAAGACAAACTTTCAGACGGACAGATAATAAAAATATAAAAACTATTTGTGATCAGACTTTCTATAATTAACTACCTACCTATACCATTTTTATAAAGCTTTGTCGTTTTACAAAACATAAAAATTATTTCAATTTTATTTATTATTTTAATTTTTTGTCCATGTGGAAAAGAGGTAAGTAAATTTGGAATCCACGGGCTTTCATGCCAAAGGAGTGGCGGTAGGCTATTTCAGCATGACTCTCTTAATGATATAATAAAAAGGGCTCTTGCCACCATAAATATTCCTGCGCTAATCGAGCCGTCAGGAAGGTTTTTTGCGCAAAGGATCAGCCTGGCTGTCCAGAGCGGAAATGCAGTATTCTTGCCACCATTCCACGTGGGCATGATTTGTATAGTTATTAGGATAAGTTAGCTTAAGTTCCTTATTGTATTCTTTCTCATTTTATTTATTGGTATAGAAAAAATACCTAATGATAAAAAGGACACTACAAATTTCAACAACTGTAACAGGTGGCAAAACATAATACTAAAATCTTTAATTTTGAACAGTAAGTTAGGTTTTCCACGCAGATGAAGTCGCGGGAATTTACGTAGTAATAAAATACATTGGCAGTAAATGCAGAAAGCAACGAAGTTCTGGAAAGCTACTAATCGTGTTACAAGCGAGGCTTAAGTAATTCCCGCTTCTTGCATTACCGATGGACGTAATGCCGTCCACCGTCCTGATTAGCATTCTGCGCCGGCGTTTCAACTTCTATTCTAGTAACAATGTCTTCAGGCTCTTCAGAGAGCAGACTTCATTGACTTAAGCTATTCTGTTATTTTATTAGATTTACTTAACTCCAATTCCCAACTACTTTTATAAGACATGGACGAAGTCTATCCATATTCTATAGCTGTAGTTAACTTTATAAATTTACTAGCAGAGGTTTTTTTTTCCATAATTACTTTTTGCCCTTGTTCAGATCTTTATGTAATAAAGTTATTTTTATGCGATGTAGGCTTGCGCTTGACTACAATTACGCCTAATAGAAAGCATTATTGCAACATAAGTTGGAGCGCGCTTACCTAGAATATGCCTATTCACCCTTGCTTGGAACGTGTTTAAATTATAAGTGTCAGGAAATACAAACACCGGAAGGCTATTCCAAATGAGAATGCAAATGCCTTTATTTTAGTACTAGCTGACGTCGCGCGGTTTCACTCGCGTGGTTCCAGTTCCCGTATGTATATGGGGATAATATATAGCCTTCCTCGATAAATGGGCTATCTAACACTGAACGAATTGTTAAAATCGGACCAGTAGTTCCTGAGATTAGCGCGTTCAATCAAACAAACAAACAAACAAACTCTTCAGCTTTATAATATTAAGTATAGATTACTCCAAAATTCACTTAAGCTTCCCGTATAGACCGCAATAAAATCAATGGATCCTGTATAATAATAGCGCGCACTAGCCGTCAAAAAACAGGAATGTTCTCCTTGTGGTGTATTTGTAGTTTTTGTAGACTTAAATAAAATATTTCGTATTTTTATTAAAGTACAGACAGGTACTACTTTCCTAGTATAGTGCCTTTAGATTGATTCCGATCTTATTTAAACCGCACTGAAAGTCTAAAATTATGTAAAAGTATTTTACAAAATTTCATCTCTCTCAGGAATGCAAATCTTAGCATTCATAGAAGACATAATGTCTTCTACTATTATTTTTTAATGATATTTTTAAATTATAAAATTTTTAGGTTATATTTTTTATGTTATATTAATGAAACACACATTAATATAACCTAATAAAAAATAGGAAAATTACAATTTTTCGTCCCATAAGTTTAAATTTTTGCTACAAAAATTAGCCTCACATTCTCCAAATCACATTTATAAAAAAAACTCTCACTCTGTGTTTGCCTACGTGTGCATGACGTCATCCTGGAAAAGACAACATGCTTTCATTCATAGACACTAGCGTACGATGTCAAGGTGTCAAGCAAAAGTAATGAAAATTTTACTTAACTTTATTGACTTCACTCAAGAACAACAAAAAAGTCTATACCTAACAACATTTACATTTTCTCATTTCATTTCATCTACTGTATATTTACAAGAAAAATGTAATCTAGGAAAAAAAATTACTTTTTCTTAATGAATATGTCAAAAACAAAATATTTTTTGCTTCTGTAATTATTATAATTAAATTACTAATCAGTGGGGCAGCTGTCTTAATTATTAATTAGAAGTCTATAACTTTCACTGCGAATTTTCTCGAACTCGTGGAAAAGTTTATTAATATTTTTCTGTACCTATGTATATTTTCATCAAAAGTTTTACTTTCTTAGACTAGGCAGCTCAAAAGTTTTTCGAGAAAAACCAAACTTACACATGCCTACCTAACTACCTACGATCGAGGCAGTTAATGGCAGCGAATCCGCTAGCTAAAGCTAGTAATTAAATTGAACCAATATATTATGTAATCTGGGTTTTGGTGGTAGAATGTGGGTAGCAATACACACATTATTTTCTCTACACATACTTTTGTTTTGAATGCAACTTCATCTGATTGCTCAAGCGAATATAATATTTTATTTTTTAATCACTGATTTCGGCAGGGTTACCCCACATACTCCTTACCTGATCCTAAACCATATAAAAACCAAAAGACCCTAACCTTCCCAAAAAGGCACACTACTACTAAGTACACCGTAAGTGGCAACACTGGTCTACGAGTATAACTGGCGGATCATATTGCTCGGACTTAGACTCGAGGAGACGCGCACGAAATACAAAAAGGTCAGTCAGTGTGCCTTCACTATATTTCCCGCTTTTCACCTAAGTATAACCTCAATTGTACAGTCCATTAAAAACAAAAACTTACCTTGGCGTCCACCAATCACAGTACATTATAACCCTTACTTTTATTTGTGTAAATAAGTAAAACATAAACTTTAGTATGGCATACCTAAATGTAATGAGCATTAGAAACAAGCTGGTGACACAAGAGCTCCATCAGCTTGAGTCCTAATGTCAGTAATTGTAACTACCAGCAGAAATTTGGCTAGCAAAGTCACGGGCGTAGACTTATCATGCAAGAAGTCAGAATAGTTATTATTTATCTAAATATGATGAGCAATACAACAAGGTAGAAGGTAGATGTAGGAAAAATAGAATAAATGTAGAATTGAATAAAAAGAGTCTGGACCTGTGAAGAGGCTAATAATGTTACTCGAGAAGCTAATATAATTCTCGATGGATATCGCCGCGTCTAGCATTCCTGATGGCCGCTGTCCGTCCCTTTCGTCGCTTAATTTGTATTCCAATCTCACCGCTGGAAGCTCTATGTCCTTGTAACAATACCTTGTACAAAATAAAAGCCCCGCACGTACGCTCGCTGAAAGGTGGACTTCCTGGAATTACGTCAGCAGATTTTTTCCATCCACAACGGATTTAGTGTTGAACTAATGTAATTCGTTTTTTGAAAGCGAGTTTTGAACAAACAATTTTCTAATTAAAAATAACTATTTAATAAAAACTTTATGTACAAAAATAAATAAATGTATTGTACTAAATAAGCTTATAAATATTAACATTGTAACATGTCTTGTACTTCGTCCGCGTGGAATTCAGTTTTTCACAAATCCCGCGGGAACCATGAACTTTTCCGGAATAAAAAGTAGCCTATGTGTTAATCCAGAGTACAATCTATTTCAATTCCAAATTTCAGCCAAATCGCTTCAGTAGTCGTAGCGCAAAGGAGGAACAAACATACACACTTACACAAAATCTTTCGCCTTTATAAAGTTAGTGTGATAAGCTCAGGTATATAAAAACATAATAATCATTTAGGTACATTAAATACCTAAATGATTATTACATAATAATCATTTTAAATGATTATTTTTTGGCAACGAAGAGTTTGACAAGAAAAATAATTCTAAGGGTTTGTTTTGTTTACATATAAGATATCTTACGGCCATCTTTTAAGGCTATTCATCAAATTATAGTTAATGCATATCCACTGAACCGGCAAGCCATCATTTTTCGCTGGTGGGAGGCTTCGGCCGTGGCTAGTTACCACCCTACCGACAAAAACGTACCGCCAAGCGATTTCGCGTTCCGGTTCGATGTCGTGTAGAAACCGATTTTCATCCTCCTCCTAACAAGTTAGTCCGCTTCCATATTAGATTGCATCATCACTTACCATCAGGTGAGATTGTAGTCAAGAACTAACTTGTAAAGAATAAAAAAAATTTAAAAAAAACATTTTTTTTGTAACAGTCCGCCATTATACATAGACGTGTGGGGGTCTTACCTCTATATTTCCTTATCTAGTTTGTTATGAAATTAATTACATAGTACGGCTCGATGACTCAGTTGATAAAGCGCATACCATAATATTATTTCATTGTCACCATAGATTACCAAGTATTTTAAAATAAAAATGAAAATGTTTTTTACGCATGACCCATTAGGGCACAGCCGGGTTTTCGGCATTCTCCTTTGAGTTCTATCGCACGTCAGGAAGTGTTTCGTAATATAGCTTTGAAGTCAGCGACACTTCTAAGTATAGGTGTGGGTGTGTGTGTGTGTCTGTGTGTGTGTGTGTGTGGGTGTGTGTGGATACATACCCTGTGTTTAGAAATGGCTCGGCACTGTGATTAAAAAATTGCATAATATATTCCCAGGCACTAATATATTCACGGCAGATAATATAACTCCATCGCTTAATTCGTATTCCGGCCTCAGCGCTGCAGTCTGTAAGCTTGTTCTTACAACAATACCCGGCACAAAATAAAAGTCCTGCACGTACGCGTTGAAAGACGGACTATAACGTTAGCGCGGTTTTTACTGCACGCCTGAAACTATTTCCCTGATAAAAACACTAGTTTGAAATTTATATTTCAATTTTGCGGGCATTCTATGCTCTAACGCTTTAGTCAGATTTTTTTTACCGTAAACTGGCGCGATGTGTACCAGTTGCTTCACATCAACCTTACATTAAACGTGTTGCGAGTAAAAGAAAGTTGCGGCTTAATTTTGCGTATTTTTTGTTACGAGTACGAGTAATTAGCTTTTAGCGATGTTTGATCTGTGATATTGGCAATCGTGATTGACAGGAATCACGCCTGGAGGGCTATTTTGTTATGATAGGCGTCCACAGATCCGCATCGTACGTATGATTTTGATGCGATGCGTCCGATACATGAGATGTGGATAAGTGTACTACCTACGCAATGTTTTGTATAACTCGAAAGTGCGAGTTTCGAACTCACCTCTATCTTTTTCTTTCTATAATATCATGTTAGACAGAAAGAGATAGAGGTGAATTTGAAACTCGCACTTACGAGATAAATATAACATCGTTACAGATTATATCTGGTGACAAGCGAAAATACAGACTACGATGAAATGCAGCTTGGTTGCAATTTACTCATTATTTTACGTTTACTTATTTTTCTCATACGCCATACACCGATATAATTTTATGTTATACATAATCTTGACATGACACTAAAATCACTATACATTATACAGTAAGGTTAATACTTGCGTCTTATTTGGAACCTATGAACTAAAATACCCTGAACAGATTTTCATACAGATTTACGTAGCCACCTAATTGTAAATTACAGTTGAGCTTATGATGGACTTTTTGCTAATAATGGCTTTACAGTAATATTTATAGAAAAACGCAATATTTCACAGACCTAATTAAAATAAAAATTTGCATTAAATTTCTTGTGAATTATTTTATTTTTCTAGACAATTTTTTGACAGTATTTTCTTTGCCGCTTAAATCTGTTGTTTGTTCATTTTGAAGACACTATTCCGTCGTCGTCGTCGTTGTCAACCCATATTCGGCTCACTGCTGAGCTCGAGTCTCTTCTCGGCCAATAGTCCACCACGCTGACCCAATGCGGATTGGCAGACTTCGCACACGCAGAGAATTGAGAAAACTCTCTGGTATGCAGGTTTCCTCACGATGTTTTTCTTCACCGTTTAAGACACGTGATATTTAATTTCTTAAAATGGACACAACTGAAAAGTTGGAGGTGCATGCCCCGGACCGAATTCGAACCCACACCCTCCGGAATCGGAGGTAAAGATTATATTCACTGGGCTATCACGGCACGGCACTGTTCCGTAGCATAGGACTATTCAATTACTAAATGGATCTGCCTATTGAATGGAACTGAATGCACTGATATTTCACAGTCACACTGTTGTGGGCTATATTGCTTAAATGTTGTATATTCCTTTGTCCCCTAACATCTTGAAAGTCTTGTTAGTTACAAGCTTTTAATAATAAAATGTATTCATTTATAACGAGTAGGTACTTGGGAAAATGAGTACCTATAATATCTTCGGTCGGGGATTTAAAACCCCGGGCGGCAACTTTGAGTTTTCACGAAAACTTTATGCGTAATTGATATTTAGGGATCGTTTACTTTTCAGTGAGGAGAGTTAAGATACAAAAGGAATTCGCTGTTAACTTGAATTGTTAAGAAACATGTGTAATCCACAAAATTTCACCTAATATAATCTCTATTGTAAGCAATTATAGAATTACTTATATTGAAGGTTTCCTTCTTTTTATTTTACGCCTTACTCTATTGTGCACTAATTTTAGTTTGTTAAAGTAAAGTTTAGTTTGAGACACGTGATATTTAATTTCTTAAAATGCACAAAACTGAAAAGTTGGAGGTGCATGACCCGGACCGGATTCAAACCTATGCCCTCCGAAACGAAGGCAGAGGTTATGTACACAAGGCTATCACGTCTCTTACAAATATTAGTATATTAATATTTAATTATATATTACACATATATTATAACAAAAATCATGTATCTATCAGCGTTTAAGTTTGTTTATCCCACGCCATGGAAATAGACTATATATACCCTGGGTTAATACATCTGTCGATTAGTAAAAAACTTTTCATATTTTCTTATGGGAGATCAATTAAATAGAAAGTCTGAAGCAGGGCGGATATAAGGAAAAACCTACTTACTCTTGGTAAGTAGGTTTTAATCAGGAATTGCAATGCGGAGGAAGTTACGGGTATTCGCTAGTTTAACACAAAACTGAAGCTATTTGGTTATTTGGGTAGGGATATTCTCCTACATACAACAATAAGCAATTGTGTTTAATTAATAATTATGAAACATATTTTGTAATTTCAAATAACATTGTACGTTTACATTTAGTTTTAACTCGAAATACGGCTGGACTAATTTCAACGGAGAAAAGCGAGGAGAGACGTCATTACAAGTTCATTAGGGATAGAAAGCAGAGTTGTTGTCTTTTATCGCTAACAATAACTAATTGCGAGACTCGGGACAGTATTCATAGCCGAGTTTGTTTTATCTATTCCAGAATATCAAGAAGATCCGTTTCATATTGTAAGGCTTGGGAATTTTCCATTATTATGGTTAAAATAAGCTATATATATTTATTTATTTACCTACCTAAGTTTAATTTTATATTTTACTGTATTTTTTAGATTGAACAGTGTATACCTTTGTGATTATACAAAAACTGAAAGTTCGTCTGGCCATCCTCCTAGGATGGTGTCGATCTATAGTAAGTAAGATGGTAAATTTCAAACAGGAATATTGGACATTTACATATTAATTGAGACTTATTATAGGGATGCTGTACCGGATTGAGATTAGATAGTATGAGCATGGATACATTCCAAGTCACGTCAAAGAAAACCATCCATTATGAGGACTTTCAGTTTTAACTGTGCAGTTCCCTGTTGTGCCTACACACGAACGATTTAACTCAACAATTCGATTGTACAGTTAAAAATGCAGGTCTGTAGCCCGCATTATTATTCCATTTCAAGACGACCTATTAAATAAGGAATACGTATTTCTCCTTTTTTTTAATTATTTTTTTGTTTCAATGTAGCAGTATGTATAATAAAGACTCAATCTTCGACATCATGTACGCTCTATGGGTAATTTATAAGCAAATACACAGTAGGGAGTGACGTAACACTTTATCGCATTACATTTTCATAAAACGCCCGTAGCCATCATTTATCAGGTGTTGTATTCCGTTGGGTAAAACATTTTACAAAACATTTATTTGCAGCGCTGCACAGATTTACATGTGGACTGTACTCATTAATTGAACACTTAATCCAGCGAGAAGAATATGTCCATATAATCAGAATAATATGTATTAAGTGCCACAAATGGTAAAATATTCCCAATAATTCACTTTAGTAACAGCATCCTCTCATTTAAAATTTACCGAGATAGGGTAATTCCGGACTCATTATGTGCTGTGATTTTCATCTATTATTATGAACTATAAATGTGTCGAGTACTATTATTATGGACTATTAATACTCAATCATTCAGTGACCTATTTAAAACTAAAGGACGACTGTGACTTCGTTCACATTTGGATTATCTGGAAAACAGTTTTTCTTTTATCTATATCTATACTTATAATAAAACTCTTCGAATTTTTTACAATTATTCGCAATTTGAGATATTACTTATACCATTTGTAATACAAACGTTAGCGTGGCGTAGAGTACTACTAGCGCCATCTAGAATCTATACTAATAATACAAATTCTGTACATTGAAGTTATTTTGAAAAATTTTGTTGGGGGCATTATATAATCGATAATGAAGCTAAAAATATTTTTTTTTTATTATTTGCCTGTCTGTCCGTGTTTTTTTGTTATTCGGGCATCACGCTGAAACTACTGAATGAATTGCAATGAAACTTGGCACGGTTTAAGACCATAATACGGAAAAGGTTGTAGGATACATTTTATTGCGAAAATAAAATGAAAAGGGGGTGAAATTGGGGTTGAAAGAAAGTCCTTCATTTTTAAAGCTTTAGAGTTACAGTACATAAATCATGAAAAAATACGAAATATAATGTAATTAATTTTTTTTTTAATTCAACCCATAAAGTGGTGAAAGTTTACGTTGATTTCCACGCGGACGAAGACGCAGGCGTCCGCTAGTATATTTATAAAACGAAGCCTCAAATCTACTTCTATTAATTATACTATATTATATTTAACTATTATTACCATTTCCTATATTCTTTCCTGTAGATACTTCCGTCAATAAGTTTGCACAAGATGTAGAAGCGTGATAAAGAACAAAAAATTTAACTTTCATTCACATTTTCCATAGTAGAAATAGTTAATTAATATTGTATAGCTTTTTACCTATTTGTTTTCACAGACCACATCCCCACATCTTAATGTAATAAATTACACAAGAAAAACCAACAAATGTCCTCTATTTCGTCTTGTACACCTAAATTATGGCGTACATTACCACTAAATGGAGCTTCAAGATAGAAAAAAACACAAAGAGCGTTCGAACAACAGACTGAAGTACTCACATTCTAAAGAAAATATATTTTGAGAATCAAAATATGAGCTGTAAGCATGTCGTGAATCCTCACGCGGTATGTAAATAGTTTACATCGTGTGTTTCCACTTCCCAGTGTAGTAGACTAAAAAAGACCCCCAGGGATCGATATTTAATATCGGGACAGGCAGGAAAAAAATACAAAAGTTGTAAAGAATTAAACCCTTTACTGTGCGATAAAAGACTAAGGTATTCATATTACAAGGTCCAAGTATAATAAAATCTGAAATTCAAATAAAATGTAAATTCATTTTTAACCGACTAAAAAAAGGAGGAAGTTTCTCAATTCGACCGTATATATTTTAAGAAGGTATTATCCTATAATACTTATACAGAGTGCTCGGGAGTGTTTCCCATGACTTTAAGGTGTTGACAAGTCCACTTGTAGGAGTCGAACTGCACAACTATTATTTTTAACTAAAATAAGGGTTCCGTTGTAGTACTACGTACATTCAACATTTTATTTTTTCATACAAAGTAATTCAAATAATTCCGACTATCCAGGTAACACACGCCTTTATCTATCCTTGCATTAAATAAAATAAAATAGGTAATCGTTATGATAAGACTGTCGATATCGACGAGATATTGCAACTGGGAGTCCGCTTCACTTGTAAGCTACTTCATGATATTTATCAATGAATAAGTTTGGCTAGGTCATAATATAAGGATGCGACATAAGGGACACAATTTAAGATCCATTTACAAAAGAAATATTTTTACTCTGAATATGTTCATTTTAGACCACATGGTTCTTAGACATTTTTAATTAACTTTCCTTAAAGAATTTTTCTTAGCCTAGAGTTACGGGAAATACTCCCGAGCACCCTGTATAGTGTAAGGGCACGCAGCGTATAAGTCACAGTCGGGCCCTCTGTTTGTTGGCAATTTTTTTCAATTATTTTACGTTCTTTATAACTGAAAATGATAATGAAATTAACTCACTTACTCAAGGAATAGGGCTGCTACGTCTTGTTTCGTTTGTTTAAGATTTTCGGTCATTTGGGAATAAGCTGTATTGAATGGACCTAAAACTGTACTTTTTGCATGACCTTAGTTCTTTATGATCTCACTAACACAATACCCTAACAGTAGTGCATATTATAATTAACTAAAATCTAATTAGATACACACCTAAGCTCGAAACCTCTATAGAAATGACGTGGTAGGGTTATATAAGCTAAGTTTATGTAAGCTCTACATTTTTTAACACTCAGGACACTGATTAATTATTTTATACTATAAAATATGTTACGTGCGAACAAAATCACCGCAAAAAATAATCCGACTTTAGCGATTCTACTGAGCGCACACATGCAAAATTTTGTGTTTACTCACATTATATATTTATGTATATATACTTTTTATACTTCCTAAACACACAACTCGACATTACAGACAATATTTAGGTATTATGTGTTTAAAACTTTCGTTATTTAATAAGCGACTAAATGAAATTAAGACAATTATGTACTTGTCCGCCTCAGTTTTGATATTTGATATAAAATATCGTTGCCTCAGGATGTTATTTGAATTCACTGGTGAGGAAAAATTGATAGAATAGAAATCTTACCTTGTTTCACAAACATAACCCGCCTACGCATACCAAGAAAACACCATTAGACCAATGTTTGAAAGACAAAAAGCAATATTTGCGCTTTCTGAGCACGTTCAAGTATCTTCAAGTTATATTTTATCCTATTACCTACTACAGTAAGTTGTTGAAGTGTTCACATTACTGAGTTACCTAAATGTAAAGGATTTATGTTATACATATTATATTATTGATAATGTTTTGTGTTGTAATTGTTGTTTATCATAAATCGTTTAGTGTGTATGGAGAACATGTCGGGCAGAGGAGGTGAGTGTTAATGCATTCTACAGGGATCCGTTAAACCTAGTCACAAGTCCTGGGATCTGCTCGAGATGTTTCCTCTATCACAAAATAATAGTACAATCACTGTCGCTGCTACTGCTGTTCTGCGGGTTGAACTTATTTTTTAATGTCATAAAATCTGTATCTCTGAAAAAACGACTTTGTTGTTTTCTTCAAAAAATGCCAAAAGTTCGAAATCAGTTATCAAACCTCCCTGATAATATCAAATTGAATTATGTACTAACTGACCCGGTGAACTTCGTACTAACTAAATTTCCCATACAAAATAACATTAATTTTTCTTCAATCACCACCCTGTACCTTTTTTTATTATTATTTACAAGTAAGCCCTTGACTACAATCTCACCTGATGGTAAGTGATGATGCAACCTAAGATGGAAGCGGGCTTCTACACAATATCGTACCGGAACGCTAAATCGCTTGGCGGTGCGTCTTTGTCGGTAGGGTGGTAACCAGCCACGGCCGATGCCTCCCACCAGTTAAAAAGTAAGTAACTTCTGAGTAAGAAGAATAAATACAAATAAATAAATAAAGCCTTTCTTGAGTTTTCTAGGTAATTAGGTTTTCTAGGTTACCTTATAAGAAAACAAGAAACGTTGCTCTTATGACAATCATTAGATTATTATCTTTAGAATTTTTTAATTTTTTTCATTTAGGTACAAAATTCCACAGCTCTACATTTTATTGTAAGTATCCCATAGTTTGAAATTAAGAGCAGATAGGCTTTAAACAATCTATACTAATATTATAAAGCTGAAGAGTTTGTTTGTTTGATTGAACGCGTTAATCTCAGGAACTACTGGTCCGATTTGAAAAATTCTTTCAGCGTTAGATAGCCTATTTATCGAGGAAGGTTATAGGCTATATATTATCCCCATATTCCTACGGGAACGGGAACCACGCGGGTGAAACCGCGCGGCATCAGCTAGTATAGTTATAATAGAATCGTTAAAATAAATTCATATAAGGCATTGTGGATATGACAAAACTAAATTCATACAAAATTTATAGCCAGTAAACGTCACAGTTTTACTGCGTTTATTAATTTATTAATTTTGTTGACAATGTAAATTGTTTGTGTAATTATTATCTGTTGTACACAGTACACAGTTCCTCATACAGTTTATTTTACCTTTTTGTGCTCGTGTGTTACTTTTATATGTGAAATAAAAATTCAACAGGTTTATTCAGAAAATTCAATTATCTGTGAAACTCCACTTGCATAACGAATGCCGTATAACGAGTTAGTTAGCTGAAAAAAATGACAGCGTAACGGAATTAAACATAAAATACAGTTGATTATTGTATGAAATCTTCTATGCAATACATATTTTATGTATTTTGAGTGGAGCGGGGACGTGACTAGATATTAAAGTCACATGACTACGCGTGATGCATTTTGCACATATACATGTCTTACTTGACAGTTCTAGTTAAAATAATGTCGAATTTTACGTTAAACGTACAGCTCGTGCAATGTAACTTGACACCTGGCTCGATCATGACTGTACAGTGTTTGTTTGGTTGTGCTTGGTAGCCAGAGGACCTAGTGGCAGTTCGATACCGTGACGATCACGTTAACGTAAACGCGAATTTCTAAGGAATTGAAACAGCGCCATCTAGTGGCAGTACTGCATAACTGTTTCAATTCCATATAAATTAGCGTTTACGTTAACGGGATAGTGACAGTATGAAAAAATTGAAAACTCCCACTAGGCACACTGGTGTCAAGTTAATGTGCACGAGTTATAATGTAATATAATGTAATACTAGCCCCAAGGTTTTAAGCGCGTAGTTCTCGTTCCCGTGATAGTATACGGGGATAAAATATACCCTATGATGCTCACAAATAACGTGACTTTCTATTCGTAAAAGAATAAGAGAAAAGAAGGCAGAAGTCATATCTACTAGGCTATCGCGTCTCTGTATACTTGGTATACTGTTCTACAAACATAGAAATAGTAAAATCAGATACATAGAACAGAATAGAATATAATGTCATTCATAATCATCCATATTGTATTGTGCCCAATGCTCACCACTTCTCTTTCAAATATAGGGGTGGCTAAATTAACTATTCAGGACCAATGTAAACTGATCTAGCGCAAACATTGAAAACCGACCTTTGTTCGGAATTTCTGCATACAATTAATCACAATTCACGAGGGCTACGATTTGATGCGGTCGAGTTAACAACACAATGATCAATCATCTCTAAAGGTCGAAAACAACAAATCAAATATAGAGACATTTTGTTTTATTTATCAAGCCAACGCCCGCGACTTTGCCTACTTAATACCTTTTAATTTAGTTATAATATCTCAAATGGACTAATGCACCGTTATCCATGAAAATTTCCAGGCAATTTGACTTTTCTGACTGTTCCAACAAATATTATATTTCATCATTATCAACCCATATTCGGCTCACTATTGAGCTCGAGTCTCCTCTCAGAATGAGAGGGGTTAGGCCAATAGTTCACCACGCTGGCCTGATGCGGATTGGCAGATTTCACACACGCAGAGAAATAAGAAAATTCTCTGGTTTCCTCACGATGTTTTTCCTTCACCGTTTGAGACACGTGCTATTTAATTTCTTAAAATGCACACCGTTGAAAAGATGGAGGTGCATGCCTTGGACAGGATTCGAACCCACACCTTCCGGAATCGGAGGCAACGGTCATATCCACTGGGCTATCACGGCTCTTTATTATATTATATTTAAACCATTCTATACAAACCCGTTACAAATTCTAAGTATACTTAAACCCATTACTACTCTATCTATTAGTGAAAACCGCATGGAAATCCGTTCAATAGTTTTCAAGTTTATAGTGAACAGACGTGACAGACAGACGACGCGCAGAACTTTGTTTTTTTATATGTACAAGTATGATAATGAAATATAAACGGCTAAGACTCACATGATTTTTTTCTGCGTATGCTACTTTCGAACCCATACGAGGTACTTAATCATAAGGTTGTTCATGCAACGTGCGGGAGTAAAATCGCCGGCGGTTCACATGGCCGCGGGCAATCCTCGTTGTGAGGGGGGTGAGAAAAAGGGTTTCGTATGTGTGCAAAACTACGAACCCATTTACTAATTTTAGAATTTTAACACTTAACTATTCTGTGTATGTGGCACGTCGATTCTCTTTCTACAAACGCTAACGCTTCGGAAATTAAAAAATGTATGGGAATGACATTTGCTATCGATACGTCACATGATAAAGTTGTCAATCGGATCTGTCGTTCTCATACATTTTGTGAGTTTTCGAAGCGTTAGCATTTGTATTTGCGTTGAGAATCGGCATGCTCCGACACTACCCTGGCATACTCCGACAATAACCACGTGAGTTTTAGTCGATCATATTTCAACGGAAGCCACGCGGTTTCGCCCGGGTAAATACCGTCCCCGTGTGAATACAGAGATGGATGGATTATGACATTAGCAAATAACGTAGCTTTCTTTCCAAAAAAATAATTTCATAATCAGTTCAGTAGATCTAGACATAACCCCCTACAACCTCACAAAGTTAACCTCTAATATATATTATTTTAAGTAGAATAACACTCACGTTAGTTTGAAGTCTTAAAAAGGTTAATTATTTAGGGTTTCTATATCCTTTTAAAAATTTAATAACATTTTACAGAACGGCGACGATTAGGGAGGCAGAGGGCGGGCGGCACATAAGTCATTGTCAGAAACTGCGTCCGTAGACACTTTTCTGCCATTTTTTGCCGCTATGGCTTCACGCGATCCTTTCTGTACATACTCGTACATACTTGCTTGTTGAAATCGAGATAGAGATCCTGAAAGATATTTCGTAATGAAAACCGAAGCATTTTTGTAGATCTACATGTATTGTATTTGTATTGACTGCGGTCCTTCATAAAATCTTATTACTATTGAAACCCCTTTAATCATATTTATAAACATAGATTAAGATTTAAACTTCAATTTTGTGCAAAGCAAAGTGGACCTAATTACTACTGTTTAATGTTCAGTTTGCAGAAAATTGAGGTTCACATCTTAATCCATGTTTATAAATGTCGCCGCTTGAGCAATGCCGGATTAAGGTAACCTAAGCAATCATCCTCTGTGGACCTCCTATTCTTAAGTAAACTATAAAGAATTAATTAAAAAAAATGTTTTTTTTTTTTATTTTTTTTTTTCAGTTGTCACTGGTGCCTCCTAGACGGGTTGCCCTAAGCAATTGCTTAAAAAGTTTATAGTCTTATCGAGGACTGCATCATCATTATCAACCCATATTGGGCTCACTGCTGAGCTCGAATCTCCTCTCAGAATGAGAGGGGTTTGGTCAATAGTCCACCACGCTGGCCCAATGCGGGTTGGCAGACTTAACACACGCAGAGAAATGAGAAATTCTCTGGTATGCAGGTTTCCTCACAATGATTTTCCGTTTGAGACACGCGATATTTAATTTCTTAAAATGCACGCAACTGAAAAGTTGGAGGTGCATGCCCCGAACCGGATTCGAACCCACACCTTCGGAGGCAGAGGTCATATCCACTGGGCTATCAGAACTGCGTTTGAGCGAATATCTTAAATCACCGTAACTAAATCTAAACAACATCTAATCTATATAATCAAACTAAAAGATAAACAGGCTTACCTTCAGTTTGCTGTGTTTGACTATAAAATTATCATCTTATCAGTTGTTAGTCATAATGAAAGTATCACGTGATGACCTAGTTACAATGGTGGTCTACAATAGCACGGTGCGTTGACACTATTGATATCTATACCATAGCCAGCATAGAGACACAGTATTGAAATTCTATAAAGAGATAATACTATATCCAGGGATCTTCAAACCTATTGTTATCCTGTATCGACGTTGTTATACGATGTTTTAAGTACACACCTACGTAGGTACCATATAATAACGCTAGACATACATAAAAAAAACATACATACAGCCGAACGTAGAACCTCCTCCTTTTTGAAAGTCGGTTAAAAAAATAAAATCATCACATTATAGTATGTAGGTATACAACGTACTAGTACCTCTATTTACGGGACAGCGTTACAAGTATTGTCGAGTGTTCTTAGGGAAGAAACCTATAGGTATAGATGAAATCCAAAAACTTATCTTAAAACAAATTTTGTTTCCGTTGCACCTAGTATGATGAAGTTTATTCCCGTATTTCTAAAATACTTGCTACTACGAGTAGACATCCGTGGTCTCACCCGCGTAGTGCCCATTCCTGTGGAAATACGAGGATAAAATATTCTATGTTACTCGCTTATAAAGTGGCTTTTCATTGATGAAAGAGTTTTTAAAGCCGATGCAATAGTTCGGAGCCTATTCGTAACAAACAAACACAAAATCGAATCTTACCTCTTTATAATTTTTTTTAAAGAATATTAGCATATCTTTTAATATGACAAATATTCCCATTCCCCTCCAACTAGTCGGAAAAGATTGTGTGGGTACGATAATAATTCAGCGGGTGGAGATCGAACCAGGACCCCTCAGTAATGAGCCCCTTTACCGTTAAGCTATTGAGGCTTGTTTTTTAAATATTTGTTTAAATTGCTCCGTTAAAGATATATTTTATAACTTCTGGACCTAATTAGTTCGTAGCGTAGAGAAAGAAACCGTAGTAGTTGTGTTCTATAACGAGGTATTTTTATAATCGTGAGAGAAAAATTTTAATTGAATTCTATTTCTAGCGTAGGTACTTCAAGTAAAAAAGTAAATTTTATTTTATGAAATGGATTAAGGAAAGCTGGTGACTTAAAATTAGAAGGCACCATTTTCATATCCTTGTTAATACTCGTTATGTATGAGTATCTATATTTATTTGACACTACAACTAACTATGGGCGGGGCACATACTTCGAAGAGCCGATGGACGTAGGGGTCCCAAGTTGCTAGAATGCCGACCAAACCTACCTAAACTAATAAGCGCAGTGTTGGTTGACCCCCTGACAAGGTGGACTGACGACATCAAGCGAGTCGCAGGGATTCGCTGGATACAGGCGGCTCAGTATTATGATGATTGGAAGTCTCTATAAAAGGCCTATGTCCTACAGTGGACGTCCATCGGCTGATATTATGATGATGATGATGATGATGATGATAACTAACTAGTGGCGTAAGAATTCCATATGAAAAAAAATAAAGATATAACATTATAAAAATAAATATTTATTAAAGAGTATTTGCCATAATAGCTTTTTAATATTCCCAATTAACTGGAAAAGGTAGGTACGACAAATAGTCCAGTATTTGGAGATCGAACCCATGACCTCTTGGTGTTAGACCAGCCCCTTTACCGTAGATCTATTGTTGCTTCATATTATTAAAAGCTTGGCAAATATACTTGAAAAAAATCTCTTTAGAACAATCATTCTCAAATTACCTTTAATTAGGTATTTAATTTTCAGTCACCATTGTTTAGAACTAAAACTAAATGTAACTTACTTATATGCACTATCTAATAATTCAATCAATTAAACTACCGTCATCCTATGACTGTTTCGTTTAGTTTCCTATGCACAATAGCTTAGTTAGCGTAGTTTTTAACAACCGATAAATAACCACAAGGAATTGTTATAAAAAAAACATTGCTTCAGCTTGAAATGAGAAAACATCTTATTTCCAAAGCTAAGCTAAGAAACACCGAAGGTATTAAGCAAAAATCCGTAACGACCGCAATATAAATTACGCTATTAAATAGCTACCCGCTATAATTTTGTCCTCGGAAAAAACAATATAACAAATTAAATAAGTTCTGAAAAACATTAAATAATAAACGTGCTTGAAAAGTTACGAACATTAACAAACATACCGAAACTTTGTATCCCTGAGGTACAGAATTTCTTTCACAAAACGTGCAACCATTCGCAAAACATTGTACATTTTAATACAATTCCATAACAGGGTTCACTTCAAAATGTTTAGGATCACTTGTGCACAGTTAGTTAGTTATACGTCGTCGGCGACGCGTAAAAACATTACGCAGAAGTGCGAACTGACGCCTCGTAGCAACTCGTAGCAAGAGATAACGCAACCCGTAACTCGTGCCCCGTAGCACGTCGTAGACTGGCGTGAGAGCGAGCTACGTCTACGCTAAAAACTCCCGTTCGCGCAATCGCAACACTTCTCTGCCTTGATGCTCTATTAAGGACGAATGCAAACACTACTCAAGGCTGTGTGGAACAAAGTACGGACTTTCATACCCATATACGAGTGTTTATAGAGCCATCACGTGTAATATGTCGTAATGGAAATCAGTCTTTATCACAACCTAATTGATGGTAAAATTTGATTGACTCGCAATAAAATACTTGCTTTTCATTTATTACGATAAAAGTTTAAAATTATGAAAACCGTCATTTTGTGTTATTTACATTAGAGAGTATGTGCAGAACTAAATTCTGTTTCTTAGGTTTTGGCTTTAACTAACTCTTATTTTGTCTCCTTCTTCCTAGTGCGGTCCCAATGTGGGGTCCGCTTTCCGACATAATCTCGCCCACTTAGCCCGGTCTTGGGCGTGACTTCCTTAGTTTTTTGGCACTCAAGTCCGTGTGTACGATATCCAGCCAGCGCTATTTGGGGCGATCTCGGGCTTTTACTCCAGGGACTGCCATATTCAGACATCTACCGACGTACCTAGCTCTGCGGACGTCTTGCAACGAGACCATACCATCTAAGACGGGCTTCCTGCAGCTTATCTCCGATATTACGGACATTGAGCCTACGGATGTGCTCCATCCATCGTAGCATTTTCATCTCCGTGACTCGGAGTTCCTGCACATGCCTCAGCAAGGTTGACCAATTCTCACAACCGAACAGCAGTACAGGTCCTATTACAGTATTGTAGATAACTTCCTTGAGCTTTAGCGGCATTCTGCGACCACATAGAACACCAGTTAGGTCCCGCTATTTCGACCAAGCAACACTTATACAGACTTTGACGTCGTGGTCAATTACACCAGACTCATGCATGACGGACCTGACGTATTTAAAGGATTCTGAGCGATACGCTCTTTCCCTGCAGATGTACTCTGAGGTACTCTGTCTTCGCCACATGTTTAAGAGTTTAAGACCGCCGTTCCAATGTCTCTTTGTCCCTATTCACTAGTGCGATATCGTCCTCATACATTAGAAGCCACGGTGGTGAACCGGTTAATTTGATTTCTCGGCCCACACGATATACTTACGTTGACTTTAAAAAATAAATAAGTTTTACACTACATCGTTCAAGCCTATTCTTTCGTTAGCTTCCATTTTAGACTGCATCGTCACTTAACATCCGGTGAGATCGCGATCGCAGTTAACTTATCATTAAATAAAAAAGAACCGTTATCTATTACTATTTTAATATAAAAAAAACATTTGTTAACTAATTAATTTACTAATTTTTGCTGGCTGAATTACGAGTACAGTACCAGTATAATAGGTAAGTGCCTGATGTGTTTAATTTTTAAAAGTCTGGCGTCTAGCGCCTGTGTTGTATGGGGATATTGAGGCTTCAAATATGGTCATAATGTTAGACCTATCTGGTTCAGTTTATAATGCCTTGGTTTTCAACAATGACCAACTTGGTTCGATTCCCAGGTCAATTGAGAATTTTAAATTATCTAAATTGCCGCAGATATGGTCCCACCGAACAGTCAGAGATGTGTGAAATATAAACTTGTGCAAGTAAGTCCGCTACCATCTTATGGTTCGAGAGCTGGTCGACTTTTTAGGTAAGTATTTGAGCAAAGCCTCTCCTACACTACCCTAACCCGGAACTGGAGACCAGGATGAGGAGTAGTGGAAATTAAATCTGAAATTTTATTTTTATACCTTTGTGTGTTTATGTTTGTTACTCTTGTAACAAACTGCTTTGCTGCTGAACAGGTTTGGCCGAAATAAGATTTACAGTAATTTATAAAAATGATAGAGCTATAGATTAATAAAATTAATAAAAAATACTGTAACGTACGCGATGAATTAAAACCTTCTCTATCTTTTAAGTTTGCAGTTAAAATTAAATTACGGGTACGTGTACTTATTTTTCGCGGGGACGCAGCTAGTCTCAAATAATGGCAAGTTTCATTTGAATTTAAACAGTAGTTTTATCGTGATGCCCGATCAATAAAAAACATGGACAGACAATCAGACAGACAGACAAAAAATTAAAAAGAAATATATTTTGGCTTCAGTTTTATTACAATAAAAATGTATAAAAGTGAGGAGTCATCGAACCTGTATAACTTGGTTCAGAGCCACCTTTTATGCCGACAACAACTTTTATGCCATATTAACTATTTCTCCAAATGGCTTATTCTAGTTGGCCGACACTTTCAAAAAGAGCCCAAAAATGTCTGAAAAAAGGCACCTTTAAAAACCTTTGACACAACTTGTCACGTTTCAATCTATTTATGGAATCCACGCCTAAAGATCATAGCACAAGGGTCAACTCGGAAAGGGATCGTAACCAATAATAATTTACTATACTAATATCGGTTACGTCCCTACAAAATCACCGCAAAAAATGATCCGAATAAAAGGCTACAACACTGAACAGTGAACATTATGGTCGCTGTTGACCACTACTAACATTGAGTTGTTTATAAATTTTCTCTTTTGAGCACCTCATTTTTCATGCTTTAGTAACACACCTAACAGTATTTTAATATCATTGATCGTAACCGTATCGTAACTCGCGGTCGAGTAAGCGTCGGGCCACGGTAAGCGCGTCGACTAGGTACTGGACTGGTAAGCTTGTTCCGAATCGAGGCGATTTCGTTATGATTCCGATTAGTGTGCGTTACAGAAGTTTCAAACGAAGAGTACTTACTAGACGGCTCGAGTTGATACGGTGCCAATTCTACTTCACAATTGGTATTGTGTGCTATGGCTTTTGTCATTTTTTTGAGGGTGTGCGGCGGATAGCCTATTACTTCTCCGTCTAAGCAATATTTATACTCTGTGGGATGACCTAATTTCTCTGTCTGCAGGTTGTGGTGACAAATGAGGACAGAGGACTAGCGTAGCCAGTTTATGGCGAATCCCCCAAATTGCGAGGAATCGCAACTCAATTCGAATTAGTTTTCTGCGGGGAAACGTAAACACAAAAGGTAAATGACACTTTGGACATTTAATTTTTAGCAGCAGTTTTGAATTAAAACAGTGATAAGAAATAAAACTAATACATACCACGACACTTATTTATTACCTGCGATCAGAGACTCAATAAAATCAGAGTGATTTCAGGAAATTTTAAAAGAAAATTTGATGTTACAAGCCTAATACGGAAAAAGCTCTAATAAAAACTTCACAATTTTTTTAATATTTTCAAATTCAATTTTTACAAGTGTGGAATTTATGAAGAATTGAGCATTTAGATAATGGCAATACTACAGAGGACTGAGATTGACATTATTTTGACAAATTCACGTTGACAGTTGACACAAACAATCATTCTAGGCATGGCATTTGACGTTTGCGCTGGTTAGAGTACAACGACCGCGAGAATTTATTATTTTAATTTATTTACATTTTGTATCCATCCAAAGTTTGTGGTCAGTCGTAATAAACTTACTAGTTTTAGTGATTTTAACTACTTACTACAATGAAGGGAAACTCATTAATACGTATTCACGAGTGTTTCATTCTGAGGAACGGTAAAATAATTAAAGAGGATCTCTGGATACGAAATGGTGTTATAGTTAACCCTGAACAAGTATTTTATTTGGAACAAGTTGAAGCTGACATTACAATAAAAGCGTTTGAAAATTTAATAATAGCACCCGGATTTATAGATATTCAAATAAATGGTGAGTACCGTTAGCAACCTACTCTTAAAAACTGGTTTGTATTTTTGTGCATTTTATAGATTATGTACATATGTATGAAACAATAAAGGGTCACTTTAGGTCATGACCCTTTACCATAGGTTATAAGAAATTTTAGACCATTTCAAAGTTATTGATTATTTTGTACTAATTCTACAGCCACTAAGTTGCCACAACTTTTTGATTGAAGTTTAAAGAATTCTATTTTAGCTACTGAGGTTTGTGCATTGTGTACAAAACTTGCCCCCCTACCCTTTTACAAAATGGAAAAAAAATGAAAATGAAAACAAATTAAAAATTTTTATTCATTAACTAAGTCTTACAAACCAGTATCAAGGCCCTGTAATAGGTGAAAAACCCGTATGACTGGGTGCCCCGCTCATTCACTACACAGATTAACCATAGTTAACAAATAACAAAATCATAGAGCTTTGCTAATTTTTTTATTTAACAGGAGGTTGGGGAATTGACTTCTCTTATGATTCTGAAAATGTGGAAGAAGGTGTAAAAACTGTTGCACAGAAGTTGTTAGCACATGGAGTGACTTCATTCTGCCCTACCATGGTTACATCAGACAAGGACAAATATGCAAAAATCCTGCCCAAGATCAAAAAATCCCAAGGTGGACGAGACGGTGCGACTGTACTGGGTGTGCATCTGGAAGGGCCATTTATATGTCCAGCAAAGAAAGGTGCCCATGCTGACCAATATATTAGAAACCCAGACAAAGTAAGTGATTATTTTGTTGTAGGATGCCTCTTAGTCTCACTTATTAGTTGTATATCTAAACTAACATAAAGAGGTAAGATTGGGTTTTTTGTTTGTTTGGTACGAAACTACTGGACCAACTTTTTTTAAAACTGATTATTAGAAAGCTACATTATAAGCAAGTAACATAGACAATGTCTCATCCACATATTCCCAAAGCAAGGGGAACTATGTAGATAAAACCATGGAGTCTGCTACTGCTGAATATAATCATTATTCTTTAGTAGTAGTAGGTAGTAGTCCTTGTTGCCCATCAGGGCATTATTTTTTCCAGTGTGTGTTAGTGTGTTGCACATGAAATAATTAAAGTAATGAAAACCTTGTATCATAAAAGTTTTAATTTTAAGATCAAGTGGGTAATCTGCTAGTTCCTTATATATATAAAAAAGACATCTCTATAAAATTTTAAATTTGTGTATTAAAATTAAAAGCAAAAGTAAAATTTTAAGCTTTGCAGGTTTCCTCATAATGTTTTTCCTTCACTGTTTGAGAAAGTGATATTTAATTTCTTCATAACTGAAAAGTTGGAGGTGCAAGTCCTGGATTTAAACCTACCTACACACTCCAAAATGAAGGCAGAGCTGTGATAGGCCAGTGCACATGAATGCACTGGGATATCACAACTCTCAGAGTTTTATAATACAACAGAATATATTTATATACAATGTTTTGCAATGTTTATTATCAAAGAAACATTTTATCATTGGCCTACATTGGTTTTATACCACACTGCAGGATACTGAACTCTTTATCTATATTGACATAAATGTTGCAATATGATCTTATACTTGCCAATATTAATTGATTTCATTAGGTAATTTAATTTACGGATACTGCATTTTCATTTGTGGTTATGCACATTTTATATTAATTATTATTTTTAGTTGAAAAATTCTGTCAGCAATAATAATAGGTGCTTAATATTATTTTTTTACTAGCAGACCTGGTCAAGCTTCGCTTTGACTTGATTGCACTTATTCACTAAAACTCTCTGTAAAAACCATTGTCGTACTTCAATTAATAATCTAAAAAGAATTAGCCAAATTGGTTCAGCTGTTCTTAAGATTTACCCTTAGCAACACATATAGCGATTAATTTTTTTGTTATAGATTAATAAATCCACATTTTTACCTTACATCCTTAGGAAACTCATGTTATAAGCCTTTGTTATTGCAGTCTATAATCTATTACTGTGCTGATTTCTTTCAGATATGTTCAGCCTTACTGAAGTAGGTATAGTGTAACTAATCCTAACTTATTTTTAGAATATTGTATATCACTTTGTAGCAGAAGTGAATACCAATGAGGTGTTTGAGATGTAAATTGGGTTCAAGTATTAATAAGTACTCAGGTGCGCCTATAATGGTGGTCAGAAAAACATACAAATTTATGTTCATTCATTCATTACCATAGCCTATTTTTACAGCCTTATAAAAGAGGAGATATGGAGCTTAGACACATCATCCTTCTCCACCATGAACCAATGCGGGTTGGTGGGGTTAGGGTGATGATGTTAAATTAATTGATAGCCATTATCAAATGTTATGATAATGACTGTGATAGACACCCTACAGAGCATATAGGGTGTAGCACCACCAAATTCCCATCACTGAGCTGAGAATTTTAACTGAAAATTTCATAGAAGATAAACTCAGTATCGCAAAGCCCAACCCAAGATTCGAACTCAGAACCTCATGATCCGCAGTCCTTCCCTCTGCCCCGCGCGTACGAGATCACACCCGCACAGTCCTTTCCGCCCGCATGTCATGGGAGTGTCATCAACAAACTTGCCAAGCTATAACAAATCCAAATAATTTGTTCCAAAAAATGTTACCAACATGTTATATTTTTCAGGGTTTAGAATCGCTTGAGGAGGTGTATGGATCTCTAGACAATGTAAATATTGTGACAATAGCTCCAGAGTTACCCGGCGCCTTGGATGCGATAAAAGGGCTGACAAGTAAAGGCATTAAAGTAGCTCTTGGTCATTCATCTGCCAGTCTCGCCCAAGGAGAGGAAGGCGTCAAGAGTGGTGCCAATTTAATAACTCATTTATTTAATGCTATGTTGCCAGTGAGTTTCTATTTACGTATTATTTCATTAGTTCAACTAAAGATATAAATCTCGAATAAATCCAAATAAGTTATACAAGAATGTCTTTGTCATGTCATATCTTTTTTTTGAGATACCTTATTAACATGGGCGTAGCGAGGTATGGGCAGGGGGGGGGCTGCTGCCCCCCCTAGGTGAGCGGTCGATCTATGGGGCTTCATACCAAATTTTAAGATATTCAAAGATTCAACTAACTTTGTTTCTTCGATACGAAAAAGTGACTTTATGTGAATGTTTCGGTTTCGGCCGTAAAACTAGTTTCGGGGGCAGCTATACTTAAATACTCAATTCAAGCATAGCTGCCCCCTATAACTATCTTATAGGATAGAATCCTGGCTACGCCTATGCTTATAAGTAACCAATCCGCAAAAATCTCCCTGCAAAATTTGATCTATGTGGGCAGGTCAAGCGGTGTTTGATATTGCGTAACCTTTCGCTTTTAACCGATCAATTTTATGATGAATTATTTAATTTATTAACTCAATTCAATGATTCTTAATTAATTTGCAGTTCCATCATCGTGACCCTGGTCTGGTAGGCTTATTAGCATCGGCTACAGATAAACAGGTGTATTATGGAATAATATCTGATGGTATACACACTCACCCAGCCGCACTTCGAATAGCCTGTAGAACTAATAAAGAAGGTAAGAAATTAAGAATATTTAAAAAAGCCTCAAATCATCGGAATGTTATTGACAAACGAATACATCAACCAACCTTCAATAATAATTGAGTTAGTCTTGCTGGATAATTTTGTACAGGCGCTAAGCTAAACCTACCTACTATATAAGTCAAAGCTAAGGGGCCATCTCATAACTGAGAGAAAGAAAGAAGAAAATATTCTTCAGACATCATCATCATCAACAGCCGATGGACGTCCACTGCTGGACATAGGCCTCTTGCATGGACTTCCAAACAAACCAGTCTCGAGCTGCGAGTATCCAGCGGTTCCCTGCAACCCGCTTGATATCCTCGGTCCACTTAGTGGGGGACATTATGCCATGAAAAAACAAATAGTCCATTATTTATTTTTTTATGAGATAATGTTTGGCTCTATAACATTCAGTCAGTTAATGACAATGACTATAACTGACTGATTATTGAGTACTCAGTGACATAAGATGTAATACAATCAACTATCTGATTCTGGAGTACTGCTGATTTTTTCTTGAAAGAAAAAACACCTCTTAATACCGTTTAAGGTAACCAAGGGACCTAATTTATTTTTTTTTTCTAGGATTAGTACTCGTCAGCGACGCGTTTGCAGCACAAGGTCTCGCAGATGGCAGTTACCGCATTGGCCCCATGGCGGTGAGCGTGGAGAACGGACGAGCCTACGTCGCTGGTACTAAGACCCTTTGCGGTAGCACCACGGCGCTCGACGAGTGTGTCAGAACCTTTAAGGAATCTATCGGTAGGTATTTTTCATCCAATGCCTAAAAAAATATTAAAAATAATTGTGAGCCGTGATAGCCCAGTGGACCTCTGCCTCCGATTCCGAAGGTGTAGGTTCGAATCCGATCCGGGCATGCACCTCCAACTTTTCAGTTGTGTGAATTTTAATAAATTAAATATCACGTGTCTCAAACGGTGAAGGAAAAACATCGTGAGGAAACTTGCATACCAGAGAGTTTTCTTAATTCTCTGCGTGTGTGCAGTCTGCCAATCCGCATTGGACAAGCATGGTGGACTATTGGCCTAACCCCTCCCATTCTGTGAGGAGACTCGAGCTCAGCAGTGAGCCGAATATGGGTTGATAATGATGATGAATGATGATAATGATGATGAATGATGATAATAATTGAAGAGTCAATTGTGAGCATTTATTTACGTTTAGCGAGGCGAAATAAAATACGTAAACAACCTGACCGTGACTAAGTTACATGTTAAAGAGAAGATTTTATACTTAGATATGTTACGTGCATACATTATCACCGTAATTTTGGGTTTACTTTCATTATATATTTATGAATACTTCGTTTTGTACACTGACTGACCACATAAAACATAATCCTCTAATATAATCTACATTATAGACAATATTTAGGTATTATTATTTTTAACTGTTGTTGTATAGATACTATGCGACTACCTTTGTTTGCCTCAATTTCGACAAACTAAATTTCATGCTAGCACCTGATTAGCAGACCCCCGGCGATTTCACCCACGCAGTTTTCATTCCCATGAGCAGACGGGGATAAAATATAGCCTACGTTACTCGCTGATAATGCAGTTTTCCAATGGTGAAAGAATTTCCAAAATCAATCCAGTAGTTTCGAAGACTATTCGTATCAAAGAAACAAAAGTTCAAGACTATATTTTATATTACAGGTTGCACCTTAGAATATGCTCTGGAAGCTGCATCACTGCACCCAGCCAAGGCTCTAGGCATCGACCATAAAAAAGGCAATTTGAATTTTGGCTGCGACGCAGACTTTGTTGTCCTAAATCCTACCACGCTGAAGGTTATGTCTACATGGATAGCGGGAGAGATGGTTTTTATAGACGAAGATATTTCAAATATTGAATAGCAACGGCGTTACAAAACGCAAGTTTATTATGTATAATTAATTGTTTATTTGCTGTTTACTCTTTACTATTCAAAACTCTGCAGCAACGCTACACGAATGCACTAAGAGCCTGCGATGATCTCATATCATGGTAATAAAAAAACTACAGTGCTTTAGGTGTATTGACGGCCTCCGTGGCGCAGCGGTATGCGCGGTGGATTTTCAAGACGGAGGTCCTGGGTTCGATCCCCGGCTGGGCAGATTGAGATTTTCTTAATTTGTCCAATTCTGGCTGGTGGGAGGCTTCGGCCGTGGCTAGTTACCACCCTACCGGCAGAGACGTACCGCCAAGCGACTTAGCGTTCCGGTTCGATGCCGTGTAGAAACCGAAAGGGGTGTGGATTTTCATCCTCCTCCTAACAAGTTAGCCCGCTTCCATCTTAGACTGCATCATCATTTACCATCAGGTGAGATTGTAGTCAAGGGCTAACTTGTAAGAATAAAAAAAGGTGTTTTTACATACTACTGTAGTAAAACTTCTTTCAAATAATATTTAAAAAACACGCTTTTACGCACTATACATTACAAAATACCCATATCATGGGGGTGCATTTCAAATAGGCCGTCCTTCATCTTGGACGTCCGCCATATCGGATTTAAGTCACGTGACTATTTTTTTCGTATTCCTGACAGCAAACCCTTTAATTTGATACCCATATCATGGGAGTGCATTTCAAATAGGCCGTCCTTCATCTTGGACGTCCGCCATATCGGATTTAAGTCACGTGACTATTTTTTTCGTATTTCTGACAGCAAACCCTTTAATTTGATACCCATATCATGGGAGTGCATTTCAAATAGGCCGTCCTTCATCTTGGACGTCCGCCATATCGGATTTAAGTCACGTGACTATTTTTTTCGTATTCCTGACAGCAAACCCTTTCATTTGATATCCATATCATAGGGGTGGATTTCAAACAGCCAGTCCGCCATCTTGGGGAGGCCGCCATATTGCATTTGTAATGACGTTTCTTAGCTAATCGAAGACCGGGCAGTAGGTCAAATTAAGATTAGAAGATTTTCGTACATACATAATTACAAGGGAAGCTAATAAAAGAGTGTTAATATAAAACAATAATCCGAGAAACTTGGAAATTTCGCGTCATCTCTTGTGTCGGACTTGGTTCATTTCACAAGCTCCTCTTAGTTGTGTCGTAGTTTAGTAGTGTTACTAAAGATGGCGCCTGTCATTTCATTTTTTTTTAGAGCTTGTTTCAATATAGTTGCTGTGATAGTCACTCAATATTAAATTTAATTATGGCATTTTTATACAACATTAGTTATAAGGAACAACAATAAGTATAAGACACTATGTGACATTGCAATACGTATCCGTATTATTAATCTTTGTGTCGCCGCACACGGGCTACACGCGACAGCCACAAACGCCGCTACAAGAAGCAAGAAGGGGCCACAAAAGTAGCTGAAGCTTGTGGCCGGTGGCCGATACTTGCGGTCGGTGGTCTGCTACTTTGTTAACCCATACATCGTCGTCGTCGTTATCAACCCTTATACGGCTCACTGCTGAGCTCGAGTCTCCTCTCAGAATGAGAGGGGTTAGGCCCCTAGTCCACCACGCTGGCCCAATGCGGGTTGGCAGACTTCACACACGCAGAGAATTGAGAAATTCTCTGATGTGCAGGTTTCCTCACAATGTTTTCCTTCACCGTTTGAGACACGTGATATTTAATTTCTTAAATGCAGTACTATAATCAACCCATACATGCAGTATCATAATCGCCAGAGTCGGCCACCAGGCCGGTGCGGGCCACAATAAGCGAGCAGCGACGATTGTAGAGTGTGGCGGCCACCGACGTCAACCGTGTGCGACGAGTCCATATAAAATGTATGAAAACTACAGGAAATATGCTGGTAGCGGCGTTTTGTGGTTGTGGCCGGTGGCCCGTGTGCGGGAGCCCTAAGACCTATTCTTAACACTGGAGTTAATTCCTTCAATGTAGCACACAAAACTACCTCTAGCCCCCCATGACCTTACCAGGGATGCGGGTAATGATCCAGTCAAATTAGTAAGTTTACCTCTGAATTTGAGATACCAAATCCCGATTGCTATGGAGGAATGGGTATCTCAAATTCCGAGATTCTTATCTATTTTGACTTTTTTCTTGTTCCAAGATCAAATTTACATTACAACTGAAAATGCTAATTTTGATATTTTACTGTATAGGTACTATTTTACTCTTTACTATTTGTTTTTCACAAAGTAAACTTAAAATGCAGATTTTGATATTTTACTGTATTTTTATTTAGTTTTTAAATTTCTCCGGGACTATTGTCCTGCAAATGAAACTGTTGAAATATGCATCAATGTGTATTCCTATTACGTTAAATGTGATAATATATTCAATTTATTATTTTACATCAAATTTATATACTTACCACAATAATGCACAAAGTGCTTATATATTTAAAATTAAGTTTATATTATAAAGAATTAAAATGAAATTTTATTACAATATTGAAGTTTAATTTGATCACCTCACAATTCCGTATTAATGTAACTTAGTTTAGTAGTTCAGTTTTAAATTAAAAACGCCTTGTAGTGGCATGGAAAATCTTTATTGAAGTAAATATATTTATAAAGTCAGTACAATTTAAGTTCAATAGTTTCCAAAAATATTAAAGTGCAGGTTGCTGATCACCTGGCAATGTTAAATATGATTATTTCTTAATTAAAATACAAGCTAATATTGAGAAAACTGTAATATGTGAATAATAACATGTATATACCTAAATAAAATCATGACAAAAATATATTTTAGGCAGGCTCTGAATTACACTGCTCTGTGATGTTGTTGTCATCCTGGCCACAGTTCACAATACATAATAAAACTTAATTACATATTAAAAGGCCGCAACGTCACGTGACAATTTGTACTCGCCATAAATGACGAGCGCCACCAATGGACCAAATAGGGTAGTTGACTTTTTAATATAAACAATAATAATTTCGTGTTGTACATGGAATAAGGGTCCGAAATATATCGATATCAATTAATAAAAGTTAAGGATTTCTTATAAAACTCAATTTACTTAACACGTATTTTTTCAAATTTTCCAAACGTCAAAAACGCTGTCGTCCATTTTGTGACATCACTAACACCCTTGATGTACTAAACGAGAAAGTCCATTTGTATGAGATATATTGTAGTGACGTCATGAAACAGTTGAAATATAGACTGTCATGGCCGACAGGCGTTTTGGCTCGTATTGTCAAAAACATATTTAAAAACTAATATTTTCATGTAATCACGTCTCAAATGGACTCAAAGCGATAATGAACTTAAGACATTTAAAAAAAAGTGTCAACTAGCCTATTCCCAAGCGACATCGACGGCAGACTAATTTGGTCAAAATAAGATGTGCAACTAGTCAACAAAAAACTCTACGCCTGTCCACACGAAAACATGTGCAAAATGACGACAATGTACGCGATCAATTCCTGCGGAACCAAGTGGACAGATACAACTAGTTGGGCATCTTAATTTTACAATAAAATCAATTTACAAACTACGCAATGTATATTCATGTATACAATAATCACTAAGTGTATGAATGTATAATAATGTAAATACATTTTCATGAAAAAACAAAATAATATCATGGAATATTCAAAGAGCCAAAATTTTTGAGATTAACTCTACCTCGATATTATTAATTTCTAAGATCTAGGCACAATGCAGCAAAGACTCCTGTATGGATATAACAATATTTTTCGTTGAGTGTGGGGCAAAGTAGTCTAGTATATTCAACACCATCACACAAGGTATAGTATACTGAAGTCATTATCTGAGACTGCTCGCTCCGTGGACACGGCAGCGGCTGTGGAATACTGATGCAACGATAGGAACGGAACGGAACGGAACGGAACGAAACGAAACGGAGCGGAGTCGTGTGGCCGCAGTCTAGAGAACGCTTTCAGAGCCTGACTTCGTGTGGATGCTGTTGCGCCCCGGCGACCAGCCCTTGCGGCGAACCGCATACAAGGCAACTACATCTAATAAATCTTTAACGCTTACAATTTTTTTTTTTCAAACTTTACGGAGGGTATTGTCTGTTAGGTATAATTTGTGTCACCGAAGTCCACCATTATACATACACCCCGAGTGGACTAACTCCTAAGTTTAAAATACTTTAACAGAATAAAATTATTGAGCAATATATTCTTATGAGAATATAGTAGACATTTGCTCGGCTGCACCAATTCTATGGAAAAAATCTTTAAATCCTAATATCAAATACCAATGCACACTCCACAAATGTCATTTTCATATCAGAATAATAAAAATATTAAATTATAAGAGTTAATAATTAAAAGAAATCTTTGGATCAAAATTAAAATATGCATCCGGAACATGCACATCAACACACAACACAAATTACAATAAATTTCATTCGTTATTAATGTAAAAATGACAAGAAACTTAAAAAGTGTAAACTTAGAATAAACTTAAATCTAATTTAAAAACGAAAGCCATTTTAAACATACACCTAACACAGGAACATACGGATTTTGCAAACTATGTAGTAAGTAAAAATAAAACTGTCTCACATTACGACAAATGTAAGCAAATCAAATATAACGCCGGCGTGCATTGGTGCAAAAGACTGGTCTCGACGACTGGGCCACTACAAGTTACAACTGAAGGTAAAGGTAAGCCTTCCGTTCTTGCGACCGCAACCTGCGACCGCGACCTGCGACCCATTTTATATGGAGCATTAAAAAAAACTGGTCGCACGTCGCGGTCTCGGGCTTTGTTTAGTGTTCCATATAAATTCTTACTAAGCAGTGGGTCGCGCGGTCGCAGGTCGCGGTCGCCAAGAGCGGAAGGCTACCTTAAGTATTCTACAATACACCAAACCAAAGCACAAAGTGAACTATAGTAATTAGTTAAACGAATATATATCATTTCTGTCTACATGTGGCGTATTGTGAGAGTTACATAGATTCATTATGATATGTTTTGTTATTTACTGAATAATTTGCGTGATGAATATATTCAAATGGCTGCTTATGTGAAAAAAATTATGCTTACAGTTATATAATCAAATGAATTAAAAAAATAAGATACTACAATACGTAAATACCAAGAATTGTATATTAAAATATTTGTACTTTTACTGACTAAAGGAAAAAACATTGGCAACTGCTAATAACCCTACAATTGTAAAAAAAATAACTTGTATAATGTAGATTGAAAATGGTCTTCACAAATTCGTTCACTCTAAATGTGGAATGCAATTAGAATTCTTTAACAATATTAAAAGGTATAATAATATATTAAATTTTTTTATAATCAGCTCAACAATGTATATAATCTATAATAATTTAAAAGCCTAGATCCAAACTGTGATATTTATTGCACAAGCACTCTGTGGCTTACACTTCCGACCGGAATAGAGCTCACAACCTTAATTGTCGGTTTGAAGTGGAGAGACCAATGAGTCGGTGGTGTCAAGGTGGGTGAATATCTACATGACTAACGCGCTACGTACATACGACACGACTTATCGTACAGTGAAGACTTGACGATGACTACAGTTCACAAATTGAACGTATTCAGTTTATCAGAGCGTAAATTAAATGTCCACTAATTATTCGATCGCTATAACTCGTTAGGTAAGCAGGTGATCAGCTTACTGTGCCCTAACCAGACCGAAGATTGCGAGACAAATGAAACTCGGCAAAACCCACCCAGTCAGAATGCGGTCCGATAGTGAATATTAGATAGTACAGATTGATGCCACACTCCACCGGAACCATCGAGCCGTGCTTGGTGCCACAACATAGGCAATACGCCCACCTCCAATAGGGAGGGTAACATTAGAGCTCACCTTGTGCGCTGCAAACCCTACTAATATCTCATTATCTGGCACTAAGTCTCCGCTTGGCCGAAATGCACCCCGGAGGCATTGAGATATCATTTCACTCTAAAGTAAAACTCATTAACCCTCTATATTAGACGTTTAACATTAAAAACATACTAAATAAACGAGTTAATACAAAATTTAGAACCAATAGATGTTCCGCAATAAAAATGTTTTTTTTACATCACCGAAAGAGTTTATTAAAACAAAATATCAATCACAAATCAACATTCCAACTACGACTGAGTTCAGCAGGCAAGAAGGTTTAATTGCTTGGAAAACTTTTCATCAGTCAGAAAGAACCGTTTCAGTGCTAAGGAGATGGTCCACGCCCTATACATTGTTTGCCCTAAAAAATGCGGTTGGTTTTCCTGACTAGATTAATATTAAATTCTATTATTTATTAATAGTCAATAATACAGAATTTAGAAATAGCGGGGTTATTGCATACTGAGTACCATAACGTCTTATTACCTAATAATATCTATCTCGAAGATTGTGATGTGAAAATCGTTATGAAACCCCGCTAGTTCCTAGATTTTTTAATTTAATTAAAAAAATAACTTTTTTCATTAAGTTTTTCGGTATTTTTCACTTGGGGCAATTTTGGGCCATCTCTGTACAGAGTGAAATAATACCTCACTTATCCGAGGTCACAGGATCCCGTAGACGGCAACCCATCAAAGCCAGAGCTTGAAGCGAGTCCCATAGTGCCAAGTAATGCGATAACTACATCTACTGAAGTAATTTATTGCTGGATACATAAGGGAATATAGATTCAAGAGAAATATATTTACCAAAAAATTGCTTTTAAAGTGTATATAGGTAACTTTTAAAGATTCCCGAGAAAGGCTACTGTAATGTACTCTAATGATACAATTATTATCAAGTAATGTCAATGGACAATAGATACCATTTGACCTGCCATTACCCCATGACTAAGTGCTTACTCGCTACAGCATACGAACATACGAACATACAGCCGGACAACGAATCCCTCCGACACGTCCCTAGGGCGCGGCCTAGGACGCGGCCTACTCTGCACTTTGTATATCAATTGTAAATCACTAACGTCTACGTAAAACTTCTACTCCGACACCTACATAAGATACATGGCAAGAACAAAAGGAAACTCTGTCAACGATATAGCGAGTATCACCGAAACGACTCGACGATAAATCAATAATATTATACAAACGATAATACTTTCGGACACGCGACAACGGTGCCGATGTAATAATAGTTTGAAAAGTTACACGTAGGTATATTTTTAAAACTTCAAATTTATTATTATTGAAATTCACACATAAAATAGTATAATTTGTAAAATTATCCAAAACTTATCACTTTTAATAATTTTATGCAACCCTAAGCAATATTATTATTAGCGTCAAACGCTCCCTTTGGGGCTCATTAAGTTATATTTCGGTTAATTTTACGTCACTAACACACTATAATTTTGACCAATGGACAACAAATAATAATTGAACATTATAATAATATTAAAACCCTGAATATTAATAAAACAAATAAAATTGGCAACAATTAGTAACTAATTATACACATGTTATACAATAAAATAATTACTATGTGCATGCACAAATATCGTAAGAAAATAATTTGGCAGTAAAAATTCGTAAATCTAAAGGCCCATCGCACTGGCCAAAAATACTATAAATATAGGCCTGGAACATATTATATTAAAACAAAAAAAAACAGTTAAACGACAAAATCAGAGTATTAATCACACCTATCGTCCGCGAAGGGTAATGACTCATTTATAACCTATTTAAAAAAAATAAAAGAAAATAAAATTCCCTAATACTATCGGGACAAAAATCCTGAAACAAATAACTTAAAAACAATAAGAAAAATAAACCCAAAAGTTACTCACTAATAAATAGAGGATTCAAGACTCAACGTCAAAAATTTAACTTATCCACTGGGTAACGAATAGCGTAGTTGACACATATCAAATTTAATATAAACAATATTAATTTCGTTTAATACATGGAATAAGGGTCCGAAATATATCGATATCAATTAATAAAAGTTAAGGATTTCTTTTAAAACTTAATTTAAAAATCATGTATTTTTCAAATTTTCCTAACGTCAAAAACGCTGTCATCCATTTTGTGACGTCACTAACACACAAACGTCTAATTTTTGCAAAACGCTCCATTTGTGTGGGATTTATTGTAGAGACGTCATGAAACAGTTGAAATATTGACTGTCATGGCCGACAGGCGCTTTTGCTCGTATTGTCAAAAGCATATTTAAAAACTAAAATTTATATGTAATTAAGTCTCGAAAAAAAAAGAATTACTTTAGTAGAACGATAATGAACTATTTAAGACCATTTAAAAAAAGTGTCAACTAGCCTATTCTCGCTTCCCGTCTCCCTTCCCTCGCCTTGTGTAGTATAATGTCTCTCTATTATTGCTCATATCACATTTTGTGTTGCTAATGTATTTTAAAACTGTTCCAATACGCAACAAAAACAATATTACTAATTAAGTACACACATTAAATTACACGTTAACTATTATTATTATTATTACTAGTGAATTGCTATAATATATTTTTTCATGAATGATAATAATATGGCTCAGCAATACACATATGGTTTGGTTATGATGTTAATTTTTTAATACCAAATAAAAACATTTTAAAAATAGCTTAATTAATTTTATAATACATAGAAATTCAGGAACTTAATATTGTTGAAAAATATAATATAATATGCTAAATATTGTTTATGTAAAAGGAAACTTTTGTCTTTTATTTCATTGACATCCGAATCACTAGAGAGCACTTTAAAACGAATTGTAAACAAAATATCACACTCATTTTAACTTTAGGTGGTCTGGTTAAGTACTTTATCATATTGCAAATCTAGTAACGAGTAGCTAAGATTATGAGGATTTTCGTTGCAGTCGTAGTTAATTTTGTTAACAAATAAAACTTGCAAAATACTAATCTTTGGAAGACGAAATCCTCGATGGAAATGTGTATATGTTTTTTTTTAATCGTCGTTATGATTTGCAATACATATTATTTCACCATATCATTATCAGTAATAATATCCAATATACATCAAACATCTAAAAAGATAAAAACCAAGAATTATTTATTACATGAAATTTTTGTTTTTTTTTTTTATAATTTTACTCTACTAACCACAATTTTAACATTTTTTTTTTGTTCTACTACCTAAACATTTTATGAATCTCAATTTTGAATTTTAAATGTGGGTAGCTATAAAAATATATATACTTTGGCGAACTGTATACGAATTTTAAACATATCAATTTGTAGAAATAAAATTTGTTTATAATGGCACATTCATGGATATATTATAGTGCTAGTATAATATATTTTAATTCAACGAAGAAATACGGCACATTGAACTTTGTTAATAGCTTTGTGACGACGTGTACCCGTTAATACGTTAACTAATCTATTATAATATTTAAAATTCCCAATTTTCTTTCTAATCATCCTATATGCACGAAAATGCCACCTTAAACAGTTTCGTTTCGTATTGCTTTAATTATTATCAGTACAAAGTTATTCAATTTCTTTAGTAACAGTGGCTTTCCAATATAATTAGCATAAGATAAATTTAAATTAACCAAACGGTATATATCAATATTATAATAGCCTAGTGATGAAAAATTTTCAAATATATAGGCTCCTAAAAACAAGAGTACACGAAAAAACGTTTTGTATAGACACAAGAAATCTGTAAATGGTAAATATATTTTAACGGACAATATATAATATTGTATACGCGATTAACCTAAATTAGATGGCACGTTAATACAGTGTCGCCTCCTTTGGTCATAATAATAATAATAAACAAAATTTTTGCTAACAATAAACTCAATTGTGCGTTTAGACGTGACTTTCCGAATATTCGCTAGCAGAGAAACCAGGGGCGTAGCTACCGCCGTATCAATGATACGGGCCCTCCGGGCTATAGGGGCCCCTTACATGTAAAAAGCAAAAATTAGTAAAATTTAATCCAGACACTCTGAATCTGGTGCTTTCGGGAAAAAAAAACTGCCTTTGGAGTTTGAAAATGACAAAAGTAAAAAAAAGCAAATCTCTTTTTTTCCCCATTTGAAAACATAGGTTAAAAAGTCAGTCATATTTAATTTAAGCAAGCATTTTATTTCTTTTGTGAGAAATTTACTTTTCATTTGGGGCCCCTCCAACTAACTTTGATACAGGGCCCCAAGGCGCGCTACGCCACTGAGAGAAACGGTAAAATTGCCAAAAAAGTTATTGCTCTGGAAGCAAACGTATACAATCGGACAGTTTGTATGGAGCCAACGCATGTACTATCGAGGCGACACACCACGCAGACCCCTAATTGACATGTATTATTAAACTTCACCCGAACTAGGAACCATACCAGCTGCTAAATTTAGAAACAAAATAGAAATTCCAGTCAACAGTCAGGAGTGCAAATATGCATCGATTTGATCATAGACTAATCATATTTGGCAGTGAATCATAGCGCTTGTCCGAGCCTATAGCCCACATCTATACTGAGCGTTTTGTTCTTGCCTTAAAATTAAAAAAAAAAAAAATATTTAGCAAACAGTGCTGTGTATACATCCGATCGGCATTCAGTAAAAAACCAATGTCAAATAATAAAAGCAAAACTATCCTAAATATGAAAACTCTACAATCAAACTTTTATTTTAATCATTTCATAACGTGCATATTGACTGGATAATAACATATGTAAACAAATAGATATTAGCCTAAACTTTGGATTGTCTGTTATTACAACTAAATGCAATCATAATAAAAAAAAAATGTGAAATGAAGTAAATCAAACGTATCCAGTACATTGTGGATTACACGTATCTACTAGCAGTGATGCCAATTTAGTCTTTAATTAATATTTTATAACATATAAAGACAAAGAAATGGGAAAATTGGGATCACCGTAGCAAACAGATAAATGTGACTATCGTGAATAAACACAAAACAACAAAAAAGTAAGTAATCAAATACTGGTTTAGCAAAAATGTTAAGCTTTGTAAAAATCAGCAATTAAATATAATAATAATATAGGGAATAAATGTGAGATCTTGTAGTATGCAGACTTACAGCCATTGAGTTATTCCTCAGACAATGTAAAGGGTGTTGAGGACTAGAACGTGGTGATTATTCTTAGCGAGGGTCACAATGTACCCTTCAGAAGTGATCTTCAAGCCGCAGCAGCGAGACACCTAAAAAGATACAATAAATTTAATTAAAAAATTAAAAAACCTGACTGTCTAACTTAACTGTAGTTTTTTTGAATATGGTGATGATATACTATTTTCAAATCCTCATGATGAGCCCAGGAATTTAATATCCATATTGCAATATTCGAAAAAAAAGATTTTTTTTCACCTCGAGTCTATAGCGTCTCAAAATCACCGTGTTAGCTTTTTTTTAACTTCACCTATCTAAGAACATTTGGTTTATTATGACGAATCTAACGATATCTTAATTAGATAAATCCGTTCAGTGGTTTGGAAGATATGAAGTAATAACGAATATTACATACATACAAGATACGCGCGAAAAACATAACCCTTCTTGCAGTCGGGTAAAAAAACTCTAGTGCAACTGCTAATGCCTTTGTTTACAATATAAACGTCCTATATGTAATACCCAGCTAGCTCTGTACAATTTACTATTTTATGTTTTCTAAGTTTAATTTGATTTGGCCAGTTACCAGGACCACTCAGCAGCAACACTCCACAAAGTTATTTAGTTCGCTTTAAGATGAAAATCCAGTCCGAGATATAGTCCGATATATGTAAAATATATATAGTCCAACAGATATAAATAAAACTTGAATAGGGTAGTTGACACTTTTTTTTTAATTGTCTTAAATTGATCATTATCATTCTACTAGAATGATCGTCGTAGAATGACGTCGCCGGCGTCCGACACGTCGATCCCTTAGGGGAAGTTGGTCACATTCTCGCAGCCGATGCGGCGCAGTAGACGCAACAGTGTTATCGACAGCATTACCTTCACGTAGGGGCACTCGAACTCGGTGACGAGCACGCCGTCGCGCGAGAACACGGCCACGTGGAACTTGTTGCCGTGCGAGTCGCCGATGAGCACGTCGCCGGCGTCCGACACGTCGATCCCGTTGGGGAAGTTGGTCACGTTCTCGCAGCCGATGCGGCGCAGGAACCGCCCCTCGTCGTCGAACACAACCACACAGTGCCCTTTGAAGTCGCACACGTAGAATTCCTTGCCTGTTTATTTTATTGTTACGCTATTATTACTGAAGCGAAGAAAGTGGAAGTACAAAAGTAGCGGAAGATCAAAGAATTGGCCACACTATGTGAAAAGAATGAAAAGATTGTTTGTAATATTTTAACTTTGTTATTTATTTTTATGACGACACTAACTTACTTCAGAAAATCCGTTTGGCTTGCTTGGTGTCATCTTATTACAAAATCCAACAATTTTTCGAAATAGATTAACTGTAGAGTGATTCATTATCATTAAAAACCAATGTACGTCCACTGCTGGAGAAAGACCCCTTGCAAGGGCTTTCAAACATAGTCTCGAGCGTCGAGCATCCAGCGACTCCCTGCAACCTGTTTGATGTTGTCAGTCCATCTAGTGGGGGCTCGACCAACATTGCTTTTTCCGGTGCGGCGTCGCCATTCCAGAACCTTGAGACCCTAAGATACGTCAGCTGACAGTTCTTCAAACTATGTCCTGCCCATTGCCACATCAGCTTCGCTACTCACTGAACTAGTCAGTGACTAGTAGTGACTATGGATACATAATTTATGTATTAAAATGCCTGTTATAATTATAGACTAATTTGAACAAAGAATAATTCTGAGAGACTTACCGCTTATAGCGATATCCGACGGCTCTCTCATGCACTCGCTACAGTCGAACCAGCTCATGAGGTCGCCCTCTTCGGACAGGATAAACACTGTCGGTGTAACGCTGTCCACGGCCACGATAAGTCCTTCGGCGGTCACCGCTAGACCTGCGACTATGTCGATGAAACGTACCTGTACAACAAATTGACACTCATTCAATGATAATTTTATACTATAGATCGCTTACGTTCCTACAAAATCACCACAAAAAGTGATCCGTCTAAAGGTTCATTTACACGAGCGGCAACTCTAGCGACGACCGTAGTCCACGACGTAGTCCACTGCAGTCGGCGACGTCTCGGCGGCAGACGACGGCGTCGCCGACTGCAGTCGACTCTCTCCGACAGTCGACCACTGCAGTCGACTCCCGTTGGCTGCCGCCGAGAGTCGACTGCAGTCGGTCGGAGTTGCGGTCGTTTGCTAGTCTAGACTAATATTATAAAGAGGAAAGATTTGATTGTTTGTTTATTTGCATTGAATAGGCTCTGAAACTACTGAACCGATTTGAAATATTCTTTTACACGGGACGCTACACTATCCCCGAGTGCTATAGGCTATAATATTTTATCCCCCTATTTCTATGACAATGGGAACCACGAGGGTGAAACCTAGTAATCTACTATAAAATAATAGTTGTACTTTAAAACATTGGACAACCAAAAACTTGTAACATGTTTTATCATACTGTTATAATATTTTTCCTTGATACGCGTACCACTAACATAAGGTTAAAGTTATGGTTTTACCTGTTACCAAATAAAAAAACAATGTTTCCTGTTTCAACTTTGGATATAAAAAGCGAATAAATAAAATTAGCAGGAAACTAAATATTTAAGATAAAAATAATTGGTTACATAATTAGAGCAGGTATTATATTATGTAACATCAATTGTATAGAGCCCAGGATCAGTCATTGTACCCTGACGGAAATAAAAGAAAACATTTTTTTTTAACTATTTTTGATTACACAACTTATCTACGAATACTATACTTAATCTGCGAATTTAACTTAATTCTTTTGAAATAATATTCATTCTCTCCCAAGAAATGCAACACTAATAAGGGTAATGGCGGATTAATGATGTTTTCAATGCAGTAGTCGATTTGACGTTTGCTGTCAATTGACATGTCATAGTTGCTTTAAGGGCGCTATCTTGATAAAACTCAAAAACTTGGGTTTTAATTTTATTCATTTCTTTTTATTTAGTTAGATTTATTCACTTATTTACATTTTAATAAAATCCTTGTATTTTTTAAATTTCAATGATACGGGGTACAAAAGTGGACCTGAAATGGACCATCTCCTTTAAAAATATGTTTCACTTACAGCGATTTTCTTCAAGAAATGACCGTTTTTGGTAAATATTTGCATGCGCGATCTCTCATTGCCGCGGTCGCAAACAACAAATTTGCCCGTAGCGCGCACGACGGCAACCTTGCGTGGGTACCACAGTTGGCCCTCTTCTTTGCCCGCCACTCCGAAGTTGAACTTATGGTTACCTGACTTATCGAACACCTGAAAGTATTATCACATATTAACATCCTATAACTCCCTACAGAGCTCAGACCTCTTCTTATTTTGTTAAAGCTCTAAGCACAACTAGAAGAGCAAAGAGAAAAGGAAAAGGTAAGAAGACATTTGAATACATACCGTTATGCGATGATTGTTCGTATCAGCTACAATGATGTCTTCATCATTTCCGAGACAGAATCCATGAGGCGAGTTGAACTGGCCCTTTCCTCCTCCTAGCTGGCCAAACTTGAATCTAATATGCATGGGTGTGGCTTTATTAGCGCGGACGAGTGGTGCAGGAGGTGCGACCAGAGCTGCCTCCTCTGCAGGAGTCAAGAGAGGTCTGCCCGGAGACACCCCACGGGGACCCACACCTCCTATATTACCAACACCCCCAACTCCGCCAAAACCATTTACATCTGAAAAATTTGTCGACAACTTGATAAAGGCACATTATCACATTTATAAAATATAATACAAACTATAACAAGATAAAATTGTGGTAGAGTTTCTAGACTTTTTTTTTTAGAATTTTAGTAATTATTGCAACAAATGGACTTTCCATTCAGAATTCATTTTAACATTAAATTACGTTAAGTGACATTTGCGACCACAAAGAGTTAAATATTACATAAATTATTAAAAGTAGATCAAAACTTACCTGCGTTTAATCCGAGTTTGGCAAGCGCTTGCAAATTATTATATGCTTGAGGAGAATTGAGATCTCCAGCGAGTAATTCGGCAAGAGTGAACGGGGGCGCCGGCGATGCGTGAGGCGGCGGTGGCACATCTTTCTCGGCAATGCTTGCTAGTTGCTGCAAGTTGTATTCGACCATCGATGGTAAAGTAGGAACGCCTCCCACGCCGGTGACAGCACCGACGCTGTTCACGTTGACGACTCCGGGAAGCACACCGGGGTTCGGTACGGCACCCACGCCGGTTACTGCACCGACGCCCGGGACACCGATGGATGGCACGCCGACACCGGGAACTCCGACCAAGCTGCCCACAGATACACCTGTGACTCGGCGGACGTTACCCAATGGATAGTCATCAAAAACTGGGGCATTTGTCACCGATATAGCGGGTGAATGAGAATTCGAGGTCACGGAGACTATAGCCGAGGATTCGCTAGCTCGCTTTCTTTCCTCCGCTCTAGTCGCTTCAGTGCGGAAAATGCCAAAGGTGTCCTCAGTTACCGCATCAAATTTTTCCATTTTCGTAACAAATTCCAACGAGTAATCCACTTCGAATTCAGGGGCACCCTCTAAAAGCCGTGTAAACTGTGAAGCGACAGTTTTCTTCAACATGACGATTTCAGTGCCATCTCCCCTCCGAAGAAGCCTGGCGGCAAACTTGCAGGCGCAGTCGATACGCTGGACAGTTTTATCGACGCGATCGAATAGATCCATTACTTTCAGCTCTCGTTCCTTGTGTAATCTTTCGAGTTCTTCCAGAGCTTTTTCACGGCACCTCTCTAAAGCTGATTTATAAGCGTGAAACGCCTCATTTATGATGTTTTCAGCATCATCTCTCTGTCGCTGCAAATCACCTAAAGCGTCATCTAGTTTGACCGACGCACATCCTGCAGCGACGGCACGAGCGTTAGCCTCAACAATAAAAGTACGCAGTTCCGCCCGTAAATTAGGCTCTGCGTCGACAATACGCTCGCAACGATGCTCCCCAACTTTGTGGTCGACAGTTAAACACTCCGTGCAAGCGCCTACTTCACACTCGCAGCAGTAAAACTTGAGACTCTCACCGACATGGCGAGTACAGAAAATCGGCTTGTGCACAGCTGCTTTTTCTTTGGATGACCGTAAAGCATCAAATGGCACAACGCGATGATTTTCGAAACACCTCATGAACTCATGTGCAGAATTGCAGTTCGCGCATAGGAAATGAGAACAATCCGTGCATCGAGCGACTGCTGGCTCCTTGCTCTTGCAACATGTGCAAACGACAGATTGATCCATAGCCGAAACATCCAAGATGTTTGTAAGGACATAGTCTGATGGAAGTGATACTGCTCCTCCTCCCGGCATCTGAGTAATTTAAATAAATAATAATCAACATAGTGTTACAAACGTCAAATTAAAAAAAATTACATAACAAATTATAATTACTACCTTAGTTTCTTGTTTGCACAGAGGACATTCAACGGCCAAATCAAATTTAAGCGAATCTCCGGCTTCATTAACCATCAGTTTGTCGATACATGCTTCACAGAATACATGAAGGCATGACAACACGCGGGGACTGCATAATTTATTGCTAAAAATTAAAAACAACAATAATTAAGTGTCCTTCAGAACTCTTGATTTGTAATATTTAAAATTATATTTATTGCAAGTTATTAATGCACAAGAAATAATAACTCACTCGCAAATTTTACAATTTTGTTCTTGTTTTCCATTATCGGTAGACTCCAAAGACCCCTCATCTCCAAGACTAACAAGTCCATCCCCATAAAGCTCGCCATTAATTTCTTCCATTTTGACTTATAATTACAGTGTTGTATAATGTATATTTTTTACTTCAACCAACAATAATCTGAAAGATAACCATTACATTGTACAGTAATCAATAACTATGTGCATCACTATTTTATTCAATCCAACAGTGCACAAACTTGAGAGTGGACTGTGGGACACACCATTTGTGAATTAAGTTTGGATTTAATATTGATTGGCAAGAGATCAGCTAAATAGATTTGTAATAGAGGTATAGTCCCTGATAATACTCTACTACTACTCTCATTAAACCATCTTTTAAGAAAAAACCAATGCCCCTATAGAAAATATTACACACTCCCATTCTGCTCAACAAAAATAAATAAAAACATTGATATTTGGATGCAAGATGTGTGCCGTTTCCTTAAACCAATACATATTTACATCACTCATAAATGTTGGAATCATATTTTGACTTAACATTTAAAATATGACTACTATACTAGGTATAACTTGCCATGCTTCATGGTGTCACATTGTGGTTGAAAAAAATTAAAATTTGAACTTATCCTGCATACACAAAATATGAGCTTAACATTTTTATAAACAGCGAGAAATATATATAAATCTAGTAATAATAATTATATACAGGGTGCTCGGGAGTATTTCCCATAACTTTAAGAGTTATATTCTTTAAGGAAAATTAATTAAAAATGTCAAAGGAATGTGTCCTAAATTGAATATTTTTAAAGTAAAAAATATTTCTTTTGTAAATAGATCTTAAATTGTGTTCCATATATCGCATTCTTATATTATGACTTAGCAAAATTTATTCATTGATAAATAACATGAAGTAGCTTACTAGTGAAGTGTGCAATATGTTGTTGATATCAACAGTCTTGCCACTACGTTTACGTATTTTAAAATGCAAGGAAAGATGTACCGTCCGTGTCCGTGTTACATGGATAGTCGTAATTATTTGAATTACTTTGTATGAAAACAAAAAAAAAAATTATTGGAAAAAAAAATATTTTTATTGTTAAAAAAAAAACATTGCTAAGCAGTTCGGCTCCTATAAGTGGATTGGTCAACACCTTGAAGTTATGGGAAATACTCTGCAACACCCTGCATAATAAGGTATATTTCTGTAATATAGTCATGGTCATTGTACAATGGAACATATATTTTATGAGACAAACATGTGCTATCAAAACACCATATTAAAACCTTAAGGCATAATGCAAACTACACAATTCAATGCTATCAATAAATAACATAATTTATTCAAGAACAGACTAACAAAAATAATATCTAGACGTTTAATAAATTAGTATGGATGTATCAGCAAAGTTTACCTATTATTATTGCTATTTACTATACTATCTTTATTTTATTACTTGGTAGAAAATTATTAAAACATGGTATGTATATGGAGTTATATAGTTTAACATTGCTTTATCACATCCTTACAATGTTAAATTTCAATACCTGTACAATTGTACATATGACTTGGTAAAATTGAGCAAAACATGATATATAAGTCAGTACACTAATGCTTTGTCACTCACAATATTAAATTATTATTGATGGCAGACAGATAAATTAGTGTGGGAATAAGCCCAAGCATGCAACATTTATTATTAAAGCTAGTACTTTTATTCAGACTTTTATTCAAACCCAATCAATGGTTCTAGCTGCTCTAGGCTTAACAATGCTTGAGTGCCCCTTTTGAATAGCAAGCGTGTTTATCTGGTGCCCTCATGTTAACTAAAGGGTGTAATATAATGAGTGCCAGCTCAGGAAATGTGGGATTTCATCCAAAACTCCTCCTTATGACCTCAATGAAATCAATGTTGAACAATATTTTAAGATCTATCAATTATAATTTATAACAATATTTTCTTGAAATTTTTTACTATGTTGTATCAAACTGAATTTATTTTACTTATCTTCATCTAACCTATGAAGTTAAAAAAAAATTTAAAAGGAAGTGCTGTATTTCTGTATGCCTATGATTTTCTGAAAAGGCACTGTTGTATCATACCTAAACTGAATTATTTATTTATTTCATAATTTAGCCCAATCTTAATATGTGCAAATTTTGCATCTAAAATCCTTAAATGATTTGAAAGTTAAAACAGTGACAAACACAAACAACATTACCTGGTATATATGTATCTCAGACTAAGTACATAAGGACTAGTATCGCAGCCAAATTCATGAACTCAATTGTCTGTCGTTTTTTGAGGGGGACGAGGCAAAGTCACACTTTAAAAATAGTGAACACAAAGAAATATATTTTGTGTCCTAACACTACACTACACTACTATAAATTTGATTTGCAATGCCCACATGTAATTTTTACACAGATTAACAAACATGTGACTTGACTTACACTCTTTATACAGAATATTCAAATTCTTGATCAGTGTTTGCTGTTCCAGCTGAAGAATCAATTCTTATTAGATATTGTTTTGATTACTAATATGACACAATTAATTTAGATAATTTTCAAATGAGACGTAACTTCATCTTTTAGTTAAACTAGAAGTTTATTGCCACTTAATAAACTTACACAAAGGGGCATATTAGACTACCAAAACCATTACAACAATGGACCATAGATTCTATAGAAAGTTATTATATATAGTTAGTTATAATAGATCATTGAATTGGGTTTTAATGGGTAATGTCTAGAGAAGCAGGTCCCTATGTGATTAGTCTGAGGTAGCTATACCTAATTTTAAGAGACCCTTGAAGTTTGGTGGTCAATGTTTTACAATGTTGTTTGAAGTATTGCCTCAATTGACTGGCAGGACCTGATTTCTTATATTATGCCATCAAAGTTAAAGGAATTACACACACACACACACACATCATACTTGGATGGTTTAGGATCTGGAACTGGACCCTTGAAACCTGCTACCTCCCAAAAAACTGTACAATAATCAAACCACTTTTCAAAACACAATTATCCAATGACCCTATACAAACTTCAGATGCTATGGACATTTTTGGAGAGGTTCAAAGAATTTTGTGTAGACCTATGACCTGCCACCATTTTGATTTTTTATCAAATTACTGTTGCATGTATGTACTTATCCTTATGTAGGAGAGCCCGGGATGCTAAATTTGCAGTTAAAGTGTCATGGAGACTGTTCTCATAAATTACATTCAAGTTGTTAAATGTTACAAAAGCACATTATTTAGTTATTTGCCTATTAACTACCCTAACTTTATCTGATATACTAGTAGAGTATTTTTGTTAATTATTATTGGTTGTCCTAAACATAACCATCAATATTAAATGCTCATAATTGGTGCATTTACTCAACAACCTGCAAGGTATTATGTCACTCTCAAAAATGCCAAAAATCCCTCTTCATCTCCCCTACTATTCCATACATAGATTATCCTCCATTTATGCAACATGTAACAGGAAATTTGATAATATTTGAAAAAATATATATATTATGTATTATTATTGTTTTTCTTAATTTTTTATTTACGCTATAATTCAAGTTATTGTAATTAAAAAAACATAATAAAATAGATATTGATTATTTTTATGGCCTCCATGGCACAGTGGTATGTATGGTGGATTTACAAGACGGAGATCCTGGGTTCGATCCCCAGCTGGTTTGATTGAATTTCATAATTGGTCCGTAGTGTTAGCGTTCCGGTACAATGCTGTGTAGAAACAGAAATGATTGTGGATTTTAATCTTCCTCCTAACAAGTTGGCCCGCTTCCATCTTAGATGGCATTATCACTTACCATCAGGTGAGATTGTAGTCAAGTCAAAGTCATTGTAAAGAATTATTTTAAAAAAAATCTAGGCAAATTGGCAGTGCTGCAAATTGTATGAATGTACAATAAATAATGTCATAACATTTGTGCAGAATATATAAATTCTTGTCTTCATTTATCATTTTAAAATTCATAATACAAAGGTCAAAGGATCTCAGTGAGATTCCTCATAAAATACTTAACCAATAAATGATTAGTCTTTGTAGGTATTTATTTAATAGTTGTAGTGATCATTAGGAAGAACAACCAACAGGCACAGTTCAAATAAATTTTCGTGAAATAATAAGGACCGCAAAATGTCAAACACTGAATACCTACCTACATCAAAAATAAAGTCAACAAAAATGCTACTAAAATTGAATTGCAAATTCTACTTTGATAAAGCACTAAATAGCAAATTTACCTGCAATAAAAGTCCATAGGTAGTGCGGATCACGAAGGGTATCTAAATTCTACATACATATATTGAAGTACCTATCATAAACGCAATGCACCATGCACGCTGCAGACAATGGCGAAGGTCGATAGTCCATCTCACACTATTTTTGAGCGAACTTACGGATAGCAAACATTTCATATTATTAATTTGAATGATTTACTAACCTTTAACAGTTATATTTAGCGGATAGGGCGATATTCAAACACGCAGAATGTTCTACCACGCCGTAACTATGAGAATATTCATCACTATGTAAATAAATAAAAAAAAATGAGCATCAAGCTTCAACAGATATATTTTTTTAAATAAAATAGTTTCTTCGATGAATTAAAAGAAATGTTTTGTCACGTTCTCATTTTAAAAAGGCGAATGAATACATCACTGTTTAGTTATTGATTTTCTTCGTTGCGCTGCGCTAAAATGCTTTAGTGCCGTGATTTTTTAGCAACGGTAACACTAGAAAAGTATTGCCAATACTTATTTACCTAATTCCCCACAAATCAAAATGAAATTCCTGTAATTGGGGAAAGAAATATCCCGATTCCCCACTAATAAAAATAAAAAGAAAAAGCGATATTATTACAACGGTTATCTATTTTTTTATTTATATTTATGCAATAATATTATCCTTCATGATCCTTACATTATAATAATACTTCTTTTTTAGAATGTATTGACAATCACCACAATATGCGTTGATGGCGACGTGCATCTTAACTTTAATGCAATTCTGCATTTTATTACAATTATTTTTGTTCTATAAAATGATCGGAACTGAAAAACAGTTGACTAGAACAGTATAGTAACAGGTTACTATGTTTCACATGATTTTTTAGTTTCCCAAGAAACATAGTACTTCTCCAGTGAATTAGTCCGTACTAAAAAGATATTACAGGCATATTACTTTCAGGTAACAAAAGTGCATTAGTAGCAAAATGTTAATTAGTTTCAGCATTCTTTAACCCATGGATTATATTTATTTGTAATAATATAATACAGCTGTAGCAGAGTTGTTTCTTTGTCTTTATAGTACAAGTCAATGATTTTTTTTCTGTTTGAGTAAATGCCGATAGCTCTCTGCAGAACTACTACGTCATCCGGGGGGTTTGGGCGAGCGCAGAAGCATCGCCTGATGAGACCCGTAGACTGAAATAAAGGTATAGGACGGAACGACTCTCTAAGGGCGTCTCCTATAAGACTTGGACCTTGGCTTAGAGGGACGTTCGGGAAGAGATAACCTTGGCCTGAGTGACTCAGTCTGGACGCCCCCAAGTTAGAAAGCCTACGTCGAGGACCTCGTCTTCGCGGGTGAAGACTCTGTGTAGCTTGTATTTTTGTTGCTTGGGAAGTATTGTCGGTTGTCATGTCATCGTCTGGATAGTAAAGGACATTTTTGAGACGCCTCTGCTTGAAGTTAGCGTTAAGGTTGGGAGTGTAGTTGCAGGCCTCAACCACTCAGAGAGCTGTTTCATGTACTTAGCCATTGAAGGTAAATCCAAATCTCTATTGTGGTCGTTATTGCGCACAAACCACGGTACGCCCGCCGCATTACCCTGCCCTACCCTTACCGTACCGTACCATACCCTACCCTACTCTCCCCCACCCTACCCCTACCCGTACTCTACCCCTACAGTAACGTCACTCAATTATTTTGCCTTCACGAAACCTCTTCACTAACACTTGAGCTATAAAGTATGGTATTAAAGTTTAAATTGACTTTTAAGTAATCGTATATTACGAATCGTATGTTTGGCTATGAGATATGTTTTAAATGAATGAATTATGGAATTAAGGAAAGAGTAAATATTAAATTAATAGTCTATACAAAATAACGAAAATTTGCGTGATTAACTACCAAAATGTAGTAGGTAAGTTAGTTGCATCTAGTGTATCCATTTTCCCGTGCATTACGAAACATTTTAAAGGAGATGATCCAAAATTGTATGGAGCCCAGGATCAGTCATTGTACCCTAGCGGAAATAAAAGAAGATATTTTTTTTAACTATTTATACAAATCTACAAATTTACTTTAATTCTTCCGAAATAATATTCATTATCTCCCAAGAAATGCAACATTGCTAACTGTAATAATGGCAGATAGATGACGTTTTCAATGCAGTAATCAATTTGACGTTTGCTGTCAATTGCTTTATAGGCGCCGTCTTGTTATAACTCAAAATTTTTACTTAACACTTTAATAAATTTTAATAAAATCCTTGTATTTTTTAAATTTTAATGATACGAGGTACAAGAGTGGACCTGAAATGGACCATCTCCTTTAGTCGGATAATCTGGATTTTGGGGTGACCAAACGTTTTACATTTATCTGTTCCCTACAATTAGGGAAAAATAGTTTTTTAAGAACTTTATAATATATTTTTCATTGCTTAATAGTATATTATTAAAATGCTACTTAGGCAAAAATATAATAAAAAATTCTTAAAATTTTTGTAATGAAAAAACATTATTATAGACCAAAAAGTCATTGTGACTTACAGGGTGTCCTGTAATTAATGGAGAAAACACAAATATACGACCTAATTCTCTAAAACTAATTCGAATAGTTTTGAAAAAATCCCTAAGGTTAGATTTTTGAGATCCGATTGTTGTTACACTTTACAAATTAAGTTCCCGATGTACCATGAATACCAATATACATAATATACTTAAATAATGTTTTATTTGTTTTGTAAAGAAGCTTTGAGTGCAATAATTATTTTTCTTTAATTTAGAATCTAAATGGAAAAAAAGAATGGTACACTCCAGAACTGTAAAATGTATGAAACTGGAGTGTACCATTAATAAACCTTGTGTGTACTCTTTGTAGTTACAAAGTTGCTAATGAAAATGTATGGGAGGTGCATTTTAACCTTTTCTTCAAAATCTTCCTACTAATATTATAAACGCGGAAGTTTGTATGGATGTTTGTTACTCTTTACGCCAGTCTTAAAATATGGGGTAATTTTCCGTTACTGGTAACACCATCTGCGTATATTGTAATGTAAACTCCAAATCATGTGTTATGGGTAAAAAATAGCTGAATTTTTGATTTACAATAATTAAATTTAAATAAATTGAAGTCTATCCCATAAATAAATTAAATTTATTGTCACTATGATTTTAACAATCTATCACTATGAGTGGTTCCTTTCCTTTAGAATGACAGTTATTGCCCCACGTTACCACCTTTGACAATACAATATAGATGTTGCCACACATCGAGTTTATTAGTTCCAATTTTATTAACTTCTCTCTATGTCGCACTACATTCTACCTCTAAACCTCCATTTTTTAATTTCTTTAACATAGATTTAAGAGTAGGTACAGAGTTTCATAATACTAAAAACTCAAAAAAGACTAATTGTTCTTATCACAGACATCACAGACAAAGACATACAAATGTCACTGTCATAGATATTTGACAGCTTAACTGACATTGACAATGACATTTAACCGAGACGTCTGCTTTGTTGAATGTTAGCTCAATTTTTACATTTAAATTTAAATTTTTAATAATCACTTTTATTGAGTAAGAAATTGTACATTAACTTACGTGTATTGTCAGCCTACGATATTAATTTAAATAAGCCAATTAGATCACTTCTCAAAATAAAATAAGGTAATTTATAGAAATTACCAACCATCATGACTTTTATTCCTAACTGGGAAGAGTTTGAAAAGTCTGCTGAAATGCTTTACTTGCGTGATCCTATAAATACCCGGTATTCTTTAAAATATTCGCATTCAAAAGGAGTATTTCTGGTAAAAATCACTGACAATAAAAAGGTAATTATTATCATAATTATACAAATTATAATATATTCATTTAAATCTAAAAACTTTTGTTATAACAATGGTTTTAAGTGACTTTTTTCTTCAAAAATTGTTGTGGATACTTTATAACGTACATACATCATAACATATCATAGTGTTATGATTAAAAATATAACTTAATATAGTTATCATATTATTTTAATATATTTATTTATTTTTATTTTTAGGAACTGGTTGTCTCTAACATATATATAATATTAAGGATCTGGAGGTTCTCCTGATACCCTGTCGTTCAATAATTAAATTATTTTTATTTTTCAGTGTCTCCAATACAAAACCGAAGTTCAGCAAGATGTACGAAAAATAGACAAATTTATATCAGATTTAATAAGGCACATGGCATCAAATGATAATTAAAAACTCATTAAAATATTTATGTCAAATATCTGGATTTTACTGTAATACTGTAACATAATGTTGGTGTTAGTACCCTGAAACTAATGACATGTTCATGAAACTGATATTTAGTACTCATAAAAGAAACTATTATGTGCATAATTACTGGAACTTAACTTAACATGGAGGTACTTAGTTGTGGGGGTGTATCACAAATGACTTTGTAGTTCAGGGCTGTTATTGAGAATTTCTTGGAGGAAAGAGAACTCAAAATTTCATTAGGTAACCTAATCAAACCTAACCCAACTCGGGACTCGATCTCAAGAGTTCATGATTTTAAGCAGCATAGGGTAACCACTGGACAAAGACGCTTTGCTTTGCCTTGAACATATTGCAGTGTTACCAAATTCAAATGCATTTAGGAATTATTACTCAAATTGTCCATCTTGCTAAAAAAAAAATTGTAAGGTTCTACAAGTACAAAACTGTTTTACTCTGTACTGACTCTTTTTTTTTCAAAATTAAAAGTTGAGTAGTTTCATATAAAAGGGGGTCGTCAATTTTCCCTACCTCAGAAACTATTATTTTCAAAATTACAAAAATAAAATATTTGAAATCCTCTCAATAGTCTATAATATACCTTAAAGTTAGATTTTCTAAACATTATTTGGTATAAGGTTAATAAAGTCACTCTGCTCTAACACAGATTAAAGAATAATAAGAACCATTCCAAATACAAAATTCAAAAAAGAATACATTCTCGAGTCAGTACCTAGGACAAGAATCGTCGCATCAGCATTGTTGAATAATTTTCTATATTCAATACTCAAGAAAAATGGCATATTATTTAAAATATTTAAAAACATAAGACGCCAGTTTTGTTCTTAAATATTTGTTATATATATTGTTTACAAAAACTAAAGAAATAAGATGGAGTTTTTTTTATTGGCAATTATTGATTATTATTTATTAAATTAATTTACGTAATAATATGTTATTGTTAAATTTTGAAATACCTACAAATTATAAAAAAAAATGTACATGCGGATGTCACCACGCCGCTTGTAAAGACTCATTCTGGATCTTCTTTATTCTGTGGCTCTAAATAAAATTATTATAAGTGGCTCTTCCTATTTTGTTCGTGTCGTAACAGATTTCAAAGGCGTCTTTACCTATAGTGCAGGGTGTGCGGAGCACACGGGCGCCGGGTCTAAGGAGGCGCCGAGCGCCCTCTACCTACTCTAATACGACATCTCCACAGATGCCTGCGTCATCGCTCGCGGAACCGGCGCGGCGGCGAACTATAAGACCCTGCCAAGTCTAAACACAAAGTAACTGCTGTAAATCGATGAGGAGTTCCCTCGTCTGTGCTTCGGCTCCATCATCAGATCGACACCAGACCTTCTTTGAAATGAAGTGCTATAAAATACTTATTTATTGACTAGTACTAGTACTAGTTGTCCCTACAATATTCCAACGTTCCTCTCGATTTCTCCAGGATTCCATCATCAGATCATATCATGATTACAATGGGACCAAATGGATAGCAAACCCTATCAAAAAAAAAAATCAAATCGGTTCAGACGTCTTCGAGCAATCAGTGAACATACATAAAAAAACATTCCGACTAATTGATAACCTCCTCCTTTTTTTTTGAAGTTGGCTAATAAATTAAATATTTTGATTATAGGTCCTTAAATTACGACGTTATTATCTTATGATTTTTACCTTGACATAATCAACCATACCAATTATTTTAAATAAAATTAAAATATTTGCCATATCTTATAAATAATGACCAATATTCTCATTCCCCTCCAACTAGTCGGAAAATACTGTGCTAGGAGTGGGTCTATTGTACGACAATAGACCAACGGGGCGGGGATCGAACCACCACCTCCCGGTGATGAGTCCGACCGCTCTAATCGTTAAGCTACATTATTCCCTGTTCTTTGTTTGTGTTGACCCATCTAGATGTAAAGTTCTTATCAATATAAATTAATCAAGCCCAATTCCAAGACTGTAAGCCGTTGAGGAGCTCCCTTAGCTGTCCTTCGTCTCCATCACCAGACCCCTGAAGACAGTCACCACACATCTAGATGTAAAGTTCTCATCAATACAAATTATTCAAGGCCAAACATAAGGTAGCTACTGTAAACCGTTGACGAGTTCCCTGAACTATCCCTTGTCTCCATCACCAGACTCCTTATCACAACACACCTAGATTTAAAGTTCTCATTATTACAAATTAATCAAGCCCAAACACACGGTAGCTACTGTAAACCGTTGATGAGTTCCCTTAACTGTCCCTCGTCTCCATCACCAGACCCCTAATGACAGTCACAATACATCTAGATGTAAAGTTCTCATCAATTCAAATTCATCAAGCCCAAACACAAGTTAGCTACTGTAAATGGTTGAGGAGTTCCCTTAATTGTCCCTCGTCTCCATCACCAGACCCCTATTGACGGTCACAACCCATGTAGACGTAAAATGCTCATCGATACAAATAAATAAGTCCAAACACATGGTAAATGCTGTAAATCGATGACGAGTTCCCTCGTCTGTGCTTCAGCTCCATCATCAGATCGACATCAGACCTTCATTGAATTGTACTGCTTTAAAATACTGAAATAATGAAAACATTAACAAACGCACTAGTTGGCCCGATAATATTCGAAAGTTCCCCTCGATTTCTCCAGGATCCCATCATCAGATCCTGACATGATTACTATGGGACCAAGTGGAAAGCAAACCCTTACAAACAAAAAAAAAACATTTCTAATCGGTTCAGGTCTTGGAATAAACGGTGAACATATATAAAAAAAAAGTTTCCGACAAAAGTACTACAAGTCCTACAACTCTTATTATTTTTAACCGACTTCAAAAAAAGGAGGAGGTTATCAATTCGTCGGAATCTTTTTTTAATTTTTTTTATGTCCACCGACTACTCGAAGACGCCTGAACCGATTTGATTTTTTTTTGTTTGAACTCCCATTGCAATCATGTTATCATCTGATGATGGAATCGGTCGGAAATCTTCTTGTTTTCGTACTACAGGCAAGTAGCCTATTCGTCTGAGCTGTGATTAGAAACATCATTAACAAGGTTAACAAGCCATATTCGGCTCACTGCTAAGCAAGCTAAGCTAAGTCTCCTCTCAGAATGAAAGGGGTTAGGCCAATAGTCCACCACGCTGGCCCAGTGCGGATTGGCAGACTTTACATACGCAGAGAATTTTTCCTTCACCGTTTGAAACACGTGATATTTAATTTCTTAAAATGCACACAACTGAAAAGATGGAGGTGCATGCCCGGACCGGATTCGAACCCACACCCTCCGGAATCGAAGGCAGAGATCATCATATCCACTGGGCTATCATGGCTTTGTGATTAGAATGCGATCTTCTTATTATGTACATTCAACTCCTCACAGCACCTAGTCTACTTCTTTTTCTTTATAACCAGCAAAGAAGAGATAATACAGAATAAGTAAAATGTGTAATAAAATTATAAACTTTTTAAATAGTAAAAAAGCGGCAGTCAGGGAACTCCTTCGACCAGTAATAACGATGCAGTAGTTCCCTAAATAATCTGTGGATGGAGTTTAGATCTGTGGACAGCGTATCAACAACTGTCAAAAATGTTGATGGAAATTGGACATGTTATTTTACTGTCATGCAGTGTGAAACATAAATAAAGCGTATTAATTTTATAAAAATCATGACTTAATACTCAAGTCTAAACTGTTAAAATGAAATAATATATTTAAAGACGTAACTGCCACTTATACATTTCTTTTTAATTAATGACATTATGGATGGTTTAATTCACGCGGCATTGGAAGCAGAGGTAAGCGTTTTAATATTACTATTCCAGCTTTTCTGCTATAAAATCCACAATTCCCCGTGTTCCTTATCTCTTAATTATTGCAAAATATTTAAATTTCAGGTAATATTGAACCGGGCCAAACATGTGAATACAAACTTAAATTTTGACAGTGGTGTCTCTGATCATAAAATGACTTGGACCCACGAGAAGTTACATCTAGCAGAAACCGTTGACGACTCCAGGATGAAATTTCAACGTAACTCCGTCAGTTCCGTTGCTAAATGTTCAGAGAAGTTTGATCTGTACAAAAAACTTCATGAGTTGTATAATGAGCTCAGTCAAGATGAAACTTCACAAACCAACTATGTGAGTACACGAACTTTATACAGTATATTACAAACTGGGGTGCTTTGGAGACTGCTTATAGCCATCATATGAGCATAAATGACCTGCTAATTTATTTTAAGTATGTTTTTGTGTAATTGGTAATCCATATTTGAACTATAAATTCAATAACCAGCCATACTCTTTCTATGTTTGTTCTTACCCAGGTTGTTACGTTTATATTTTAATTATTAGCAAATCAGTAGTAGTTTACTGCTTATTTCCATTTGTAGCATTGTCCATTTATTATTTAAGTAAGTCTGATTTTTCTTCTTCTATTTAAATCATGATCGAGGGCATATTACTATTGAACCTTTTATTATTATCTAAGAGTTATAGAAATAACATCTATATAACTTTTCGAACTGGAACTGGGAATGACTCTGTTGAACCAGTTAATGGGAATACATTATCTGCCTGACAAGCTTGGTGGGTTTCAGCCAAAGTCAACCCTTCTTCTATAAGGCAGAAGGCTTGACTTTGTAATGGCCTGTAAAATAGGACTATGGTGATAATTCCTCAACTAATAATCAAATATTTATAATATACCCCTCTGTAAAAGAGTTTGCACTGTGACCATCAAAAATACTTATTAACTTATTAACCAAAATAGTCTGTTAAAATAAATTCATAATTTTTATTATTTATGATGACCACTGTGCAAATATTTTATATATAAGTTAATCATATGGCCATTTCTTTGATTATTACAGCAAGGACTCAAAACTACGTCTTATCTATTAGAAAAGCTGTTGGCTACTTATAATCTAAACACTTTGATAATAAATTTGTATCCAGGAAATAAGGGATATTCTTTATCGCTAAAAGTCAATGGAAATACACAGTATATTCATCCACCAGACTTGAGTGTAAGTAGTCAGAATATTATTATAAGTTTTTGTATGTAACATAGCTTTATAAAATGCTTGGCCTGCTAGTACAGTATCTAGTCTATACATAAAAATATAAAAAAGCAAAATTTGATTTTTTGTTACTTTGTTTGTGTCTGAAACTGCTGATCTAGTTTAAATATACTTTCACCAATGAAAAGCTACATTATCAGTGAGAAATATATTTCAACAGGAATGGGCAGTATACAGATATAACTGTGTAATGTTTGCTAAATCAAAATAACCATATTATTTAAAAAAAAAACTGCCATGTCTTTTGAGTATGACAAATAGTCCCTATTCCCTCCTATTAGTCTGAAAAACTATTGAGAGAGGTTACAACAATAATCCATTGATCGGGGATCAAACCTATGACCTTTCAATATGACATTCGCCCCTTTACTCTAGAGCTATTAAGGCTTATTGACTAATGATCCATATATTATTCAGTTGATTATATAAGATCACTGATAAGTTACAGGAAGCAGCAGTAAAATGATAAGTTTATAAATAGCTTCATTCTTATCCACAGAGGGCATTGTAAAAAGTACAATTTTACTTTTATTAAATGTTGATTCAGTTTAGAGATTACCTACTGTAGAGTTGAATATGGAACCTTTGCTATGTCAAAGGTTGAGGCCTTTATACATAAATTAATGATAAGCTTACAAAGTATCTTATATACTAGCAGACATCCGCGTCTTTGTCTGTGTGATATCAGTTTTTCAAGGTTCCTGTAGGAACCATGGATTTTTGCATGATAAAAAGTAATCTGTGTTGACATTAACCTCTATCATTCAGTGAAAGTTCAATAGAAAATCAGTTAAGCTGTTCCAGACATTAGCTCAGACAAACAGACAAAAATTAAAATGAAGTTTATTTATGAATCATGTAAACACTTGTAAAGAGCTCTGTTTTAGAGCCAGTAATATCTTTTCGTGTAGGTGAATGGTGTGAAAAACGGTCAACAATTTCTAGTTTAGTATAACATATAAACAAGCTCCTTATTCTCAAAAAAATTACAAACAATTTTGTTGGTGAATTTGGGTGCAATATTAGTCCTAATGTAATTATTCTGAGTATTTAATTAATTGCTTTGTTTTTGTAGGGCTCATCAAGTCAAGATGAGACTTTGATTGAGACTCCTAGGTGGCCTTATGAAGAAGAGGAACTCCTCAGTTACATTGACAATGAAGAATTACCTGTGGTGCTTTTAGACCTCCTTGAGTCAGAACACTCATGTCTTTTCTACTCAGGATGCATAATAGCTCAAATAAGGGATTACAGACAGGCTTATCCAAGTTTTTTGTGTGACACTCATCATGTATTGTTAAGGCCAACAAATCAGGTATTTACTATTGTTTATCATTTATTATATTTATAGTGATAGAGATATTTTATCTCACTGATAAAAACATATATATGTTTTATTTAAATAACCATTGCATTACTTAAACTGCATCTATTGCTTTTCAAATCTCGAGTCTGTACACACCTTGCCTCAGCTTTTTCAGCCTATTTTGACGGCACCCTACAGGGATAGTCCTTATAGGAGAATTGATAAGGCCCTTAGAGCCATCACCCATCTCACTGCTGTAATGTGAGTAAGCTGACTTACTTTTGACGATCTCCGTGGCGCAGTGGTATGCGCGGTAGATTTACAAGACGGAGGTCCTGGGTTCGATCCCCGGCTGGGCCGATTGAAGTTTTCTTAATTGGTCCAGGTCTGGCTGGTGTGAGGCTCCGGCCGTGGCTAGTTACCACCCTACCGTCTAAGTCGTACCGCCAAGCAATCGTTCCGGTACGATGTCGTGTAGAAACCGAAATGTGTGTGGATTTTCATCCTCCTCCTACCAAGTTAGTCTGCTTTCATCTTAGATTTCATCATCACATACCATCAGGTGAGATTGTAATCAAGGGCTAACTTATAAAAAATTAAAAAAAACTTAGATGTTAAATTCTATAATAACGCCTAACAGATGTTAATAATAATGTCCGCAACCAATAGCTTAATGTGCTCTCAGAGGCATAGTGGTTTATCATCACTTCCCAACTATGGGCTGAGAATTTTCACTTAAAGCTTAGAAGAAAGAAAAACTCAGTGTTACATAGACTGACGTAATACTGGAACCCAAGACCTCATGATTTGAAGCTACATAGGCTAATCACAGGACCTACAAGACTGTTGCGTATATTGCCTAATGCTGAATTATAATTGTTGGTGAAGTATCTCGAAAAGGGAATGCATTTTTATTTATGTATTGCAATAGAATGAACTTTGGGAACCCCTGGTCCATACAATCAAAACTATGCGATATATCTCTAGCGCAGTGTGTAGTGGTTCTCTTCTTCTTCTTTCCCGGGCCTTTTCCGCACTTGGCCTCAGGGGTTGGCTGTTGTGCGTAGCTTAAAGTAGTGGTTCTCAACAGAGGTCCTGGGTTTCAGTTTAGGATTTTATAATTTCTAAACTGGCTCAGGTCTGGTGGTAGGCTTTGGGCGTGGCTAGTTATCACCCTACCGGCAAAGAAATACCACCTAGCGATTAAGCGTTCTGTTACGATGCCGAGTAGAAATCGTCAGAGGTATGGGTAGATCAAACTTATACCTGTTCCACGTTATTCAATAATAATAAAAAACCGGCCAAAGAAGTGTCGGACCATGCGCCGTGTAGGGTTCCGTAGATTAAATTAACACTTAAAACCCCTTATATAATGCACAAAAATACCGATAACGAAACCCCACACCATGGGATAGACGATAAAAAATCATCCTCACTTTGCATGTATGAAAGGAACCACAAATCCTTTTTTTTCAAATTTTTTTACTACTTGTATAAACGTAAACATACATACATACCCATGCCACATTTCAGCTCTCTGGATCTAACAGACTGAGTTATCTTACTGACAATTATATCTAATTATAAAATTTCATTATAAATCCTATTTCTGTGTATTTTTTCACGTATCCATAAACAACCGTTTAGCTGGTACAGGGCGACACTTGACTCTTAACAAAAATTAGCTCTGAAAACCTTTATAATCTTCAAATTTCGTTTGTAGAATTCCATGAGATAACAGAGTAAAAAAAAACGTCCCCACTTTATTTTTATCTTATTAAGAACGCATTTTCGGCTCACTGTCGAGCAATAGTCTTCTCTCAAAATGAGACGGGTTAGGCTAATAATCCACGCTAGCCCAATGCGGATTGGCAGACTTAACATACATAAAAAATTAAGAAAATTCTCAGTTATGCAGGTTTCCTCACGATGTTTTTTCTTCAGCGTTTGAGACACGTGATATTTAATTTCTTAAAATGCACATTACGGAAAAGTTGGAGGTGCATACCCAGCACCGGATTCGAACCTGCGCCCTCTGAGTCGAAGGGAGAGGTCATATCCATTAGGCTATCCGGTTCTTTTTTTTAAAATATATATACTCATGCAAAATTACAGCTTTCTAGTAGTAATAGTCTCTCCGCTTAACCGCGGACGGACGGATAACAGATGAACTTGGTGAAATTATAATCTTGTGGACTACATAACCCTAAAAAGCACACTCGTTTTTATTTGTAAGTATTTTTTCTTTAAATTTAAATACTTTGTTTGACAGAGCATAATAACAGACGCCATGTGTATCGGCGGCCGCTGCGGGTGGGCGGGGGAGGAGCGCGGCGCGGTGGAGGCGGTGGAGGCGGCGCTGGTGCACGCGGCCGCGCCTCCCCTGTGTCTGGAGCCGCGCCCGGCGGTGGGCTTGCTGGCCGCCAGGCTGCATGCCGCGCCACGACTGTTCAACACGCCGCGGATACGACGGCAAGCGAGGAGATTCTCACAAGTGAGATACATTTCTCCTCAGACCAATTATTGTATAGGACCTGCCTCGCTAGACTACTTTTCTGTCAAAGTATATGATCAACGATCTAATGCGATTATAAAAACTGTCTCTATAGAATCGATGTTAAATAGTTGTAATCGTGTTCGTCGGTTAAAGAGCTCCGTAAAAATACATTTTTGTGTATTTAAATTGTGTAAAAAAACGGGCAAAAACTTCTAGTTTAGTATAAGATATATACAAAATCTAAGCTCGTTTTCCTCAGAAAATGACAGATAATTTTGTTCGTGACTATGAGTGCGATACAGGTCCTTCTATAATTGGTCTGAGCATTTCTCTGATAGAGTGGCACTGGATAGGAACTCCTGTGTAACACCAGATCGGCGTTGCACAGGCATCTTAGTCCAAGTAGTATCCACTTTCACTGGCATCCTAGTGAGGACCGGAGAAGTGGTCAAGGTCAAAGCCAAAGGCAATATGGAATCTGTTGAGGTGGAGTTGAAGTCTGTTGGTCTTTCCTGGATTCCGCTCAAGAGTGCAATCCACGGTAGATCTGACTGGAAATAGTACATTACTGCAGCGGTCGGCAAGAGAGGCATTGATGTGGTGTCAATGTGGGCCGAGGCAAAGCCGAGGCACACATACGTAAGTCCATCAATGCCTAGTTGCGGCCGGGGCTTGTATAGTACTTTTCTCAAATAATGCGTGGAAATTAAACTAAGTAGTACAATTCAGAACTTTTAGAATTTGAAAGTACAATTATTGAGTTTACAATTCATAAAATTTAATGTGGATTTTTCAGAAATTATGTTGGTTTGAGATAATTCTAACGAGGTTGAAGATTATTGTATACTGATGGGAAGTCGATGGTCGGGATAAGATGCTTTCGTTAATTTTACGTGTAATATTATTTTAAAACCAATGTTGACGAACAACTAATAACAATAGTATTTTACGCGTCAAAGTATTTTTTTTTCACTAAACAGAGATACATTTCTAGTCAGAGATTTGGAGGCCTCTGTGCCGCAGTGGTATGCGCGGTGGACTTACAAGACGGAGGTCCTCGGTTTGTGGGTTTCATAATACAATATATATACAACAATATACAAGTTTTTCATCCTACTCCTAACATGTTAGGAGTAGGATGAAAAACTTGTATATTTAATGCTTTTATATATTTTAATTTGTGTTTACTATTCAATATTTTTAATTTTAAGGTGGCTGTGAATAGAAAGAGGAAATTGGATCAATTCACACATTACCACGGACTGGAGCTGCTAGAGTTGATCCACCGACAGAGGGCGAAAAACAGCAGACAGTCAGTTCCTCATACTCGACTGACTTCCAAATATCCTAAGAAACCACCAGAGGTAAGATTCGTATATTTTTTTTTATTTTAACAAAACCACTGCTATATTATTTTTATACTTACTGGCATTTAAATGTTTTTTTTTAACTTTAAAACATTAAGGATTGCCTTTAAATCTGTAATATGTGTTTAACAAATAATATATATAATAATAATATTTTATATACATTGTTTTGCATCTATGGAAGCTATGCTATAGATATATTATGTAAATCGTCTATGTGACAGAACTGCCGTGCCATAACGAACCACTCATCATCATCATTAACAGCAGATGGACGTCCACTGCTGGACACAGGCCTGCACCACAAAATGGACGACAGCGTTTTTGACATTCGAAAAAATACATGATTTTTAAATTAAGTTATCCTCAACTTTTATTAATTGATATCAATATATTTCGGACCCTTATTCCATGTACTATACGAAATTAATATTGTTTATTTTATATGAATCAACTATATTATTTCATTTGTTTCAGGTGTTCAAGCCAATAGAACCTCCAAAAATGGAGCCTTTGCCGCTAGCGTTGCCATCAGAACCGACGGGGCCACTACGACTCGCGCGCGCATACGAACGCCCGCGGCCGACGCCCGACTGCCAGCCGCAGCTAGTCGAAGAGTACATCCTAGAGACGGAGAAGACGTCCCCGCACGCCGGCGCCGGCTTCTTCCATATAAAACTATCGATATTACAACGGCCGTCCGATCAAGAGTTCCTAGGAGAGTTGTATGTAGATAGAGATCACGTTGAGGGGGAGAGGAATGGTGCAGCATGTAGATTTACATTAGGTAAGAGTCTTCTTCCATATAAAAGTATTGATATTACAACGGCTGTCTGATCAAGAGTTCCTAGGAGAGTTGTATGTAGATAGAGATCATGTTGAGGGGGAGAGGAATGGTGCAGCATGTAGATTTACATTAGGTAAGAGTCTTCTTCTATATAAAACAATCGATATTACAACGGCCGTCCGATCAAGAGTTCCTAGGAGAGTTGTATGTAGATAGAGATCACGTTGAGGGGGAGAGGAACGGTGCAACATGTAGATTTACACTAGGTAAGAGCCTTCTTCCATATAATACTATCGATATTACAACGGCCGTCCGATCAAGAGTTCCTAAGAGAGTTGTATGTAGATAGAGATCATGTTGAGGGGGAGAGGAATGGTGCGGCATGTAGATTTACACTAGGTAAGAGTCTTCTTCCATATAAAACTATCGATATTACAACGGCTGTCTGATCAAGAGTTCCTAGGAGAGTTGTATGTAGATAGAGATCACATTAAGGGGGAGAGGAATGGTGCAGCATGTAGATTTACACTAGGTAAGAGCCTTCCTCCATATAAAACTATCGATATTACAACGGCCGTTCGATCAAGAGTTCCTAGGAGAGTTTTATGTAGATAGAGATCACGTTGAGGGGGAGAGATACTTGGTTCTATCTATCTTCATAAAAATTAAAAGAATCCTTAATTAATTTAACAATTTTAAACTATAACAATGATTTTTAAAAGGACAATCGTTTAGTTTATTCAATTTATTGGTTTTTCTCAGCAAATCCTGCATTCCAAAACGGTGGATGATAATAAATACGGACAGACTAAAGCGCTTGTAAATTAAGCCTATTTGAAATTAATTATGATTTTTTATTTTTGAATAATGTATCATTGTTTTTCTATTTTAGGGTCTCGACTTCAAGCTAATAAATATATACAACAGTTTACGGAGATATTTACAGAGGAAGGACGAAAGTCAGTTAGGATAAAGCATATTGTACCTGGGCAGCTACCAAGAGTTTCATTTACAGGAGGCATGAGAGAAATGGTAAGTCTGAAGATTTAAGTTATCTTACAACAAAACAATTACAATACGGCTGGTTTTAGAGTCACGCTGACAAGACGCTGACCGTCGGCGCTGACAGCTGAAATGTATGAGATTCAGGGAGGGAGCTAGGGAGCGTTTCAGAATAACGCGTAGCTATCAGCGCCGCGTAGAAGTCGGCGGTTTTGTCCCAATAGACAAACTAATTAGAGAACGCGCGCAATCTTTCTTAGACAAAGAACCGAGTTGCGAGCGAACTGCGAAAAAAGACCTTGACGGATTGGGAAACAGAATGGTCCGCGGGTGGAAAAGGAACGTGGACGAGGGAGCTAATCAAAGACTTGAAAAGTTGTCATCAAAGGAATCGTGGAGAGGTAGACCGAAGGTTTACGCAGGCTCTGAGCGGTGACGGAGTGTTTAACACGTACCTCTTTGCAATAGGCAAATCTCCCACCGAAAATTGCTACTTCTGTCGAGAAGAGGACACTCTAACATGCCATATACGAATGCTCTGCCTGTGATGACCATAGAGGGGCGTAGACTCCGGTAGCCTTATTGCGCGTATGCTGTCCAGCGAAGGCGAGTGGCAGAAATACGCACAAATGCTCCGGAAAATAATGATAAGAAGGGAAGAAAGAGAACGGGAAGAGAAAAAGAAATGGGAAATACTCTAGAGGCAGTTAGCACGATGTAATGCCATGCAGTTCCGTGCTAACTCTGAAGATTATTAAAAAAAAGACGTCGGCGCTGACCACTGCCCGCGCGTTTCTGCATTCAGTGAACGTTTTAGTGTCGACCGGAGCGGATGCCGACAGCGTGTACAATCTTGTTGAATCGCGATTTCTGTACTCCGCAGCCATCAGCACGATACTAAAACGTCTTGCGCTGACTCTCAGCGCTGACAAGCTACGGTCAGCGTCCGGTCAGCGTGACTAGAACCAGCCTACACAGTTTTTAAGCCAGCATTTGAATCCAATGGGCGGACTTACTAATAACTAATTGATAATATCTCCACACAAATAATATTTTTTAAAGTTATTTTGGGAATGTTGTTGTAAGTGAATTACAAATAATAAAATGTTTGTTTACTTGCATGTGTCGTAAAAAATAAAATTGGTTTGCGATGGCTATGTGCATATTTTAGCATATTGATATTTTTATTTTTGGAGAAATATGGGTTTCCGTCGAATGAAATAAATAAATAAAATTATAATTAAAAAACAATAAACTGGCTGCTTAAAAGTAATAAATTGAAAAGAAAAAGCGCTGCACTTGTGATGTCAAAATCTGTAGTAGATTAAGTAGAAAGAGGGCTCAAAATTGAACGAGCAAATATAGATTCACATAGAACTATTATGTACAAGAATTACAATATAAACTGTTTTGGCAATAATTTGCGGGGCAAACAGTTGTTGTTACAGCAGCGGTCAGCGCAGGCGAGTAGCTCCACAGTCCAGACGCATGCGACGACGGTGCCTGTAGTGTAAGTATAACTTAGTTTTCTAGATATCGCTCTCTTTTTCGTCCTATCGCAACAAATGAGCATAAACAACGCTCTCATTGGTCTTATCTCAACGAAAGTGCTTCAATATCGCTATTTCTTCCGTTCTACCGCAATGAATGAGCTTAAATATAGCTTTCTCTTTTATTCTATCGCAATGAATGAGCATAAATATTGCACTCTCTTTCGTAATTTCGCACCGAATGACGATAAATACCTCTTTCTTTCGCCCTAACGCAACGAATGACCATTAATAACGCTGTCTCTTTCGTCCTATCGCAACGAATGACCATAAATAACGCTCTCTCTTTCGTCCTATCGCAACGAATTAGCATAAATATCGCTCTCTCTTTGGTTCCATCGCAACAAATTATCATAAATATGGCACTCTCATTGACGCCATCGCAACAAATGAGCATATTTCTTTATACCATCACTTTGATACCATCCCAACAAACGGCCAGAAATATAGCTCTCTCTCTTTGGTCCCATACTAACAAATGAGCATAAATATCGCTCTAACTTTCGTCCTATCTAAATGAATGTGCATAAATAAATATCACCATCTCTTTCTTTGCGACCCAACTTTGCGAGAGGATGAAAGAGAGAACACATATATGCAGAGTATATAGACACAATAGGGATGATGACAGTTTTTTAAATTGTATATAAATTAAGAGTATACTAATAGTAAAGCAATTTTGTAAAAGTAACAGGGTATCTGCGATCATTACTTTCGGAGCTACAGGGATTTAAAGGGTCAGATTTGCGGCCCTGCCGCGGATCCCTGAAAAACGCCCCATACAAAATGGCTCGAAAAAATGACGTCATAGGCAATGTAATGATCGTTAGATTTGTATGCGCGTTCAAACAAAATTACTAATATCTTTGTTATTTGTGCGTTTATCTTTATAGTTCATATATTAAAAAATGTCACATTTAATGCAAGGAAGCTAAAACTGTATGAATTTTCATCTAATTACGATAAAAAAATTTTAGTAGTTTTTGAAATTTTATAATCTCATTTATTTTGCAAATATCCAGACAATCTTTGCTTTTAATGTATAAATTAGTTAACATTGACCCTATTTACCCGAATGTATCATAAAAATCAATATATTCAAACCTAGTCATCATCCCCATTATCTTTTTATCTCTAGCCCGCGCATCCTAAGCATATAGGAATTTATTCACTTTTTATTTATTGATATATTTATTGTCTAAATTGATTGGTTTTCATCATTTTCACAGAACACCCGCAATACAAGCCACGCCCAATGTCCACACAAGTACAAGACAGTTGCCAATACTGGTAAGTATATTTTATAGTTACTTATAATCTTATGTAATATATTGTATATATTCATTAAATATAAGATAAGCTATAAAACAAATTTAAGTAAAATAGAAAATATATTTATAGATCTTGGTTGTTCTAAATCTGCTCTCCTAAAAGGAGAAAATTCTGACCCTGCTGTATTATAATGTATGTATAATATATAGACTAAATTATAAAGAAAATTTTTAGCCCCAATATTTTACTCGTTATTTTAGTTCTAAATGTTGTGATCGAGATAGCATAAGTCGCTTATTGTATATCAGATCTTATCGTAAAGTAATAAGGTTTATATTAATGTTGTGAACGTCAAGTAAAGTGTTTTTTCATTGCAGCAGGCGCAATTGCAACAAGTAGGCAACGTCGGCAACGCATCCGCAGTGAGCACGGTTGTCGGAAGCGTGGGCACAGTCAGCGCCGTGGGCACCGTGGGCACCGTGGGCGCTGTCGGCAACGTGGGCGCGACCAACTCCGCTGTTGAAGCTGCGTTAAAGCAGCAACCTTCGCCTACTACTCCACGGTTGTCACCTCAGGTATGAATATCTTCTAATCTTCTAGTTTTTTTTTTAAATTATGACCTATATTTCACCACAGACAAACATACAGACACACAAACGGATAAAATGGTTTAGTTTTTCCTTTTGTGGTTCAGAACCCTAAAAATAATTTTATTTTGAGTGTACAAGTCTTTCCGTGGTTCATAAGTACGATTAAATTGTGAAGATGGAAAAAAAAACGATAAAAGATGCAATAGGCAAGTTAACTAATTTTTTGTAAAATAGTTTTAATTTGTTTATCATCGTTCTACTAGATTGAAAATAAATTTATCATATTTTTTGAGACATGAATACATAATATACATAATATTTAAATTAAGTTTTATAAAAAAATCTTAGCTTATGTTTAAATAATATTGATATATTTCGTAGCCTTCTTCCTTATCAATATACGAAATAAATATTGTTTAAATTGAATTTGATTTGATATCCTATATCTTGGCAAATTCGTTCGTAACACTCCCGATGGTCCGCGCGAGCCGGGCGGGGGGGAAGCAATGCCCCGCGCGCACGACCTCACACCCACGCAGGCCTTTCGCCCCGCCGCCCGCATATCATGGGAGTGTCAACAACGAACTTGTCAAGCTATAATGCTGCCTTCTGAGGGACTTTTTTTCTCTATAAGCAGGCATCAACAAATCAGTTGCTAGCGCAGCAGTTGACCAACCCACCGCAACCGCTTAACCCTCAGAAGATGCAGTCCGCCATAATACACATACAGCATCCACTCATGTCATCTACTGGCACATCACAGGTAAAACTTTTTATTAAACTATCATTATCATATTTAAACGGCCTACTACAAGCCCAGTAGGCCAAGCATACGACCAACGACATATATCTCTTTTAGAGAAATAGACAAATGTCGGCTTATTACTGAGCTCGAGTCTCCTCTCAGAATGAGAGTCCACCACGCTGGCCCAATACGGATTGGCAGACTTCACAAACGCAGAGAATTTTCTTAATTCTCTGCGTTTCTTAATTCCCGCATGCACGATTTCACACCCGCGCAGTCTTTCCCCCCGTCGCCCGCAAATCATCAACGAACTTGCCAGACTATAGTATTAAAATGAGTTCATTTCCCAGGTACAAAGTATACAGTACACGAGTGCGGCGACCACACAACAGAAAGCCACGATAACAAAGCCGAGATCGACAAACCCAGCCATAAACGCGCTTGTCACTAGTCTTATGAATTCGGCACAACAGTTTCAACAAGGTAAAGGTAAAAAAAATCGTTTTTGCACACTTTTAACTCTGTATATTTGACACTATTATCAGTTTGAAATATAGGATGGATAAGATAAGAATCAGGAAAGAAGCAGCTGCAAAATTATACTTTAAAAAACATTCAACAAGCTAATCACATTCAAATAACTGAATAGATCCTTATTATTAGTTAAGTTTTATTGCATTTCAGTTATGTTAATACTACGCGTGTATTTTTGCAGCGGCTAGTCAAAACGCTGCCAAATCGGTCGTCAGTACAGCGAATAACAACGCAACGATACTCAACCTCCTGAACAGCGCGCCGGCCGCCATGACACACGTCACGACAGCGGACAGCTCTCTGGACACACACAAACTGCTCACTCGCACTGTATCCATATCGGGCGCGCGTCTCATTGCCGCATCCACGAGCGCTCACACCATACCCACTTATACGCAACAGGTGAGTATTGTATCGGTGGAGTTTACCCCACGACAGTAGAAATTGTGTAGTAGTTGCTACAGTTCTATGACACGCTTCACGACAGCGGACACACACAATCTACTCACTCGCACTGTAACCATATCGGGCGCGCGCCTTATTGCCGCATCCACGAGCGCGGTTATACGCAACAGGTGAGTATTGCAGTATATCAGTGAAGTTTTATTTTTTATTACCCCAGGATTATAACATAGAATCACTCGCTACGCTCGTGATTCAATTATGAATCCTTCGCTTACTCGGGATTCAAACACGGCACTCGCAGCGAAAACAAACTTTGCTCTCTTGTTGAACAAATAACTATATATTTAATAATCAAGGCAATTCTAAATATTAAATGATGTTTAAATTATGCTACATCAAACTAAAATGAATATTATGTAATAAATTTAAGTAGTTTAAAAAACTAAAAAACACAATTTTAGCACGCACTAAAAATTAGAAATATTGGAGTCACGTGACTTTTTTTTACGTATTCCTGACAGGAAACCCTTTCAATTGATATCCATATCATGGGGGTGGATTTTAAAGAGTCAGTCCGGGATCTTGGGGAGGCCGCCATATTGGATTTGTAGTGAAGTCATGTATTGTCATCAGAGCTCAGAGCGTGTGCAAAATTTAATCCTAATCGAAGACCGGGAAGTTGGTCAAATTAAGATCCCAAGATTATCTTACATACATAGTTACAAGTTACTTAATACTTAAGAATACTATTTGGTTCTCTCACACTTTTAAGATATTTATTTAACTTCCCGCTAATGATTGTTCTTGGTTTTTCTTCTCATTTGTTTGTTAATTATTTTTGTTCTTAAATATAGTATTATGTAATAACCAGTGCACAGTAAAACCAACTGTGGTTTTTGTTGCACTATGGTTAGGCTTAATTGAAATGTGTTTTTTGTAGAGTAATAAACAAATAAATAAATAAGTGAAGTTACTATAAAGCGTGTAAAAAAGGTGCTAAAAATCCTTCTATCTACATTGTTCTCATTCTGTAGGTAACATACACGAGAGAGAACGACTCGACGAACGTGTCAAGTAGTGAGAGCGCGCTGTTGGAGCGGCTCATGGGCCCCGAGCCGGCCGCGACACCTCCCTCACAGCCGCAGTCGCAGCCGCAGCCGCAGCCGCAACCTGTTTGTCATTTGCAGGTAGGCTACAATTTTTACTGCATATGCATAACGTCGGTCTACCGTCTAGATGTGATAGCTTGTAAGTTAAACTGACGAACTTTTCAACACAACAAGAAACATCTTTTAGGTATCTAGGACTAAAAGTCGTTTTATGCGACCAAAAACGGTTTTTTAATGTATGTACTACAAGATATTTACGGGCTACCACCGGAAAAGCTGTTTGAAGCTTTCTGCATCAAAATCATTTTTACCAAAAATTGTTAGTTACGAGGTATCACATCCAGACCGACGATAATACGAATATCTTAGCATTTTATTCATTCATTTTAGCGCTGGGTCCGTTGTGTGCACTTCTGTCACCAACACCACTACACTATGAGCGAGACATCTTATCAGAGTTTATCCGAGAAAACTGACTTCATCAGATTTTACTTGAGAAATCTGACTTCACCCTAAGCCTACTTATATTTTTTGTAAAATAGCCAAATAAATGAACTCACTGGTCTTCGAATATATTTATTTAATGCGTTTGTTCAACATAGGTGTTATTTTTTAACCGATTTCAAAAAAGGAGGAGGTTCTCGACTGTATGTTTTTTTTTGTATGTTTGTTACCTGATTATTTTATTAAATGTCTTTCAGGGTTTAAGCTTAACATCGTTGCAAGGTCTACAAAGCATCCAGGGGGTCCAGAACGTGCAAGTACAAATACCGGGCCTGTCTGCGCCGATATCGCTGTCGCTCAACGTGTCGGGCGCGTCCAGCGGGCTGCTGGTGTCGGTGCCGCCCACTACGTCGGTGGTGCTGACGAACCAACCCTCAGTGATTTCATTGCCTATAGGTGAGTCACTTGACTGGGCAGCGTTGACAGCGACATCTTATCTTTCGAAATTACTCAGTGCCTGGCCTATGGGCCTTATGGGCCTTATTAGAAGGCTCAAAGTTACTCAGCGAGCGATGGGGCGAGCTATGCTTGGAGTTTCTCTGCGTGATCGCATCAGAAATGAGGAGATCCGCAGACGAACTAAAGTCAACATAGCTTAGCGAGTCGCGAAGCTGAAGTGGCAATGAGCAGGTCAAGACGAAGAGCCGATGGACGTTGGGATCCCAAGGAATGGCGACCCCGCACCGGAAAGCGTAGTGTTGGCCGACCCCCCACTAGGTGGATCGAGGATATCAAGCGGGTTGCATGGAGTCGCTGGCGGCTCGAGACCGATGTGCTTGGAGGTCCATGTCCAGCAGTGGACGTCTATCGGCTGATAAGATAAGGTAAGGTAAGGAGTCATTATATTCTAGTTAGTTGCTATATATGTTCAAATCAGGAATGAGGAGATCCGCAGAAAAACCAAAGATATATAAACGCTCAGCGAGACATGAAGATGAAGTGGAAATAGGCAGGCCACATAATTCGAAGAGCCGATGGACATTGGGGTCTTAAGGAATGGCGACCCTAGACCGGAAAGCCCAGTGTTGGTTGGTGGTGTTTGAAAGTCCATGCAAGAGGCCTATGTCTATCGGTTGCTAATAATGAGTAATAATATCAGCTAAATTAGAATTTAATAATAAGGCTCAGAGTAACTTGCGGATGAGCTCTGCATGATCTTGTCAGAGTTGACTTTTTTTTTCTGATTGTGTAAGTGCCGTATGCTCATTAATGGGATCTCAGCGGCTTCACTGGGGGGTTTGGTTGAGAGCAGAAGCACCGCCTAATGGGGTCCGAAGGCTGAAGCAGTGTAAACGGGCAGAACGACTCTTTAAGTCTCCTCTGAGACTCGAACCGCGGCTTAGAGGGCCGTTGGCCCGAGTGTATCAATCCGGGCAGCCCCTGAGATCGCGAGTTTTTAAACCGGGTCCGGGTGACATCAGATATCGGGAACCTCGTCTTCGCCGGCGAAGACGCCATGTATTGTGTTGCCTAGAAAGCATTGTCGAATCAGAGTTGGGCGGGGAACGTAGTTCAAAAGCCGTTGGACATTGAAGTCCCATGTTGCTAGAACTACCTCTGTTGTGGTAACGATCTACCTTCAGTGCTGTCATTGTCTATACTGCCGCGCTAAGCGCAAAAGCGGTATTTCAGTCATAGCAAGTTTTGAGATAATTGAAGTTATGTAAAAGTAGTTTTAAGGTAAAAGTGACATAGAAAAAGCTTTCTTTAGGGTTTACTTTAAAAATAAGATACCGCTATAAGGTTTAGTTTATTAGTTGCATATTTTTCTAAGCTATTAAGCACAAAAATTAAATAAACGATTTGTTTGAGATATCGCTTTCGGATCGGTGGACAACTACTCGTAAGCATAAAAGTTAGTTGTTGTTGTTGTTCAAAAAAGTTAGTTGTTTTCCAGCACAACTACAACAACTGTCGGGCAGTGTCAAAGGCGGCGTGAGGGGGAGTACGGTACAAGTAGTGCGCGCGCCGAGGCCTGCACGTTTACCCCGCCCTGCGCCCCGGCCTCCTCTACAGCCTACTGCCGGTATGTATCTATTTTTTTACAGGACTGCAATCTTCTTTACGTGTTAGCAAAAACAAAGTACATAGATGATTTTGTTATATAAGGTTGTTGTATATTGTCGTGTCTACTTTCAGGTACAACTCAGTTTATAACTCAGGCGCAGACACAAGTATTAAACGCGCATCAAGTACGACGGAAATCTAATCCTGATAGTTCATAGTAAATGTTTAAACCTTAGCCCACTGCCGATATAGTGAATTAGAATGTACATAATAGTTGCATATAATAGATGAAATTTGTATAATAACTTAGAGATCGAGTGATGGAAATCTGCGTGCAATATTGATCAACAGATCTCTAGCAGACTAAGTTTAACTGAAATTATTTTATAAAACACTAAACACACAGAAGTTGGGGAGGAAGACAGAGATTTTTGTAGCTTAAACTGAAAATAAGCTTTACAGTGACGTCACTTTTGATTTTGAAGTTGCATACAAAATAACTGGTCCGCCATATTGGATATAGGATGACGTCATTTACTAACCAAGAATTATTGATATCTAAACTAAACGCGTATGAAAAATTTCAGCTCACTTGTGATATTAGGTATCGATATTCAGTTGCACGGTTTTATTTAACATATATGTTAAAGAGTTTATAAATTTAAAAACTAAAGATTTTACGTTTGGAGGCAGCTAGAGGGCATGAAGAAATGCAAACGCGAATTATTTAATTTTTTAATGAAATGTTTACATAAAATCTTTACTTGTGGACTGTCGACCAAGATATTCATTAGATAGCGAATATTCACCTCTTCTGGTAAAACTTCAAAGCCTAGATCATCGCTGAAAGATTGTTGCCATCGCTCTGCAAGAAACCGAGTAGTTTCCCATCACTATGTCGTTGACATTCCTATGAACTCATATAAAGCCTTTTGCTTCTTCATTTCTTACATCATGGCTAGGGTATGGATCTCTCTTCCGAAGTCTGTGTTTCCTATTTATAAAACTAAGGTATCTTTAATCGAAAAGTGAATAGTCGTTTTCTAGGTGTAACAAACACCTTAAGCCACATCTTACCATCAAATGAGATCCGTGCCTATTCCATATAAAAAACTACTCTTGATTCGGCGATGTATATTGATCGAAGATTGATCTGAACAGACAAAAATATGTAAACAAGGTATGAAATTAGATTGGTGATTGATCTATTTTATTAGTAATTAGGCCAATGCTGGCGGCCACTTAACTAGAAATATTGTGTAACTTAATATCGGGCTTAAAATATTCTACATTTACTTATTACTTCATTTTATCGCATTTGCGATGCTTGGGACTTTGTTTAGAGACATTAATGACTATAGTGTTTTTCAGATAGCATGGGTACGGTGACAATTCGCTTCACTCTTGAAACTTTTGCTGCGATTCACGATAATAATACATATTATGAATGTCAAAACGCAACTCTTACCGTACCCATGCTATCTGAAAAACACTATAATGAGTTATGAGTGGACCCACCCCCCGTCTTCTGTCTGTTTCTTGTTTACAAACAAACAAATACGTAGCTATCTTCGTCGTATACAACTCAAATACGCGCCGTTACCACGAGTTCCCACTGAGACTGAAAGATTAGGGTAGAGTAACAACACTTCTATTAATAAACTGTCTAGTACTGACTGAAACGAAATTTATGGCCCGGTTTCATAGTTTACAAATTTACATAGCAACAGCGCCATCTAGTAGTACTTTTTGTAATATTTCAAATATACAGGGTGCTCGGGAATATTTCCCAAAATTCTAGAATTACATTCTTTAAGGAAAATTAATTAAAAATGTCCAAGGAACATGTGTCCTAAAATGAATAGTTTCGGAGTATAAAATATTTCTTTTGTAAATAGATCTTAAAATGTGTCCCTTATAACGTATCCTTATAATTATGAAGTAGCCAAGTTTTTTAAATGCAAGGATAGATAAAGACGTGTGTTAAATGGATAGTCGGAACTATCTGAAATATTTTGTATTAAAACATAAAAAGTTTTTATTTTTTAGTTAAAAAAATATTACTTATGCAGTTCGACTTCGATAAGTGTACTCGTCAACACCTTGGAGTTATGGGAAATACTCCCGAAGTCCCGAGCATCCTGTATAAAGATTGTTTGTGAATAAATCTATACCGTGTCGTGTTCATTAGAGATTTTTTTTTTTATTATTTAAAATCAATTTTAAAAGTATTTAAACAAACAGCCAATGGAATTTAGAATTTTTGTATTTCTGTCTTCCTTTTATCACTATCAGCTGCAGCAGCTGGCCTATTCACTATTTTGGTCTTTATTATAAACCTATTAAAATAAATAACAAATCAATTGACAAAATGTCATCTACATACTATATGATATCCAACAGTAAGCACCGGATGAAATTTTGTCAAATTATTTGTTTTTTTTTTAATAGGTTGATAATAAAGACCAAAATAGGAAATAGGCCAGCAGACCACATATAGTCAACTTATATTACAAACCTATATAACATATATAAATAAACATTTTAAAGTAATTTTGAGTAAACCTAATATACTTTAAAACCATTGCCACTGGATAGGATGGCGTTGTTTTAGATGAAAAGATAACACTCGTAGACCTTTTCCGCTCTGCGTTATATACCCAAGTAATGAATTTTATATTGGGTCAAAAGAGTGTATTTTAATCTACCTTTTTTTTTTTAATAAATTCTGCTAATAATGAAATCGCACTTATTTATTACATTGAATTCTGAAGATGATTTTAATTGCATCGTTTTATGTTATTCTGTTTTATATACGTCACCGTAAAATTGTAAATACCGTTAGATTATAATCTATCTCGCGATATTGTAAGCCGTCGAAAGATTGTGAACCGCAATTACTGCTTACAATTTAACGTGTTTAGATTGTGAGCATATTATTACGTAGATTGTAAGGAAGAACGGATAAATAATTAAATAAAAAACCTAACCTAACCATTGGTTTCTGAATCAAGTTCCGGTTCTTTGGAGTATTATTCGGTTTACAATATTTCGACCGTTTACAATCTCGCGAGATAGATTATAATCTAACGGTATTTACAATTTTACTGACTCATAATTACACAATTAAATTATTATGCATGAAATTTACGTGAGTCACAAATGTAATAGACAGAGAGCCTGCAATAGCTAGACATGCAGTGTGCACTTTATAGATGCAAAAATGCACTGCCTACCCTGAGGAATCAGTACGAACTTGTACTGGAAATGGAATTTTTAATTTTGTACAAATTTTATTTTTAAATTTTATGCCTACTTTGATTAAAAACATTATGCACGCCGCTGCAAACATGCCTCATTTTACGAAGACTAAAAGTATGACGGCCTATGCTCCTATCATAGACAAGTACGGTAGTCAATTATTATAATTATAAGTATAGTTGTTTTCTAAATAGTATGACGAGGAAATGATTCAAAAAATACATTTTTTGTACTCCCATTTCGTAATCTACGCTATATAAAACCTTAACCATATCACAAAGCTATTCATTCCTAAAGGTCGTTTGGTAATGTTAATTATCACACAGGGGTAAACCGTGCTACCAATACTATGTTGTGCTACTAATTAAAGCCAATTATATATCATTCATCTACTTTTATTAGTTGTCTTTTATCATGGTTCTAAAAAAAGTATTGTATGCCACTCCACGGAATTAGACATTATAGCACTCGTGCTGCAATGACAGTGGCATAAATAACTATTACCTATAATTAAACAACTGACGCACTGAACTTAAACCCTACTTAAATTAACCTTCCAAAGCCAGTATAATTCGTCGTCATCAACCCATATTCGGCTCACTGCTGAGCTCGAGTCTCCTCTAAGAATGAGAGGGGTTAGGCCAATAGTCCACCACGCTGGCCCAATGCGGATTGGCAGACTTCACACACGCAGAGATTTAAGATAATTCTCTGGTATGCAGGTTTCCTCACGATGTTTTCCTTCACCGATTGAGACACGTGATATTTAATTTCTTAAAATGCACACAACTGAAAAGTTGGAGGTGCATGCCCCGGACCGGATTCGAACCCACACCCTCCGGAATCGGAGGCAGAGGTCATATCCACTGGGCTATCACAGCTCTACCAGTAACAGTATAATTCAAAATTCATTTATTTTAATTAGGTTTAGTTTACAAGAACTTTTGAAACGTCCAGTTATGATGATATGATGGTGGTGATAATTAAGGTACCACCAAGGTTCAAACACCACATATGCAGGCATATGTATACCGTACTTACTCGTACCTATTCTAGGAACTAACAGACTTTGAGTCTTCTTGAAATAAGGTATTTCTTGCTGTCACAGTCTCTAGGTCTATAATAAATTAATTAATAAAATAAACTGTTACTTTATTTTAAATGCGTGTTAAATTGGATCATGACAAGAATGTGACTAAACCAGATCGCAAATGCGTTCTCATTTTTAAATTGTAAGCGATATTAAGTATGCGGTTCGTTTAGAAACAAAATCCAATAATATTATAATTATTTTAAAAGATTTTATATCTCGTTAGAAATGTTTGTATCATTTGTAAATAATAATAGGTAGTAAATAATAAATATTGTATAAATATAAATAGCAATTATGTAGTATAAGTTTTGTAAATATATATAAAATATAATATGAAATTGACTTTGTTGCAAATAATAATAATAATAATCAAAGATATTGTACTTAATGATTGTGTATACTAACGTTTGACATATAAGAATGTTGTGATTTTTCTGGTTACTCTAAGAACAGGCGTCCACAGATCCGAATCGTACATATCAGACGCATCGTATTGAACGCATTTTTTTAATTTTACGGTAGATTCCTGAAATGTTGATTAGTAGACGCACTTGTACGACTTTCTATTCAAAGAATCCGTTTGGTGCGATCCGTCCGATACGTAAGATGCGGATCTGTGGACGCCTGCCATAAGTCAGTATTAGCGTTGCTGTTCGCGCAATTACATGACCTTTATGATAAGGACACATTATTGACACGTCATGTATGTTTAGGATGCCACGAGATATCTCATGACGACAGAAAAATTATCGCTCTCTTTTTCGTTACGATAGAGAGAAAAGAGAGCGAGATTTCCGCCATTATTATATTGGTCGACAATATATCCCTTTCCTCACGACATATATTTATCGTTGTCGCATGTTAGGCATACTGGATCCATTATACTTTAAAGCGTTTTCATAAGAAAGACATACGCCTCTCCGACGATAGTAAGATCAAATATAGGGAAACCGTAGATATTGGATATGACGGTAGACTGACTAGAAAATGCCACAGGTGCTCGTTATCAGTTCCGTTTATGAAAGAAAAAAGGAAAAAATTATTTTCGCTCGGTAATTTGTATATATTTGGACCAACGCTGTGCGTAAGATGCGCGCTACGATGTATTTCATAGAGATAAAAAGACATAGTCAACCAATAGCGACGGAACTGGAAATATCGTTCTCTTCTTTTCGTCCCATCGCTGGAAGCGATGTTTCCGGTTTGCCGCATTTGGTCGACAATGTCATTTTGTCTTCCGTAGATATGTCTTAGCACGCATCATAGACCTAGGCACGTATCTGTACAGTGCAGGTCAGAATATACAGAAATTACAATATTCAAGTCTTCATTTAACTTATGCTTGAATGATACCGTATCCTTCGCCAAACACCAGTGCTGCCAATATTTTTCTCCAAAGATTTTAAAACTGTAACATAAAGTGGTTGTACACTTCAAACATATATTTAAATCAGTGTACTAATTTATAGTAAAGCTTAGGCTTCTGTATCCCAGATGCGGGTAGCTGACCAATATTTATTAACTCCTTTGAAAATAGCTTGATGTTTGAGATTTAGTCCATCTCATTGGAAATAAACATAACAGTTTTTTCTTTTGTAAAAATTTACCTAAACATACTTTTTGGTACTTCATTATGAGACCAAAGTCTTGTACATTAATTGGGCAATTTTTTTAACAACAGCTGCTTTATTTCGTGATATATTATTAGTTATTTACCTTACCTCAGTAAATAACTAAAGACGCTTTGAAAAATGTTTTTTTTAGACTCGGCATCAATAAAAGTCACTCTTGTATAACTATCAAAGTTATTGGGATACATGGCAACGTGTTGATATTTTGTTTCTATCTTTGGGTAAATATGAAGTACAATGTACGATAAATAATAATTATTTATACATTTTGTAAATATGTAATATACTCGTATATAATGTCACAGGATAAAAGTAATTGAATGAAAGATGCTTTGGAAGTTAAGTTTTGCTATGTGTTCAAGATGTGGCACTTTTTGAATGCTGCTGTAATTAAATGTACGTATAAATAATGGATTGATTATGGGATTGACTCAAAATAAATAACATTACTTGCTGATTATGGATTGTTTTGAAAACATTTACTCGCACTGATTATGAAATCAATATATAATTACATTTATATTGTATATCCCTAAAATGTATAAATACATTTGAAATGATTTGTTTTGAATGAATTTATTGGAAAATTTACGTTCGTTCGTTTTTAATTATTATAATATCGTGGCCTAGCCACTAGGTTTTCAAATGTCTTTGTAGTGGTTTTGATAAAGTAGTATAATTATGTGTTACTTAAAATTAGATCACTCGTATGTCATGTATACATTTGTCAATTCAATTATGGTTGCCAACCGTTCCGTATAAAATTTTATTTAAAAAAATTAAACGACCCGGTAAAAATCGTTGTAGGCAGATCAGGATTAGTAAATAATTCTGGTTCCTACTTCAGCAGATTTGTTTGTTAATGAAAGATATTTAATTTGTATTATCAAAAAAGTGGAGTGGACCACGATCTAATATACTATTTTTTATTATATCACTACAGATTCATAAAAACCAGCCTGCAGTTTTTACTTTAAATTGTATTTTAGTATTGTCTCAAATATCCGAAATACTACTACAAAGACCAGTTAAAAAGCAATAAAATGTATTCCTAACATAGATGTTAATAATATTAATAATAAATGTTGTAGTTATTCGTATACAAAAGCTAACAACTGCTATACTTACTCTTGTTTAAACCCTAAATATGCCTACTATGTATACTTTTAATTAGGAATAACAAACATCGAAAAACTATGTCAGTAAACGTTTTGTTAAACATTAGTAGCAATTATGTAAACCGTGCGTGCGGCAATTTTCTTACGTACTCTTACTCCATTCTGCACTTTACTCTCCTCTCTCTCCACTCCAGTCACTCCACTCTCTTCTGCTCTTTCTCCGCTCCACTCTGCTCTTCCATTACCAGAATAAATTGGATCTTGTGGTGCTTTAAAATCGTAGTCTAAATCTAAAATCGTTGTACGAATATCAAACTTTGTTGTACGATTAATGTTTTACAGGGGATTCTTTTCACATTACAGAGCGTAGACAAAATACCCCCGTGAGCAATTTAATATCAATGTTAATCGACTTTTCCAAAGACATTGTTAATTGTAGGCTATAAAAATATCACGTGTTAGCTTGCTAGTTAGATAGCTGCATGAACTTTTCACGACTCATTATAAAAAAGAATCATTGTCCACCATACAATGATTTTGTATTTGGTCTATAATGCTAAGCTGAATTGTGGATTAGGATCCTTGTTAAGAAGATGTTCTTTGGTATCCTAAAATAATTATATAATATGTCATGTCAACTAGAATTACTTCAAACCATATCTGTTTATCCATAATTATTATTAAATGCTGTACGCACAATTTCCATGTCAATGTATGATTATTATTCAAGCTTGCATGCATGGGATCCACTTGATTGCGTTAAACTTTTGAAGAATATGGGCAATAGTTTTGAGAAGGTGTTTGATTAAACTGCATTTTGTGCTTTCAAGTTTTGACATTTATTTCATTGGTATTAAAAAGTACGTTACCGAAAAAATATATTATCACACTTACGTACTATTACTAGTACGCGACTAACTAAGATATAAAATGATAATTTTTCGTGTACAACGCATCCCGTCGCAACGAAAGATAGAAGCTTATTCGTTATTTATGCTATCTGTTCGTTGCGATGGGACGAAAGAGACGAGAGATACGTAGAAAATGTTATGTTATGCTTTCAGGTCCTAATGTATTAAAGACAACAAGAAATTTTATTTCGTACATATTTTATGCTTATTAAATTAGACACTTCTTCAAAATACGCTACGCCCTCTAAGAAATTAAATTAGATAAACGATTAATGGCCAATTTACCCATATTTGTATGTAGTCAAAAACAATATTTTATTGTATTATTCAGAACAAAATAAATTATTATATCATATATCATTAACTTTTAACATAAGAGGTATTACCCAAGGCATCCTTGACTGACATTCGAATAAGAGGTGTATGTTTGCATTTGAAATGTAACACGCATGATATTAGTTCTGTGACGTAATTAATGAAATATGATCCTTGTGCGTAGACAGAAGAAGAAATAGACAACTGATCAGCGTCCCGTTGTTAGTTATTTACAGTGTGACACAAAATAGTAGAAAGTAAATAAGGGCGCTTTAGTCATTTATTGTGGTTCTTATGGTGACCCTGTGTACTGTCATTCACCGGGACTGCAATGACCTTGATACTTGATAATAATTGTTAATTTGTTTAAAGGGTATGTAATGTTATGTTCTTATTTTAAATAAGATAATCTGTTGAAAATAATAATAGTATCTAAAATAAATAAATTAATTAGTATATTTAGAAAATACTTACAAATCATGATTTACATGATTTACATTTATTAAAATTAAAAGAAAGTAAATTTCATCTAAATATTTATTGTAATTCGTCTGGTAATTATCCAATTTTTTCCTTTCCAAATTATCCAATTTCCACTATGATTTTAATAGTCAGTCTGATAAAACCACCAATTAGTTGCTCTATAATGACCGATCTTTGCGTTAATGACATTAATTGTGGAGTTGCCACACAGAAAGTTTATAAGTTCCATTTTTATTAACTTCTACTTTAATATGTCGCACTATTTATTCAATTTTGACCTAAATATTTTTGTACCAATTTAATATTTTAAACTAAATGGTTACTTATATTTTTTGCAAAACATGACATTAATGTTGTGGTTACACTACGTTTATTTTATATTTAAAAAAATGTCATATTGGTTCGAACCGTGCCATACGTCATGACACCGATTAAAGAATCGCTTTGTTTCGTTTATTTACAGTCCACATTGTTATTGTTTACAGTCCACAGAGTCCACAAATAAGTTCTTATTTTTGGTGGATGCTGTTCATTTGTCTATTTATTTCTCAGTCTACGTCCTTATGTAATATATTAATTTAATTAAAATATTTTGTTTAAACTATTATACTTACTTGATATGTTACTGTTAACGAATGCAAGTGTCGACTACGTAAGTAGCTGATAATCGTGCGAATTGTTGATCTCATTTGTTTATGAACGTGTAGCTCAATATGTATGTAGGGAATATTTTTTTGTATAATAAACTCAGAAGTTTATCAAAATGTAAATGTCTATAATAAGATTATACTACTAAAATGTACATATATTATTAAAAATAAAGAATTTTTATACAAATAATCTAATTTTGTCTCTCAGCTGTATAGTATCCAGTGTCAGTAATTTTAGTATACCGTTTATTGTAGTCTATGTAAATATTCCTTATAATTAAAAGTTGTTATAAGCAAAAGTTACGCTTATGACGGTAAATAATAAAATTTATATTAAAGCGTTGACTTGGAGTTATGTATAAATTGATATTGTAAAAATTGAGTATGATGTTCAGAGATTGACGTTTTGAACATGAATAAATTAACTTTTCTTAATTTATAATATTATTATTTATTTTCATTTAACTTCACCTACTCGTTTAGTTGATCAGACTATTTTAGGTGTTCCATACACCCATGACTTGTCAGGTTCGAGCTAGTGTCTTATATTTTTTTTATATATTTATTACCCAGTTATTTAAAATATAGTTAAGCCATGTTTTTTGTACATGAGTAACTTTTACCCGTCTGACAAGGGTAATTTTTTAATTCTTTCCAAAAAAAATATTAAAACTAGATGTTATGACAAAAGTGCAATGTTCAAAACTGAATCAAGGGCTTTTCGGATTTCAGTTAACAGTTAACCGTTCAGATATCGATAATCCAAAATTTAGAGGTAAAGAAGCATGTATTAAAGCTTTTAATATGATACATTGTAGAACATCCTAGTTTCGAATGTTGTGACTTGTGGCTAGTGAGGGGAAAATATCAAACAACACATTGATTTGGTTAAAAAAGTATGCTTTTTTATTATTCTTTCAAATAGTCTTCATCTAATTTTATAAGAACATTGGACACAATTGAAGCTTTTTACCGATAAATAAGTATAAATAATTTCATATTCACATAGATCGTCTTATTTATACATACAATACATTTATTTTATATCAGTCCTCTCAAAAGGTCCATTCTCTCCCTGCAAATTAAAATTTAATATTTACACAGCGATAGGGATTCGCATCTACGTACATACATACATCAACAATTAACAATTAATAGAGACTATTTACAAAATATATTTTCACACACGCACATATATACGTTCGTCCGTCACCGTTCACACACATCGAATTAACATTCACACGATTTGGCATATGGATGGCGACACGTCACTAGCAGAGGTCGTCCCAGGCGAGCCACCAGGGCGCGCGGCAGCTCTCGCGCTTCCGCCGCCGCCGCTCGGCGCGGTCCGAGCGTTTCTTGACGAAGCGCACGTTGTACGGGTCCTCGGCCAGCTCGGGGTAGCGCGCCACGTCGTGCACGTACTCGCTGTCGTAGCCCGCCGCCGAGCCCGCCTTCTGGATCTCGTCCAGCTCCGCCGCCGACCAGTCCAGCGCGCCGCCCAGCCCCACGCGCAGCGCCTCGCGCTCGCGGTGCCACGCCTTGCGCACGGCGGACGCGCGCGCGTGGTGCAGCAGGCGCTGCCTCTCCCGTTCGGCGCTGGTGCCGTATCTCAAGTTAATTATGCTCGTTTGTCCGTGGATCTTTACGTCGGCGTAAGAGCGACCGCCTTCTGCTACTTCGTGGAAGGTGACGTTTAGTTTTCCTTGCATACGTTTCAGTTGTTGTTTGTCGTCGGCTGCACGCCAACTGTCTTCTTTCACGAAGTAAAATACATCTTGTTGGTCCCCGTGTACGACAAATGAGAATGGCAGCAAATGGGATCTATTGAAGACAGATGTGTATACGTCTCGGTAAATGGCATTGGCTGACGGAACAGTGCTCACTACCGCTCGTCCCCTTGAATTTCGGGAAATTAGAATGCCTCGTCCAAAAGGTGGCTCTGAATCAGAGCCGATTCGTTTTGGTGAAAGATTAAGGCCATCAGTCTTTAGTGCAGACATGGCTGGTATAGCGAGGCTTCGGAAATCGGCAATTCTTTTGTTTGACATATGTGATAAGAATCCAGATTCGATCATAACGCTTGGCAGTAGTGACATAGCATAAGGTAGAACTGGACCGCTGTCGAGAGGCGCAGTGCCCCACACTGGGCGTCCGCGAGGAATGCTGGGCAATATTGATCCACCAGGGAGTTCGTCAGGGTAAAGTTGTGGCGCTAAACTCTTTGTATCATATCCTAGCAGTTTCAGCCAAGATAAATGATCTGTAAAGAGATAAAAACTTAGTTGTTTTACAAGATTCGTTTCAATTTGTAATACTTGATAAAATTCATGTTTTATGATTCAAATTAATATAAGAAGTCGGTTACCTGCTGGTTTTTTATTTTGTGGGCGTACATTGATGGGATCGTTTCCATTAAATCTGTATAAATGAAGTTGTGTAGGGTTATGGATTCTTTCGATTAAATTTTCCCAAAGAGGAGACATCCACTGTCCTATTAGGGGATCATAGACTTTCCCATGCTCCATATGTAACAGTGACGTCACTTGATCTAATAGTCCACCACAGAAATCTACTGGTAGGTACAAATACGGATTTGAATCGTATACTATGTGGCCGTAAGGTGATCTCATAATTTCTCGAATGCCTTCTCCGTATTGATTGAAGACCATGACTGGTGTTCCACATTGATCAGTAGCAATGTAATATTTATGGCGGGCAACCTAAAACAAAATGTATTAGATACTATAAATAGGTAACTTATTCGTATTATCATTGTTGCTTAATGATTATATAATTATTTACATGCACTGTGTAAATTGCTAAATTAACCCACCTGAGTATAGATAAGATGACCCCTATCATCATAAACGAGAGTCATAAATCTGTTCTCGCGAGGTGAATAAATATGACTGACTTCGTGAGATTTATCCTTGTTGGTGTAAAAGAATTGGGTGACATTACCGAAGTTATCCTTTCTTGTAGATAACCTGGAATAAAATACATAAATGTTTAATATTTTGAGTGTGGAAAATTTAACTTTCCTAGATTTTTTTATAGAAACTTGTAGTACGAGTAGGTATATAATAACATTATTTTAGAGAAATATTTACCTATCTAGGTGATCGTAGTAGTATCGAACATCAAATCTTCCTCGTTTAGTTGCTCTAATTAGTAGCCCTTTAGCGTTGTATTGGAATCTTTCTTCTCTAGCATTCTGGAAAACATATCCTCGGCTGTCGTAACGATATTGACCTTCCCCGAACTTAATAATACGATCCATATCATTGTATTCCATAGGAATTGTATTGCCTCTGTATGTTAGTGAGAGCATATTTCCGTTATCGTCATATCTGAAGCCCCACGGCTCTTGTGCTTCTACGCCTGTTAGTTGGCCGTCACAGTCCCAAGTGTAATTCTTCACGTTTGTGTAAGTGTTTACTCCCACATTTCTGGTGTGTGTTCGTGTTTGAGAAATTCTTCCATGGCGGTCATAAGAAAATTCCATTCTAAAAACTTCCATTCTGTGAATATTAACTGTAATTTCTTTTTCAAGGAACTGGTCATTAACAACTCTAGAGAACATAGCGATACCGTCGTATACAGATGTTTCGTTCCATTTTTGTTTGGATACAGTAAATTGTCCTAACACTTCAGGTGCTCCTGTTTTGCTATTATATATTATGTGATGTGGAATAAGCGTTTGACCACCAATGCGACCTTGAACAGCAGTTGTTCTGTAATTGTTATCATACTCGTATATTATTTTTGCATTGCTCAATCCGGTCTTGGCGCCATAGTCAAGTCTTTCTTCTACAAGTAAACCATCAGCGTAAGTAGATTCCCATCTATAATCAACTTCACGGTCTACATGTAATATTTCGGATGGCAAGCCAGTATTTTCAGAATAGTGAATTTGAGTTTGACCATCTCCGTGAACTACTTCTGATATTTTATTAGTTGTAAAATATCTGTAAATAATTCTAGCTCCATCACCTGGGAATACTGTTTGTAATAGTTCACCAGTATGTGAATAGTGTTGCAAATATTTCTTTGTTGAACCTGGAGGGGTATAAGTGACCCGCAAAAATCCAATAGATGGTTGCACACTAAACGAGTGGTTTGTTCCTGATGGCAGTATGACATGAGTTAAACCACCATCAGCGTCATATAAATATTTGAAATTCCTTTGACTTGCCAATGTAATTTTCGAGACGAGGTTGCCCTCATTATAGTAAATAAATTTCGTACCGTCTTGCGGACTAGTAATCTCTGAAAGCATACCATGTGGATCATAATTATAAGTTTCTTCGGTTACACCCCATTTCCATCCATTTACTCTATAAAATCTGTCGTATGATATATTAAGCGGCACTCCAGCCCCGTGAGGTGTAAACGACAACGGCAATCCAGCAACATCATAAGCAGTAGTAAAAAGAGGTATTCGATCGGCATTAAAGAATGTTTCCCTGCTCTTAAACTGGTCAAATTCAATAATTAATACTCTCGAATCGTTCACCCATATCTCTCTATTTAGTGTTTGTTGAGGATTTCTTACATCGCCAACAAGGGTATATAATGAATACATGTTGTTTATTAAACCGTCTCCAAATGTTGTTGTCTGATGTGACCACATATGTAGCATTTCAGCTTCGATTGGTAAAGCAGCTTCTAGCAATGGATGTTTTGCAGCTGCAATACTTTCAAACTTTCCTGACCAGGGTGTATCAATAACTAAAGTGTTATTAGTGAACATTCGACCTTCTGTTATTTGTTTCCCATTGTTAATAGTAATCTGCTTAAACGACTGTCCATGCAGCACATATTCACATTTCTTCGAAACACCAACCGGAATAGTACTGGTTGGGTTTGAAACTGTTACAGCAAGTCCATAATTTTTAGCCAAGCCAGATGTAATGTGCACCTGTTCTCCTGACGGCATTATTATTTTTGTCACACGTCCAAGTTCATCGTAATTGTAAATCACAGTGTCACCCGCCTGAAAAAAAGAAACTGTTATTAGCATATTTGCTCAACAATTATTATTGTTGTTAAATACTTAGTCAAAATTAGATAATTTTTGAATTCAAATAATGACTTGGTAAATACTCACTCCTGATCGACTATTGAGTAATCCTGTATTTGCGTCATAATCTAGATCAATTCCTACAGATCCCTTTTCGGTTAATTTAGTTAAATAACCAATTCCGGATATTTTTAACTCCAGTTTATGATCTTGAGTATTTTCAATAGAACTAACTATATTACTATAGTCTCGTAAAAGTTGAATTTTGTTTCCAGACGCATCGGTTACTGTGGATAATTTTCCAAAGCTGGTATTTTTGGAATACAAAAATGAATATCTAGTTTTGCCAGATGTTAAATCTTTTGTTGTTATATGTTGGCCGTATCGATTAAAGACGTAAATCTCTGACGTCGGGGGATACGGTATTCTAAATTCCCCATTTTCATCGTGAGAGGGCAAGTAGTGTTTTAAAGCCAAAATATGAAGGGAGCCTGAAATAGAAAAATATATAAATGAATTTTATCATCTAATACGCTATTAAAAATACTCGTATTATGTTATGTTATCTTTATATCACAAATACCTTGATCAACAACATTGAGTACACCATCAGGAGTCACGGCTAATGCTGAAATTGTTTGGAATTTCGCATTAGATGACAGCAAAGTTTCAGTATTAGTCGGCGGTTCATCTCCAGCCGCAACGCTCAGTCTGCAAGGACATCCGGCTCCTTCATCACGAGGATTAATGGGCGCTACCGTTGCCGAAATTGATGAATTGCATTCACAACTGAGTTCCTTTAAGTTTTCTTGCAATTTCCCGGCAAAATGCATAATTTTTCCAGAGGGATCAATTGTTTTTATTGTATTTGTCTTCTTTGAATCAGATTCAGCTACGTATAGTATTCCACTGGGTGCGAATGCTATCGCCAAAATGGTGCCTAAACTAGAGTCTTCCCGGAAATCGGCATTAGTTCTATTTGTGGCTTTAGTGATTGGTTTACCATCATTTCCAAGTCGACAATGAGATGGTTGACCAGCAACAACTTTAATTTTCATATCAACTGTTAATTTAAGTATGATCCTGTCATCTATGAAATATAATGATCCATCTAGTGGAGATAAGGCAACTCCAGTAGGCCATTGTAGTTGTGCTTCGTATGGAGCAATGGCGCCTCGGCAAGGGACCGGAGACCAATGATTATGATGTCCGTGATGACCTACAAGTGTATGGATAATGCCACTGGGATCAACAGCACGGATATTAGTTCCATCTGCGATGTACATCGTTCTGTCTGCAGCTATGGCAAGACCTGGAAATAACGAATTGGTTAAGTGATGTAACGTCATTAACTGATTTCAAAAATAATATAGTTTTACCTGTCACTTATAATTTAAAGAACTTCAAAAGTGTTAATAAGCATAATCTAGATAAGCAAGTCAACTAAGACCGCATCATTGCTTTTCATCAGGCATAGTAAAATTGTAGTGAAGCGCGAGCCTATTTTTCATAAAAAAGTTTACTATAGAGTTTAAGAAATTAGTTTACCTTTCGGGTGGGCCAGCTTTGCTTTAATGGCAGGTCCTTCATCTCCGCAGTTGGAATCATCTCCAGGTACACAACGATCACCATTACCCACTACTGGTTCTGAATTGACTGCTGGATCACGAACCTTGTCTAATACTACCACTCGTCTAACTTGATGTCTTTCTGAATCTGATATGTATAAATATCCATCAGCCGGTGATATACAGATGTAGTATTGATATGCGACTTGTGTTGTTCTAAAACATAAATAAGGTCGTAAGATACACACTTCCTACAGTCCAATGCGTATATTATGGTATATACCATCATAAGAACCGTCAAAATATGATTCGTCGACACTTACTCTAATTGCAGTACAGTAGTCACCACGCCTTCAGGAGTTATACGACGAACGAAATTAAAGTCCCCAACATAGAGAGATCCATCAGGCCCAGAAGTAAGTGCAGTGGGTGTCAAAAGCCTTGAATCCGCTGCCTTGCCATTGCAGTGGTCGGGACAGTTTAGGGATCTCTGAAGTCCTGTACCTAATACCACCTGAAATATAGTAGAGAGATGAGAAAATGTTCATATTTTGTAAAATATAATAATCCTTAGAAATTAAGAAATTAATTTATAATATACCTGTACTGTTCTTGGATATTGTTTTAGGTGTAACAAAGCACCGTCTCCTTTTTGCAATATGCCTTCATGGAAATTGTAATGGTGATGTATGTCCAAGCCCCACCCGCCAATGTCAGAAATATCAACATCGAACCCAGCGAGAGTTGCCGTTTGTGTTTCCCATACAATTGCCGAACATGCAGTGTATTCGTAACCAATAGATATTTTAGCTTGTGCTTGACCGTAAACCTGAAAGAAATGTTACAGTTAGTTATTTTTAGTACGGTAATATACTTTATGTAAATACGGCAATATAGTTGTAAAATGCTTGGGAAAGTTAGTTTACTCATAACATGGTAATAGAAACCCAACCAAAATTTCTTGACTTTAGTAGTTTCGCAGTAAAAACAACTCATAAGGTACCTTTTGTTTGTAAACATTTCTTTTATTCCAAGCGAAAACATGGGTCAAATCTGGGTCGGCTTCGTAGGTCTGCGTATGAAGAGAGCCTTCGATTTCTACGCGTACGTGAACTCGACTTAGAGAAGCCGGAACTATTCGTCTTGTAAGCTGGATGTGGACACATGACAGGTAGCCAGCTGCTTGTGACGAGCGATAGGTGAGCTTGACCGAAGAACCCGGTATCCCGATAGATTCGCTGACGATCTAAAAATATATTAACTATTAATGTTATATCTATGTTTTACTTTTCTTTGTTTAATGACAAGTTAGCCCTTGACTGCGATCTTCAGATTGTTAAGTGACGGTGCAGTCTAAGATAGAAGTGGACTTACTAGGTAGAGTACAAGTTCAATTCAATTCATATCCCTGACAGTTTCTACGTTGCATCATACCGGAACACTAAATCGCTAGGCAGCTTATCTTCGCCAGTGGGGTGGTTATTAAACATGACTGATACCTACTACCAGACTAGATCATTCAGTTTTTATAAATAATCATAAAGTTTTTACGTTACTCCCGAACAGAAAGATAGACGCAGCGGAGGACTTTGTTTTAAATTAGGTGTGTTACTTCGTACCTACCTAATGTAGAACAACCTCTTTAAACTCGTTTTCTATTGGATTCGGGAGAGCTTCCGATACCGATATTATTAAGTCGGCGTTTCTCGATTCCAAGTTGATTCGACACTGACTACTTAAAACTTAAATCTATGATTAAGTCTCGTTTTACTTGAATATTATTTACCATTGGTAAGCTAGCCGTCTGAGTTCTTGAACCTGTATTACATACTGAGAATTTAATGATTATCAGTAGGTAAGTTTCTGCAGTAGTAACTAATACTCAAGTCTTCTATGTTATTATTCACCAAAATTTACCTGAGCCTCCGGATATATCACGGTGGTTGTGGTAGGAGACGAAACCGCCGGTGCAGCCAACGCAGGCATAGCAACAACTTCAGGCCTGAGGCGTTCATGGTCGTGTGCGCTGCAAGGTGGCGTTTCAGCCTCCCACCATTGCGGCATCGGCGACCAATCAAGACGGGGTGGTGACCTGAAATGGGTAAATATGCCATGTTTAATTTGGAAGCTTATTACGGATAAGTTTCTTGATAATACAGTTAGTTTTTGCCTTTACATACACATGACATTTTTCGAGCATAATAGCATAGGGCGTCCCACAGGGTTCGTTCTGGGTACTTTTGTACTCTTAGTGGACATTAAACGATTTACCACTATGTCAGCGGCTTCTGTGAGCTTGTATGTCTACGGTTTCCTGACGACACGATAAAAGTAAATATAACTTTGACGATGTAAACCGTGCTATATTGCAAGTATCGCATTCGTTTTTAACTTATAACTAACTATAAAATGCAAAGAAAACTAAATGTGTTGAATTTTCATTTATTTTAATGTAATCTACCTAATTTCATTTATTTAGTACCTAATACACATTTAATTTTCTACAAAAATAGATCTCTTTAGACCATAATGATACATGGTGAATATTGGTAGGTACATACTGTTGGGTAGATACAGCTACGCTCGTTTAGTTTGTGTCATTTCGAATAAGAAGAAGAGAGAAGCAAATAAATCTCTAAAAATCTAAAAAAGCATATCTATTGATTGATAAACGCGAGTTATTATTTGGTAGATATAAGCTAACCTTGGCGTGGGCACTTTTATACTGTCGTCGCTTAGCTCCATTTGTACGGGTGGCAGAACTACAATTTGATTCCAAGGAACAAAGACCGTCTTCCGCAGAGGCTTGAAGGGAGATCTCTGGAACTGCAGGGTGACAGCACCGCCTCCGTTTACAAGAACGTCGAACCTGGGGAACATTTAATATTAAAGCCGCAGTTTCACTAGGGGACATTTATCGCGCGACTCTGTCGCTTGACGACATGTCCCGCGCGATGTCGCCTGACGGTCCAAGCGACGTTTACGAGTCGTTCAACATGTCGCTAGTCGATACTCGAATGAGTCATATGTCGCGGGACATTGTCCCACAATTTTTGCTGGGTTAAGAGCGATAAGTATCTGCGATATGTCGCCTAGTGAAAATGCGCCTTCAATACCTTTATGAAGGTGAGTCGTGAACTCTGCAACCATTCTTAACTGCTCTGTACCTACTTAACTATTCTGTTTAGGTTATACTTAATCACACTACCCTCGCAAACATCTTTGTGATACATTCAAATTGCACTACACATTCTCTGTGTCGGGCAACATTATGTAGATTCATGAAAGTTTTCATGTTGTGGCGCAAAGTTTTCTTTATAGTATGTTTTGTAATGGTAGGCAAGTAGGTTCATGGTAATGCCACAATACGTAGGTATCTAATGTCTATATTCTTTGTAATTTCCTTATAAAATTACAATTTGCATGGCTATCCGAAAACATCCTCTATTTATACGGGGATATCTTTACATTACATTTAAGTACCTATAGATAGGTACATACCGATTTGATGTCAGCCATATTATGTTTTGTAGTAATAAAACACCAAAAACAAACAGTAAAATCCACTTGAAAATTACTTACGAGTGTATCATACCTATATCAAATTGTGTTGTTATTCGGTAATTATCCGTGTAGTTTCAATCTAAGCTGTAATTTGATTAAGTGTAAGGAATTCGTAATGACCGCAACAAAATATTAATAACGATTGCACGGTTGTTGAATTTCAAATGTTTATGGTTGTTGGTTCTTCTGTATACACATGTATCTATTCAAATAGATACGATAGGCACGCGATGTTAGAAATTTAACGTGTAAATATACTTACAATAAATGTTCTATCTATATTCATGTATAAAATTGTATTGTAACTATTAATGTTCCCAACCCCTCATAATCTCACTTTTGAGCACGAGTCTTCTCTCAGAATTAGATGGGTTAGGCCTTTGTCCACTATTCTGGCCCAATGCGGATTGACAGACTTCAGACACCTAGAGAATTCAGAAAATTCTCGTGTATGTAGGTTTCCCCACGATGTTTTTCCTTCACCGTTTGAGACACGTGATATTTAATTACTTAAAATGCACATAACTGAAAAGTGGAGGTGCATGCCCCGGACCGGATTCGAACTACACCCTCCGCATCAAAGGTCATATCCACCGGGCTATCATGTCTCTCGTAAAATATTTAGCCTAACCATAAGTTCTGTTACAAAATGAGACAAATAGTTTAGCATTCTGTGGATTCACCATGCGGTTGTCGGGTCTATCGTCTAGCAGAGAGAAATACTCCGAACATATCCCTGGACTTGTGCCCACAGGTGTAGGGCTAAGGAATTCCTTTGTAACATGTTAACACTCATCTTCTCTGTTCGTGGTGCTCTCCTTGCCCAGAAAAATATGGTAAGATAGAGTAGCTTCGGATTCTCGTTCTACGAGTATTCTGTAAGTAAATCTATTCTGCAAGTAAGTCGTTATATTCTGTTATTAGCACGTGCTGTAGTTCTAGTGAGGTCTATAAACAGAGATTCTGTTGGTATTCCTCTCACACCCATTCAGAAGTTTATTGCTTATAGATTAGACCATTATAGTCATAATATTTATTTACTTTTATTTTATTGGTCCTTCGGAATGCTTGTCTCCCTAGTCACAAAAATCTCTACAAGTACCTACGTTTAATTTTATTGAAAAAATAAAAATAAAATGTACGGACTCAAAGTTAAAGTAAGACTTCATTTATCTCAATTAAGCTTACTTTACAAGCACTTTCGAAACGTCAGGTGATAATAATTGTCGAAAACGTCAAATTAAAATTTCGAGGGTGCAAACACGCCCAGAATGCCTCACAACAAACTCTGCCAGGTCTGCTATTTTAGGGTTCCGAACGTACGTAGTACAAAAACAGAACCCTTATAGTATCACTCGCGCACATTTTAATGTCTTTTTTCTTCGAACGTACTAGACCAATCCAGTTGAAATTTGGTACTCATATCAATTCTTGTGACCCAGGGATGTATCGTAAATAGGTAAAATTTGAATATGGGCGGTAAGATGGAAAGTTGAAAAAAAGAAACTTTTACAAACTCCATCGTGTGATACATCAAGTGAAAGATCTTAATAAAAATATTATTTTTTTTAAACAAATATTATTTAATTTAAACAAATAGACGACAATTGACCATGTCCTTTTTCTACGAAACTACTAAACCTAAAAAAAAATACAGAAGTTAGCTTACTACTTGAAGACATCCTGCAAACTTAGAAACTCTAATTTTTTTTATATTTTCACTCACTTTTGGGGGGCAAGGTGGAAAATAAAATAATGTAAACTGCATTGTCTGACATATCAAATGAAATAGCTATGATGATCTCAAATATATTTTATAATTAAATATATTTTATATATACTTATAAGTAGATTACAGGAAAACTTGTGCATATTATTGTATCATCAAAACTTATGCTAAGTTTTGTTAAATACTATATATTGTATTAATAATAATTGTAGCTTTAGATAAATATTTAACGAATCAACTAAGCCTGAAAATTATATAATAAGGTACAATTTTAAGTCAGAAGAGTTTAAGAGAGAAGAAAGAGTTTTTTCAAAAACAGGATAGATTAGCATCGTTTGGAACCCTCGTCACGCGAGTTCAACTCGACCTTATCCGGTTTTTTATTTATAATCACTTTAGTTTATCTAGAACTAAGTACACAATCGCATAGTGCAATTCAATAATAAGATTTTTCTATAAGCTTGCGTCGACTAGATCTCGAAATAGCCACATCCTCTGTGATTTTATAATGCTTTTCATACGTATCCATTAATTTAGTCCAATCAGGTGCAGATACTAGAATGCAATAAAGCTCCGAATTTAATATTGAGCCTGCTCTGAATATGTTAATTTGTCTTTTATTATTTGCACTCAATCCTTTTTAAGCTCTAGCTACTGAAAGGCTTTTTGTTACATGTAGGTATAATTTGAAGTACCTTTATCATGACGGCGTGAGTTCTGACAACTATCCAGGGTCAGTTTGCAACCTACCAGCATATGCGGTTCCGCAATAGGTTACCTCACTATATGTTCGTGGCGAATTTTTTCAGTGGCTTTTTCTCAGTGTACTATGTTTCTTTGATCTGGGAGAGTAATTTGAAAATAATTCAGATTAAATTCCAATAAAGCAGAAACACATATACTTTGCATTCATTGCGTGGACTTTGTAATGAGACTTATAGCCCGAGCCGTGATATCCATTAGATATTAGGCACTGTTTTCCATGGATATTTCCTTATCCTTGGATTCTTACCCATGAAATTGGCGTTTTTTAAGGGACGAAATTAAAGCCGATTTTTAAAATGCGTTGGTAAGCACATAACTCAACAACGCCTGGACCAATTTGGAAAATTTTGAAATTTGTATTCCTAACCAAAGAGGAGATATTTGTGATCAAAGTGGCCGGACAACAAAATGCCAATTTCAAAATATTTAAGGACCAATATATCAGCGTATCGTTTAGAAACAGGCCTTGTCCTCTGTACTGACCGTCATTTATAGTTCAAGTTTAGATCTGAGCTATGAGTGCCTTTATGGACTTTTGGCGCACTTTATGGACCTTGCCGCATTTTTTGACCACGCTTCTTTAGAGCTGTGTGCGTTTACTTTTTATTTTTGTACGAGTAGTACTTTCGGAACTTTGAACCATTTGTCTGTAGCGCATCCGTAGTTATTTTGGACATATCACACGCCGTGGTAACGACAATTTAGAAAAAATAAATAATATTGTGGTGGGAAATGTATTAGGCAAACGACCACGGGGTAGATCTCCAACCCGATGGTCGGATCTACTCAAACAAACAGGTGCCCGTACCTTTTAGAGTGCTGCCCAAATGGCCAGCGACCTTATACGATGGAGTACATCAAATCATCAGACGACCGTACATCAAAGATGACTCGACATGAAAAGATGACTCCCTCATGACTGAGGATAGTGACCTGGTCACGACGATCCTCACTGACTGACTGACCGACTGAAGAGAGAGAGAGAGATAGTGCTTCCGGTCGTTAATAATATCAGTAAAGAGGATACTTCTGTGATTTTCATTTTGTGGATATGACCTCTGCCACCGATTCCGGAGGGTGTGGGTTCAAATCCGATCTGATATGGGTTGATAATAACAAGGAATCCTATAGTTTCGCCATGTCTGTCTGTCTGTCCGTCTGTCCGTATTTCCGCGGCTTAGCGCAGAGACTACTAGAACTTTTTTATAGGGTAAATAAATCCGCTAAATGTGAGGATGAACTTTTTTCCGTTTATATCATGGTGCTGGGTGTCGTTGGATAAGTCTTTGAAAGATATATAAATATTTCTCGATTTAGTGATCCGTTTGTAAAATATTAAGCTTTTAAGAGTACATTTTTGTCAACAACAAGTCAAGTATCAGCACCTTCTCCCAGCTAAACGGTTATATATGGATACGTGAAAAAAATCACGAGAGTAGAATATAACATAAAATTACAAGGAACTAGAACACCTAGGTAGCAATTGGTATTTAAAGAGTAATAGTCGACCAACTTAAAAAACATAATTGGAAATCGAAAATTTCACATTAATACCGTTGTTAATTCAAAAGATAAAGTTGTCAGTAAGATAACTCAGTCTGTTAAAACTAGAAAGCTGAAATTTTGTATAAAACTAATTGTTTTGGGGTTCCTTTCATACATTCTAAGTGAGAAAAATTTTTTCATTGTCTATGCGCATTGTATACACGCACTTGGCCGGTTTTAAATTACCGACCGATCGATTGACCGAATATATATAGGAATAGCGGGTTTTTTTAAGGATAGGAAAGAATAATATTTAATATTTTTTTAAAATTTCAACGTTTAAATATTTTTTTCTGAGATCCTTATACAAGTAGTTTGTTAAATAAACAACAAACCATTTAAGTTTTGATAAGTTTTAAGTTTATCCAAGATGGCGGCCGTGGATGGATTGGACAACCCCACGAACTTGGATTTAATTTTCCACTAACTCCTATAATTGATACCAAAAAATAACTAAATTAATTAAAGTTACCTACTGAAACGTTACGGGCAAAAAGTTTTAATTTGAGCAATAACAATATATAATAAAGATATACCTATCTACTAAATAAAATATAAAAACTTTTGTTTGAGATTTCTTAAAATCTTCTTCTTCGAATCGGTTTAAATGTTCCATGAAATCTGAGTTTGGTTAAATTTTTGTTAAGTCCTATTAAATGTTGCCTATTTCGTTCAAATCGGTTAAACAGTCCAGAGACGATTACATACATACGAGTACATTACACACACACACACACATTCAGACTAACAAACCACACCATCATAAAATAAGAATAGCTCATGGATCAATAACATTCACTCATCATTTCACGATTCAATAACAACTCGACTTCATAAAAATTTAGTGACAATAATATCTTATAAAGAAAAATTACAGATTATATTATATACAGATATACCTACATCATATGGAAAAATATTTCTTTTTAATTCGTAATTTTTTATAAGCTATATAAAAATTATATGCTGCCTATGAATCAAACAAGTTTTAGGTGTTTGGCATATATAGACGCAATTTTTAAGGTCCACAATTTTTTTTCAAAATTTACATTGATCAGTCAAAAAATTTGGAAATAATAAAAAACGCTTTGTTTCAAAATTATTGAACAACAATATTTTAAGAATGAACCGATTTTACCAAAATGAGCACTGACGCGGTTTTCTAAGTATTCCTTATAAAGTTCCCTACTGAATACTAGCGGGAATTTAAAAAATCTTTACATTCACTGGGTTCCATTATTTTTCATTTATAACGCTTAAACATTTAGTGCAATTAATTGCACTACACTACTAATATATTAAACGCACTCCATATTTGAATTTAATAAAAATCTAACGTTTTTAATCAAACCCGACTATATTATTCTCTTTTCCGGAGACAAAATTATGGGAGTCAAAACGAATCCAACATTGTTATGACGATTAAAATTTTCCATTACTTTATCGAAAATAGAAAAAATACCAAAGGTGTCACGTCCTTTAATTTTAAACTAGACTCAACTATAAAGACGCTTAGCTTTGGATCCTAAGTACCTACTACAAAACGAATTAAAAGAAAATTAAAATATTTCGGTCCTCTGTTTTGACTTTTAACACATCGCATACCTAGTTAAAAAAATAGGTTTTCATTTGTTCTGACAACAATCTTTATCGGTTCATCCCATCGCGAAAGTTTGTATGGATGTTTGTAACTCTTTAACGCCGCAACTACTAAACCGATTTGGCTGAAATTTGGAATGGAAATAGATTTTACTTTGGATTAACACATAGGCTTTTAGTCCCGGATAAATTCATGGTTTCAAGGGATTTGTGGAAAACTAAATGTCCGCCAGTCTTGTCTAAATTAGGAATTCACCATTAGGCCAGCTCCACGGTAGGTATCATAACAGCGTCATGTACTTACATGATTACGCAAGTAGGTACATACACCAAAAAAAAAACTTGTAATAAAGAAACAAAGCGATATTAGATTGAATATACATCCAGTAATCTATACAGTTTAATTTCGGCATGAAACTAGAATGCACGCTAAAATGTAGAGACGACTACGATATAAAATTAATTCAAGCGCGATGATTCATAAGAGGGAACTGCGAATAAATCAACCCCCGGCTGATTCAGTAGAGAACTGTACACCGCCAGGTGGCGAGACACGTGCCGTCGTAAAATGCGGAATACTTAAATGGACGAAGAGCGTGTAATGACCAGACCTACCTCATTTTATGAAGGTTTTAAGTTTGTCAACCTATTGCTCCTATTGTACCATAAATACGGTAGCCAATTGGGTACGCTTCAACACTTGATACCTGCTATCTTCCAAAGCAACAGTCTAAACTCTGCGTGTCTGGCGACTGAAGATATGATTCTACATGATATCAAGTAAAAAATAACGAAAATTATTTATTTTCTACAAGTTAGCCCTTGACTACAATGTCACCTGATGGTACGAGTAAGTGATGATGCAATCTAGCAGGCTAACTTGTTAGGGGTAGGATGAAGTCCACACTTCTTTCGGTTTCTACACGACATCGTACCGGAACGCTAAATCGCTTGGCGCTACGTTTTTGTGGGTAGGGTGGTAACTAGCCACGGCCGAAGCCACCCACCAGCCAGACCTGGACTAATTAAGAAAACCTCAATCGACCCAGTCGGGGATCAAACCCAGGACCTCGGTCTTGTAAATAGACTGCGCCACGGAGGCCGTCAAAAACGGTTTTAAGTTTAGAACTTGTTCTATTCTAATTCATATTTACCTAAGGTCTGAACATGGGATAACAAAACTATCAGCCTTCACAAAAAAAGGTACGTCTGACTACCACAGGCTCTCGCTGTAGAATACTTAAACGTACATCTACATACATTAAAAACAATGAAATTGCAGCTTGCGTCGGGCCCGTTGACCTTTCTTTTTACACGCAAGTACACTTCTGTGTTGGTAGGTACATCGTTATGCTACTTGCAGCTAAAAATACACACACTAAGTAGGTGAGGTAAACGTTCCGTGTATAAACTAATGGCCTGTGTAAAATGGATTAGACACGAGTAGCCTAAGCAGATCCTGTTTAATAAAATGCTAATACAACTAGGTAAATTGTCGAGAAAAGCTTACTCGTTCTAGGAATTCTGTGGTTCTTGGAATGGTAACTAATTCGGCCCCATATAAAATAAGCACATTACTTTATTTATGGTCGATCATTAAGTTAAACATACCCGCAACACCCTGTATTTTACAAGTATTTAAAATACAGGGTGTTGAAGTATTTCCCATAACTTCAAGGTATTGACGAGTCCACTTATAGGAGCCGAACTGCAGAATACGCCTTAATCTGTCCTTGCATTTAATACGTAATCGTAGTGGTAAGACTGTCGATGTCGACGAGATATTGCAACTGGCACTCCGCACTTCACTAGTAAGTTACTTCATGATATTCATCAATGAATAAGTTTGGCTAGGTCATAATATAAGGATGCGTTATCACAATTTAAGATCTATTTACAAAAGAAATATTCTTTACTCGAATAATATTCATTTTAGAGTACAATCATGTTCCTTAGGCATGTTTTACTAATTTTCCGTAAAGAATATAAGCCTAGAGTTATGAAAAATACTCCCGAGCACCCTGTATAGTCAACAATCAACTGCGATGCAAGTTTGTGTGAAACGAGAGCTCATATATGTTTGGATTTGCCTTCCAAACCAGTAGTAGACTTCCAACAGATAAACTTGATATTTCTGAAAGTGATTTTCAAACTTACTTGAACTAACCTATTTGGCCTTAATTTGATTTGATTTCTTAACCATAATTTGAAGTGAAGCCGGTTCAAGTGGGAAAGATATTGTAGATATATATAAAATAGTTTAATAATGTTTCAAAAATTATGTTATGTAAAAACCCGGAAGGTCACAAAATTATTGATTACACTCTCGATGAAGTCATCAATATTCTTTTTCAGTGCGCTTTCATTTGAGACTCCACTCGAGTATATTTGCAGACATTCGGGTTTTCTTCTTTGACCTTCAACCCCCAGAACTTTTGAACGGCTCAACCGATTTTCATCAAATATTTGTAAGACCACTCTCTTATAAGTCACCATTCATACAAAAAAAACTAAATTGAAATCGGTTCATCCGTTCGGGAGCTATGGTGTTGACAGATTGACAGACAGACAGACAGATACGTGTAAAATATAACACCCCTCTCTATGCGTCGTGGGTTAAAAATTTGATTTTAACAGATGATATTTTCTTTCGATCTTGCGTTTTGTTTTTGGTATGGTTGTTTTATTTGTATACAATTTATCTACTTTCATCTAAAATATGTCTACCTTTGATGAATTTTTCGAGATGTAACCCTAGAATTAATACAATGACCTACCGATATAAAACAAGGCATGCACGACTGTGCAAGGAAGCAATTTAACTGAGCTCAGTGGTTTAATTCGTGTGGATTACCGATCCCGTGGGAATTTTGAATGTGTGTTGTTCTAGACTATAATATATCTATGTACTATTTCTCATCCAAATCTGTTAAATTCTGGAATTAAGAAATACTGTAACTAATCCGATTTGTTTTTGAATATGTCTGTAAAATAAAAATACAACACAATTTGATGATGATTTTAAACATACCTCGTAATTGAACCTAACTCATGGACCAAGTTTCATATAAGATAAGTTTATAATATAGGCACATAGGTACTCATTTCATTGATTCTAATCAATGACAATACCTAAACCTTTGTTGGAACTATTGACATCAAATATTAAACACCTAATTAAACCATAGTTTATAATGTACCTACCTAATCTAGGACATGTCTCTATATCACTGATTTATTAAATATTATATTGCTAATTATAATGCCCTTGAAAGTCCGCTATTGTAGCCTATAATGAAATAACTAAACATTTTAAAAAGAACTTCTGCTGACAGAAGAGCTGGCTCATTTTTTATGCCAAGGATCAGTCTGGCTGTCCAACGTATTAACGCAGCCAGTATTCTTGCTAGCATTCTACCTGGGCATGATTTATAAAGCTATATTTATATACCTCAGTTAGCTTTAGCTTCGTACTAAAAAGCCGTTTCAACTCATCGACCTCTTTTATAAAACCAGCAGAACCTCGCAGTTTCACCCGCGTATTTCCCATTCCGGTGGGAATGCGAGCATAAAATATAACCTATGTTACTCCCTGACAATGTAGCTTTCTATTGGTGAAAGAATTTTTCAAATCGGTCTAACGATTTTTGAGTTACATACAAAAATACAAATCTTTCCACTTCATAACTCTTCTCCTTCTGACAGCCTCCGTGGCGCAGTTGTGTGCGCGGTGGATTTACAAGACGGAGGTCCTGGGTTCGATCCCCAGCTGGGCTGATTGAGGTTTACTTAATTGGTCCAGGTCTGGCTGGTGGGAGGCTTCAGCCGTAGCTAGTTACCACCCTATCGGCAAAGACGTACCGCTAAGCGATTTAACGTAGCGTGTAGAAACCGAAAGGGGTATGGATTTTCATCCTCCTCCTAACAAGTTAGCCCGCTTCCATCTTAGATTGCATACCATCAGGTGAGACTGTAGTCAAGGGCTAACTGGTAAAGAATAAAAAGTGTGTGTGAGTGTGTTGTGTAGAAAAGCAATACTCACCATCCTCCTTGTCTTGTGAGCGTGAACCCGAACCTCGCCTCCCGGTCGACGGAGACCCTGATCCCGATGATGCCGAGTCCTTGCGGCGACACTACCTGCCCTCGCATCACCGACACTCGGCTGCACATCACACCGCTTATCAGATCGAGCCGACCGTAGCACCGATCGCACAGCGACATGATTCACACGATTCACACATTTCTTTTAACGGCTTTTTGTGTTATTATTGAAGGGTAAAAATTATTGCTACTATTATCGTCATTTAATAATAAACAAAAGATCTTATCCTTAAGGATATTATTTCAGAGGGTTTATATCATTAATTTGTGATGACAAAATATTTGGCATTTAATAGACTGCTTCCTGGATTTATATACATATATTTTTGATTTATTTACTCGTGGCATATTTACCCGACTGCGTCAGAAAGAGTGTAATATTTGTAAGTGAGTATGTATGGCAATTTGTTTCGCACTACCCAAATGGCTGGACGATTTTGACACAGGCATGAGGTGTCATTGAGTTCACCAGAACTGTGGTAGTGACATAAGCTATAGAAATTTTTAAAATGGCGCCCGTTAATGAAAAATAGGCGGAGGTGGGTTTGTTCTTTACTTACCCTAACATATGGGTATCAAACGAACAATATGGATATCAAATGAACAGTATGGGTATCAGATAATGTCATGAAAAGATCATTACAAAAATATATAATACTAGCTGACCTGGTAAACGTTAGTTTGCCTTATCGGTATTAACAATAGGGGTTGATGGTAAAGGATGAATATTTTGCTACTATACTTCTACCCTGAAGATACCCTACCTCTACCATAAATGCCATTACATGGTATTAGGCTACCATACCAATAAGTGATAGATATAATCCACGTACCAATTATATTGGGACTCTGGAAGTAACATTTTGCTAGAAAAAATGTTTGAAATGCAACCAACATTTGTAAAATTTTCACGAAGAAAGTAGAAAAGGATGTAACTGGTAACAGTCTTAAAATTCAAAACCTCGTTTTAAACACCAGTTACGTGCGAGGGCGACCTTAATTCGCGAAGTGGTTGCCGTGTAGCATGAAAAAGCATTCCTTTTTGCAGTGTGCGTAGTTCGTAGTTTACAACGTGCATTCAAAAGGCCGTACAAAAAAGAACCGCCGGGTCATCAGAGCATTCTGTCATGCATTTCACAGGTACAGATTTCACACGTCTTTAGTAACATAGTGACGCCTTTGTCCACAGGGAGGAATTCTAACAACTTGTGGAGTGACTGCATACACGATTTTTTGATGAAGATAGACTTTCGTACCCATTTTTATGTAAATGGAAGAATTTGTACTCAGCTATTTAGTTTATGTATTATTTTATATCGCCATTTACCTAGCCCCAGTAATTTGAAAAACAATGTGAATATATTATAAGATCGAGTAATAGTAAAGATACTAAATAATTTCACTGTAATTTCTGAAAGTAAACAGTGTAGGTGTTTTTTTATTAAGTCATTTTTGAAAAAGGAAGTTTGTAAGGCGGTTAATAACTGAAGGGCGATGGCCTAAATGTCATATGAAACTTTGGTGACCTAATAGATACATTTTATACATGTAATTTGAAATATTTTTTATATAGAGCAACGACAATTATAAGACCCTTTTTTCTTTCATCCAGTCCAAAACTCAGATTTTGTTTAATCTACTGTGAAAAGTGCATAAAAATCCGTTAAAAAGTTCATTTATTGCAGGCAGTTCTTGACGAAAGCGCAAGGATTTTGCATAAGTAACAAATATATTTTCTCGTGTAAGTAAGACCTTTTCATTGACACCTGAATTTTTGACATTGAGTCGACACCCAAACTGCTAATAATTTTTTAGAAAAAATAATGCCAAAACAATGGCACCAAAATAAGAAATATAAATATTATTATTTTTCAAAATACCAATTGAAATTCAAAAGTTTTGAGTAATTAAAAAACATTTATAATAAAGTTGGCAATGTACCTAATAGTAGGTCTAGTATTAAGAACCTGACATGTACCCATTATGGTGTAGATACTCGAGTATTTAGCCAAAACGGGAGAAATATTTGCTAGGAAAATCTGCAAATATAAAGGTAGAGAATTCTAAATTGCCTTAATTTGTAACTATCAAAAAATTAAACCATTGTCTCTAAGCATCATTTGGGTTTGAAGATTAAAAATAGCCTAAGGCCAAGTTTATCAGACCTTTTAGTTTTTTATTAACTGGCCAAGCTCAAAATATATTTTTAGTTGATATATTAAAATTGCAACCGACTAGAAAATTTACCCGTGCTAAGGTGTATACAATTTTAATGATTCCTGACTTTGCTTAAATTTAAAAAAAATTGAAAATGGACTTTTAAAGTCAAAAAAATTGACAGACTAACAATTTCCCTTAGCCATACAGGCACCACAAGCTCTTTTAAGTCCGTACCGATTCCATAATATTTCTACCGATACTATTAAGCTTATCATGATTGTTTCGTACATTATTACGCGATTTTGAACATCATCGATGATTCGTTCACTCAATTTGTATCACTTGTTGAGGTAACATTATTTACGCCCTTAAATAAGATGGACAGATATCATGATGATTTTGTAAAAGGTTAAGTTATCGCAACGGCTTATGAGCGTTTGCCGTGGTTGTGGGGGTAGATATGCGTAAAACTAAGTTAGCTAACAGACTTAACTTAGGGCCAGGCCACAACAGTGCGTTGCGGCGTCGCATCGTAAAAACAACATCGCACAGCTATGCGATGCGATGTCGCAACGCAAAAATTTCATCGCATACGACATCGTACGTAAAGACGCTAACCAACGTTTCAGTTTCTAGTGAGACATGGATCGCACTGCGCGTGTTCTACTTCTGCTTGCGTTAAGGCGTATTAAGAAAAAGAAACAGAAAAGAAAGTACTGGGTGCACCCATTACTGACAATTATGAATAAAGATGGAAACCACTTCAAAAGGAAATATGAGGCGCTAAAAGTGGACGAGGTTAAATTTTTCGATTACTTTAGGATGAGTGTAGGATGTTTTGAAGAGCTTCTTAGTTTGATAAAGCCTCATTTACAAAAGAAATACATATTTAGAAAACCCATCGAACCTCTGGAGATGCTGGGATTAACTATAAGGTAAGAAAAAAATAAACTATTTATACTATAATCATACTGTTTAATCATTTTCACAATTTAGTGTTATTCAAAACTCGTATTCCGATTGTGTAAAGATATCAGGTGGTCGACATCGTACTCCGCCATATCGCTTAAAAAACACGTGCAGGTCGTTCAAAGTATGGACACCGACTAAACGGCAACGCGTTGTCGCATCGCAGATTTGTACGTTGCGCAGCGCATCGGAAATTTCCACGATGCGTTGTGCGGCGTCGTTGATTTTTGCGATGCGACGCCGCAACGCACAGTTGTGGCCTGGCCCTTACTGCGCAATAAACATCGCTATCGCGTCGCACTTACAGGAATTGCGTGCGAGTTGTTTAATGTTTATACTTACTTATACTTTAATGTTTATACGTACTTAGGTATACCTATTTACTATTTTTTTTTTATATTTTTGTATATATTTACTTAATTGTTTTATTATTACTATATTTGTTTAATAGCGTAACCGACATTGGTGTCGAGGCATGTGTTCGATTGGCGTCAATTATTTTTTTGGTATTACCTACGAGTATGTAATATAAAATAATCAATTATTATCTTAGATTATACATCCCTCTTGAATCACTTTAAAGTTTAATTACACAAATAAGTAGATGATTTATAGTTTCAATTTGAAAACGTTAAGATTTGTGTTTGAAATGTTTCACGTGTGAATCATATCGCCGTGCTCGCTTCCTCAAATCTATTTTGATTGAGGTTATCGTGCTACCGTATATAACTTGCAATCAAATCTGTGAAAGTGAAGTATGAAAATAAAAATTGGAAAATAAAATAAGAAGTCTTTAGCATTGCACATTCTCTTATTAGGATCAGCTAATCTAGTTCAGACCGTTGTTTATGTATGACATTTATATAAATTACGAAATATATTATATACCAGTATACATAAACATAGGTCATTCTAGATATGTATGTAGGTATAATAATGCATGTAACAGCTGCCACATAGACATATTATTTTCTTTGTATTTAAGAGCTAATATATTTATAAGTTAAGTCATCTATACTGCATTTGAAATTGGTGCGAAGTGCAATCACTAATATATAAATGGAAAATGTTTCGTCAAGTGCCATTCTGTGTCTTAGGTAATAACGATTTTCTGTTTTCGAATAAAACACACGACACGATAATGCGGCATATATTTCGTTTTTCCCAATTGAAACCCTGCGTCCAATTTCAATGATGTATTTGGAAAATATTTATTTCTTCAAATTAAGCACCATCTACTTGTGAAAATTATCCCGACATTATGAATACTAATCTAGATTATAAGTTAGTTTGGTTTAATCCAAATCATTAAGCCCTTTCTCGTGATTGACTAATAAACTTCTTAACATCTTAACAAACATCAAAATAAGTATATTTATAATATAAACTATCTAACTCCATTTTAAATTTCGAAATAAGGTGTAGGTATATAATAGTAGAAGATATCTGTGTGTAGGTATACACAGCAGGCTCTTGGAGAAATCTTAAATGATTAAGCTTTATTGAAAGTCAATTTAATAATTAGAGCTGCTTGCTTGCGTCGACTTCATTGATTAAATCACGTAGATTGATGATTCGCTGAAGACAATTATGATAAAAGTATGATGAGGATGAGATATCTATCTACTGATACAACCAACACTTGCAATAATTACGCATCGCAGGTGCCCTGTAAAAAGAATTCGTATTTTGTAATGCAATTACGAATTAGGTAAATCAATCTATGTTGCTTGATAAATATAACGCTTAGGTAGATATAACACATGTATTAATATTACGAATAGATGAGTCGCAGTTATTAGCATCTTGTTACAGAAATCACAGTCTTAAGCGAGGTATAAAAAAGATTATTAAATTATAATAATCTTTTCTTATAGCTATTTATAGATGCTGCTAGACGAATATGAAGCCACACTTTCCTGAGAAAATAACCTGAACATCAAACACATTTATATATATTTTAAGGAATCAGAAAGACACATGAGAACACATATTAAATGAATAAATGGAAACATATTTTATAATATCAGTTGATTGCACCAATTTCAATGCGTTAATACAAAAATGTAGGTAAGTACTTGATGACCGTTGATGGAAGCAATGATTATAATGTACAGTGTTTCATATCGCTGTGAAGTGTTTGAAGTAAATTAACAAGTCGTTTTGATTAGTTACAAGGTTGAGGATCTAAACACATAAAGAGCTGGGGCAAAGGGTAAGGTGGTTGGTCAACAGATGATAGACGCAGACAAAGGGTAAGGAATACATAAAAGGGTAAGTTTATTCAAAGCTATATTTGCGTGTACGCTGAATTTTGCTCAATCGACGACGTAGAACTCGCGTCTCGTTTCGTATATATTACAGCCCTACGCCTAGCCTATTGTGTTTTTAACGTTTTGCGTGAAAGCGTAAATGATTTTCCTAATTCTTTTTTTTTGTAATAACAAAAGTATATCATAGTATTATGTGAGCTATTATTAATAGAAGCACAGTAGACGAGAACAAATATTACAAAAAATACGACTGTGATTGCGGCAAAACATTATTGTAAAGATGCAAATTTCGACGTGATTCTTACGAATCCATAAGTTATTAGCCCATGCCATTCTGCCGCAACCACAAAGAACATTTAAGACAGACATACAGATGTTACATACACATAGAATGAAACGAATACAGACAAAGGAGTAAACGAAAAGTGAAAAGCGTTAGTATCGCCGTTCGCGTGCCAGTTAGTAGACCAGACAGGCGGCGGGCGAAGGCATCACACACATATGCAGGAGTCGCAACAAAAGGGAATAGGTTAACAGATACTGAACACTGAGGGGCGAGGGCGGGCTGACTGACACTTACCATGGTGTAAAGGAATCCCAGAACTCGCTAGGAGTGGCGGACACACGGCGGCACAGGGACACAGAAAGACAGGACAGATTACTACACAGATACCTACATCCCTCAGTGCAACCCCACCCCGATTTGCTACCGGTGCGGCCGGCTGCGCTCGTCTACGCTGGTTACCTTGCGTTATAACACTTGCTTTAATTGTAATGACTGATTCTAATGTATTCCCATAAGTTAGTACCGATTAAGAAATGAAGCCCGTTTGCATTATAACAACGCCACCACTATTTAATTTTGTATTAACTGTATTGCTGATGTAATAGAGAACTATCAAAGCGTTTTTGCAATATATTTTAGTTATGAAATGGTTGGCGCGATGGTGAAATTTTTTATACTTTGCGATAGAATTGGAATGAAACAAATGCCAGAACGCAATATAACCCTTCCGGAGTATTTAACACAAACAAAATAGTTAAGCGGCTCGTGTTTTAATGCAAACAAACTTTGGAGGCGCTTTTGCATATAAAGCGAGGTGGGTTGTCTACTTTATTTATTCAGTTTTGCTTTGTCTTATTTTGTTATTGAAAGAGATTAAACCACATTTTTTTAACTGAATTAAACCGTATTCATTGTTTATGATATTCGATATATGAATTTACTCAAATCATGAAAGAAGCAAACTATTATGGCCATTTTTGTTTATTTTTTTTATTCTTATTTACTACTTTTGAAACATTAATTACCTAATGCTTTTGTATCTTTCATAATTTGAGTTACTAAAAATGATATTATTCTTTTTAAACTTGTTCTATATTATGCGAAAGACAAACAAAACTGTTTGAAAGCTTTGAGCACTCGGATTTTTTCTTTTTTTTTTAACCTTCAGACGCTTTTTTATTGAGACAAACAGGTAGGGTAAGACACACACAAGGGATAAACATTAGACAATACACAACACATCGGATCTGGTGTGAAAACATAACGATTTAAAAAGTAATGAAACTAAAAACACAAATTATAAAAGAAAACGTTAACCATGCCGGGATTGCAAATAATAAATCAATAAGTTTGCTTTGTAAAAAATAGGAAAATCAAAAACACTTCCACCAGATGTGAAATAAACAGTAACATTATAAAAATATTTTGTTAATCAAATCAAAATAACCACACCAAATCCTCGGAGAGGTTCAGGAAGATGATAGGGATCAAATCGGTAAGGTACTAAGTTCCTACATACAAAATGTCATCATAGGTTTTGTTTCTTTACGGGTTAATAGATATTATTAGTATGGCGATGATATTACAATTCTACAGATATTGTTAGGTGCAATTTATCAATTTATAACTGTGCAAAACCGATAGGTCAATCCTAAACCAAAGTCGTGTAAAAGATATCGTCCATGATATATAAATAAAAAACAATTCAAATTGTCGATATCTTTCACGTATGAAGTGATTCGGTGTTATATATACCTATTATAATATGTATATATCAATTCATATGTATATTACTTCAGCTTTGTCAATTATATATCACTTACCCTTCAGAGTATTCGTCCATGTGGGCGTAGCTTTGGACTGAGTTTTCTTCGATGAGGAATTTGACGCGTTGGTAGAAGGACGCAGTCACTGACGGCGGTTGCTTCCGAAGCAGTACTTCGACGGGGTCGTTAGAGGCCAAACACATTATGTGTTCGGTGCACTCAGGCCGGCTGCAGCACTCAGAGTCGGAGCAGTCCGTCATGCCATCTTCAAAACGGTAGTTCCATTGTCAACCAATTCACAAGGCCAGACCAATTTAGAAGAAGAAGTAGCTTAATCTAGTAAATGACTTTTTAGAAGTAACTTAATTACGAAATGATCATCATTATCAGCACTACAGGGCAGTCCCCCGTACTTATAGGTGAAGATATATGGAGCTTGGACTCCACCACGTTGCTCTAATGTGGGTTGGTGAACTTAGGTTTATGTTAAAGTCCTCAACGACTGCTATTAGATGATGATAATGACCAGGATTGACGGCTCAACATGTTCTCTGAGGCACGAGAGCTAACACCACTAGCTTCCCAACTCCGGACTGAGATTTCAACTGAAAATGTCTCAGAAGTAAAGCTCAATATCTCATAGCTCGACCAGAACTTGAACCCAAGGCCTCGTGATCCGTAACCACATAGACTAACTCTAGACCAACGGGGAAATTTTAAGAAATAGGTAACTACTAATAATACCTTCGTCGTTATCTTCGTTGTCACTGCACGACAGTTCCAAGGCGATGGAACAGTCAGTGCCCGCCCAGCCGTCGGAACACGAGCATCGATACACGCCGTCTTCAAGTAGACATTGACCATGACGACTGCACCCATTCGGACAACCAGCTGGTGAAATATGGTGAAGCTATTACATTTACAGTCATAAAACAGAACATTTCCAGTTCATCATTCAGTCAGCCTATTCTACCTCTAATCAAAGGAGAGGGGTTACGGAATATAGTCCTACCACGCTGCTACAATACGGGTTGGCTGGCTTAAGGTAGCCTTCTATTCTTGGCGACCGCGCGACCCACTGCTTAGTATGAATTTATATGGAGCACTAAACAAAAGTGGTCGCGTGACGCGGTCTCGGGCTTTGGTCGTGCGACTCTGTCGCGGTCGCATGGCGCGGTCGTGCGTCGCAGTCGCCAAGATCAGAATTCTACCTTTAGAGTGATAATGTTAAATTCATTAACGCCCACCAGTAACGTGCATAAGGATTGTAACCATGGTAGGCACTGTACGTTCAAATTGTAGAAAATGGAGAATAGCTTCTTCAATATAAGTTTATTAATTCCTCAGGGTAGGCAGTGCATTTTTGCATCTATAAAGTGCACGCTACTGATGCCCACCATCAGATCCTACTTATAATGACCAGGACAGACGACTTAACGTGTTCTTCGAGGCACGGGGATATGACCGCCAATTCCCCTACTATAGGCTAACTATACATGAAAGTTTTCTTAGTCCAACCCAAGATTCGAACTCAGGACCGAGGCACATAGGCTAACTAGTAGATCAACAAGGTATTTCCACTTACAGAGTAAAAAAAAATAACAAGCACATACTATACATAATACACAATACACAATACATAATACACAAGCATATACTAAACGATGTATACCTACTACAATGTATATAAATATAGGTTAAAGTTTCATTAGAAAACACACTTACGTAATGTGCAATGCCTGCCATTCCACCCTTGCGTGCAAACACACGTTCCATTTTTGCATTGGCCGTGTTCGTGACAACGACTGTCACAGGGTCGTTGGTCGCACAGTGACCCCGTCCAGCCGTCGTCGCAGCGACAGACCCCTTCCGCACAGACCCCGTGAGGTCCGCAATCCAATGAACACACAACTGGAAATATGTAGCAAGATTTATAACAAATTTTCAAATATTACATAGTATTATAATCATTATATGTATAACACAAAGTTGCTCCCTGCGTTTGCACCCTAAGATCTTTTAAACTACCCAACGGAATTCAATAATAGATAGAGTAAATCAAAAGCTTTATATGTATTATACTAAAATGATTGAGGGTTTCCTCGCGAAGTCTCGTGTGATCGCATTTCATTATTTAAATAATGCTAAACATCATAACAGCTGTTATGTTCCTAGACAATTTGGATGCGGTTTCTTTATTTGAAAGCTAGTTTCCCAGTGAATATTATATACATAATCTTAGTGAGGTATAAAATTAAAGAAAACGACAATTTTTGTACATTACAATTGCAGAAAACGGTAAATTTTTTAAAAAGTTTTATATAAATTGATGAAAAACATTTCTGACTTTACAGTTTTAAACTTTAGCTAATGACTGTCAGTGATTTTTAATTTTGACTTATTGAACTCTATTCGTTATTTCAAATGATGATTTACCTTGTGAGCAATCGTCGCCAGTGTACAGTGGGTCACACACACATCTTCCAGCATCCAAGTCATAGACACCTCGTTGGGAACAAGCTGGCAAGCACCGTTGTACTCGTGCGTCGCGTTCCGTACACGCAGCACCTCGCCAACCAGCGCGACATACGCAACGACCGCGGACGCAAGAACCGTGGTTGCCACATGTAGGGTCTAGGCAGTCCTCTGTGTTATAATAAAAAAAAGTTTACACTAAATACTTGCTAAGTTATTTTAGATCCCGTGTAGTTGTGGGGAGAACTGAACAACTGCCCTTGGCAGCATACAAAAGGAGGCGGCGGCAAGTGTCACGATTTTGTCAATGTCACGAATAAAAAAGTTGGATAATCCTGTGCACGCCTCACAAATATTCATTAAACAAAATGTAGCAAATAAATATTCCTCTTCAAAGCCTGCAGTAATGTTCTTCTATAGATTTGCCCTCTTTTCGAAACAGTGGTAGTTTATTTTGCTATTCAATAAGTTGTACGCTATATATCAGGACTGTTAAATAAAATATACAATATAACGCTACGCCACTGTACAATATAAATGTTTAACTCACCTTCATCGCATTTTGCTCCCTTCCAACCAGGCTTGCAATGACAGAGCCCGGCTACACATTGTCCTCGACCAGAGCAATCAGCAGGTTCACAATCGTGAGCTGGTATATCACATTCAGCTCCTTTCCAACCTTCTGAACAGTGACATATACCACCTGCGTAAGCGCCGTGGGCTGAGCAAAGAACTGGGCATACGCCTGAAAGTACAAGAAGTATTATAGAGTAAAATAAATTGAGTAAATATTATGTTAATAAATTTAATATATGTCATGTATTTCAATGGATCAAATATCGTAGAACTTACTTTTTGAACAATCATGTCCTTCAAATCCATCCATACAGTCACATTTTCCGAGATAACAAGATCCGTGCCCAGAACAATCATCAGGACAAGAGTTTGTGACTCCTTCTGCCTCAGATACAATCATTTCAACGTGATGCGGCTGAAGTTCGTCGTTATATATCGATATAAACCATCTTCCCGTGTCAAGGTATTGTAGTATACTGACATTTACCCTCATATCTGTAGATCGCTTGCTTATCGTGTGGTTCCATCTTTGATATGGACTAAGCGTGCTCAATAATGCGTTCCAGTCATCCAAAGTGGGATCATAGGCATCGTGTCTGTGCGGACTTCTTCTTCTCCGAAGTCGGTGATCAACTCTACCACCTCGAATAAATTCAACGAAATCATATTGAGTAACACTCGGCGCTACGTTTCTTCTCCCGTAAACGGCGAAGTTGGCACCCCAGGGTACGGTGAAATTAAGACTAACGAAAGCAGGTTGTTTGTTCCGAAACTCGGAACTCCAGAATTGATAAGCCGATATTGTGGCACTGTGAAGTTCATCAAAGTCTCTAACTTCTAGAGCTGGAGACCAAGGTGGTGGCGCTGCTTGTTGTGCTTGTTGAGGTATTACTGCTGACTCTATTGCCGCTTCCGCAGTCGTAGACCATCCTAATGAAGATGTTGATATAGATTCTGGAAACAAAAATCAAATTATGCAAAGAAAAATATTACGATACATCTATAATATTTAAAAACATATAAATAACATACCATCTGATGGTGACGATGTTGATAGAGCATCTCTTATTCCGTGTGAATGAGTGACTGCTTTTACATCTTGTACCAGAATACAATTTGAATTGTCTATATTACTTTTAATTGACGATAAAGCTGAAACAAAGAAAAATTATTATTTACATTTTACATCAGTTTTACACGTTACTAACAAAATAATAATAAGGTAAACTTCAATGCAGTAATTAATATAAAAGTTCTATGTAACATATTCGAGTTAGAGGAGTTGCCTCCCGAAACGGTAGTAAAGTTATTACGAAAAGACAAACTTAACATTCCGAAACTGCGTGTAAACAACGTCTACTGGAAATAAATGATTTGATTCATTATCTAACAGATCAATAACATCTTGAAGTCAAACTTGAGAGCATTGATTTTGTTATAAGCGACATTACGAAATGCGACACAAAGAGAAATGTCGCTCAAGAATGTGACGTTCGAGAGATGCATCTATGAGCAGGGCAAGTGTCGTGACGTCCCGTTGAGTTTTAATTAACCAGAGCACGGCTGAGGCGCATTTCGGAGCAGTGTGACGGAGCAATTGGTTCCGGTGTATCGGTCCGCTTGCCTTGTGAGCACGTAGGTGGCTCGGTTACACTGAACCATTTCTTGTTCCTGTTGTCATTATATTACATTCATTAAAGACCAGAAGCCGTGGTAAGCAATTTAATAAGAGAATTCCTTTACGCTTCAAAAATATGGGGACCGACTTTCCTAGCACGTAACTACGTAACTTTTTTATTTATGAACTCGAATGAACAACTCGTAGACGAATTAAAAATTTTGATATTATTTTTGTTAAACATATCTTTATCTTTTTCAAATAATTTTTACATATTTGTTTCAATATGACTAATATTCCCATTCTCCTCCAATTCAAGTCGAAAAAAAAGAATTTTCAAAATCGGTCCATAATTGACGGAATTATCGCTGGACATACATAAAAAAAAAAAAAAAAAAAACATACATACAGCCGAACGTAGAACCTCCTCCTTTTTGGAAGTCGGTTAAAAATACTATGTTAGGAGTGGGTAACACAATAATCCAGCATTATTGTGGGCGGTCGAACCACAACATCTCGGTGATGAGATGAGATGAGAGAAAAAGAAGCTTTTTAATCTAGTTTAATTTTAATAAGTCATTAATAAGTCGATGTGCAATTGTTTCAACGGAAACAAAACGATGTATCGTATATTAAAGGGAATTGATTGTGTACATTTATTAGTTTTATACGAAGTCTGCATGCGACCGGGATTTGATGCCCCATTAAAGATGCAATGTTTGTTTTGCTTGTGAGTGTGTGCGCAGGCCAGTATCTGGTTACAGCCACCGCCTTAAATAAAAGCCATATGTCAATCCTCATACGATTTAATTGACGCAACGGCGAGGCGGAATCAGACTAATTGCCTAACATTTACTTTTGATTATTGGTCTTCAATTTGTTGAAAGATATAGAAAATAAATGGCCGGAAGCCGTAACAATTTATAGAATTAACGGTATACGTAGCAGAATTTGTTTGAGATAGGAAATTAGGGTCAAGTTTCAGTTATCGATTAAAATAAACAAAAGAGTGGGCGTTGTTAAGTTGGTAAGATTATAATAACTTGTATTTACCGTTGCTTCTTAAATATGCCTGTCGAATTTCTAGGCGTAAATTTCACTAATTTATATAAATAAAACTCAGTATTACTTGGTTATCTACTAATTCCGTGTAAGTATAAAATGAACAAAGTTTTCTAGCTTTAATTACTATAAAAATTGTATTATTGTAGCTATAATTGTATCACATAATCCAAGTTGTTGTCGGAATAATTAAGTTATCATCGTCCCCTGACAGACCATTTATCTCAAAGATTCAGCGGGAGATAAGAATCTCAGTGCGTTGACGCCATTTGGTTATTTGGGTTTCAAATTGGACAATTTACTTCCACTGCATTGAGGGACAGAGAATACTTAACGACAATAAGTTTTATCGTCCCTAGGATCTGTGGGTAAATCGGTAATTTATATTCATGGTAAGTCATATTGATTTTTAAACACAGAGCTGCTGAATCGAGATAAGCGATCATGCATACGGGGAAAATGAAAACAATGTATGCATATATCGTTGTTTCATTTTTAGTAAACCAATAACAAGTCATAAATCATTGCAAATAATACAATTATTATTTCAGTCTGGAGACATTGCAGATGAAATATATAGTTGTGGCTTTAAATAAAAGCCAATAAACAACATCGAGCAACACATAAAACGGCACAGATGACGTAATTTCCGCCCACAAAAATGATATATTGCAATGTTGTAAGTTGCGCCTTTCCCGATGATCCCTCGTAAAATCTATAAATTTTTGCCATAGAACTGCTCTGAGGAAATGGAGGGTCGTTGAATACGTCTGCGCGATGCACGGGACGATTGTGTGCAGATGGACGATGTTTGCTATCTGTACTATTTTCGAGTTAATACAATTTATTGTAATACGATTCAGCATAGATTGCATCGAGCGATGGGGGAGCGAACTCGTTTGATAGAGTCCCGAGGGATACGGACCCGCCGTCGCTCTGACTTGGTATTAGTCACGTGATAAATCTTCCGCCTCGTGTGCGTCAATCTGTCTCTCTCGGTTATATGAGTAACATCATATCAGCGTCCCTCTCTCGTGTAAATATGATCCACATTCACGGAGGGTCGAGGTCTTGTTTGCCCTATTTTAAGAAGTGTGGACAAGAACAAATCTATCTCCGCCGAGTGTAAACTTAATAGAGAATATCACAAAAAATATGACGAGAATTTTGAAAATACAAAAGATACGAATTTGTGTAATGTGTAAACTGGTTAAATGAGACCTTGTCGAGAAGTATCTACCTTTTATAGAAACTTAACATGGGAGTTCAGTGCATTTTCATTTCAATCTCATTAAAGCAATAGTGAAAAAGGAGTATTGTCTATTTTGCAATTCGATATATCTATAAATCATAATAAAGTAATAAATACCTTATAATATGTAATAACATTTTAATTTGTTTTATTTAATCGTATAAATTAAAGTGTAGATAATAATATTATAGAAAGAACAATAAAATTAACGAATGATAAAATTTACATACAAGTTTTTACGATCACACATTCCAAACCGGTATTTTAGATGAGTCAATATGGATTAGCAAAAAAGCCTTTTTAGAAAAATAAAATGTTTCGAACTCGTGTTCCCATGCGTCTTTATTAGATAACGGTATTGAATTCTTTACATAATGTTGTTATTACATTAAAATATTGTAACCCGTTTGAGTTATTTGTATACCTCAGATATATCAAAATTTTGCTTCTATCCATAAATTGTTGCGGTGACAACAATGATAAAAATATTAGATACTCAGGGTGAAGAACTGTTGAAATTAAGGTCGCAAAACTGCTATTAATACCTAATAATCTGATCTGTTTATTAATTACAAATAAATCATCGAGATTTTGGTATAAATTCGTAAAAAATGTCTATTTATAAGGCACGTTTACTTGGAAATTCGCAGTCAATTAATTTCATTTATTTCAATTAGGCTTAGTTTACAAGCACTTTTGTAAAGTTATGTCATGATTTAATGGTGGTAATTAAAGCCGAAAACTTAAAATTAAAGTTACGAGGGTTCCAAAAGCGCCAAGGTATTTTTTTTGTTTTCCATCCATTTTACAAATTTACGTATCTAGAACTAAGTACACAGTCGTATAGTGCAGTTCAACATCAAGCCATCATCTTAATCTATATAATCCTTAATACTATAATAAGACTTTCCTATAAGCTTGCGTTTATTTGCGACTTTGAACTTTTTGAGAGACATGCTAGTAGTTTAAAAATATTTAGGTAATTCCTGCCATGTGTCGCGTTGTATCACATGGTATCGAATGCATCGTAGATTACTGTAGCGTTTAGTTACATTTATAGGGAGAGTTTAAATAAAAACTTGGGGTCCACGAAATTTCAATTACATTAAAAAGTTGACGTGGCTATATTCGTGCCCATTCATCGCGCTGGACGTAATGAAGGGTGCAACAGATGGTTCACATTTTTTCATTACACCGGCAGAACTACTGTACACCAGTAGATTTATGTCGGATTAAAGTACAGAACGCTTTTTATTCGCTACATATCCGGAACGTCGGGAGGCGTGTTCGACAAATATTTTTATTGTGTTTCTGGAACCAAATGATTGTACCAACGCCGAGGAAAGATTTATGAATAGATTTTAATGAGACTTTATGTCAACTCGCGCGTGACGCTGTTTTGGTTGGTATGGTTGTAATATTGGCACAAATGATTTGTAAATTGAACTAACGGCTTTATATATTTATAACCGAGAAATATTTTATGTAAGTCGGTACTTAAAGTGTACAGTACATAAATAGGCACAACAGATTTGTTAGTGAAATGTTTCACACGAGTAGTTCGAAGAAAGGTCCCTTTTTTAGCGGAAAGTTAACGCTCGATTGGAACCTCCCTTGATGTTAAGACGACTCACCAAAAAATGGTAGTGTTAACAGCTGTTTATAATTGCTGCAACTAGAAAACCATATTCTTATAGGCCGTTTCAGGAACAGTGAGAACTAGCCACTATCAAATAGACCTATAGAGTATCTGAGTGTTTAGAAAAAAAAGACACGAAACTAGAATGTTATAAAATCTTTGATCCTATAAATTGTTAGTGAAATTATTTTAAAACAATTTCTTATGTCTTATGTCTTTATGATGATCAGAGTATTGATTAATTTGTTGTTGATAAGGATAAACGATTCTCAGTGAAGAAGGAGTAGATACGCCTTTACCAGACGATGGGATGTGGTTTTTTAACAGGCGTGTGCTTGATAGTTTATAGCTCCAATAAAAACAACATGAAAAGAAACACGGCTTAGTATAATTTCTATTTTGAAAATTAACAAACCTATACTAGTCAGGGAAGCGGGAACGTTAATTAACATAAATTAAGTAGTTTATGAAAGTTAGCTCGTAAAATGAAATTGCTTCTTTTCTTTTCCCCACTATAAAGTTTCTATCGACAAACTAAAAAAGAACTCTAAGAATGGTTACACAGTAAAGTATAATAGGAAAATTCTAATAATAGTTTCATTGACGTCAATATAACTATTGTAATGGAAAAAGTACATTAGTTATTTACTATTTTAGTTTTATAACATGACCAAGTATAAAAGTAGGAGTAGAAAGCTTTCAGTAGTTATAATTCAATACGGATCATAATAGGATCACTCGTGAGCTAAGATATTTTTAAAGTTGCAACTATGAGTGCTTGCAAGTTATCTGTTAATTCGAGAACTTCCAAAAATTAGATGGAGTATATTTTTTCCTAATTTAATTTTTTCTTTCCATTAAATTTAATTAAAATGTATTACCCAATTAATTTTCTAAATCTAGACCGATCGCAGTCCAGTCAAAAGTGAAAAGATAAAGAAAAAGCCCCTGAGTTGATTTTGGGGAGTTTTCTGTGTAACAGAAATTATCAGGAATAAACTGCTATCTATCTGAATATTGTTTAAGATTTTTTGTGAAAGTGATGATTTATGCCTCAAGATGATGCGCATAGTCAACCGTATTGTACAAGACAATGCTATAAACCATTGACGATGATTTTCCACAAAACATAAGCTGAAAGATTCCATAACTATAGTATAATAAACGAAACTAAAGTCTGAAGGTAAAGCTTAGCTGCCTACGAGTTAGCCTACTATATTTTAGACGCGTTAAACTGAAGAAGGCAATGAAGTCACAAAATAATAAATGTAAATACTTATAAGAAACGGTAGCTACAAATATTGAAATCGAAATATACTTATCTGTAATCTATGATCTATTCGTTAAAGAAGCAGATCTTGTTTGGAGAATATCTCTGATAAATCTAAGTATGGTGATTTGAAGGTGTATAAGTCTTTCAATTAAAAATACTCGTAGCGTTTTAAAGTAGGGCCGGTGCCGCCACATCAATATGCGACACGGCTTATCTTCTGTCCCCACAATTTAATGCATATCTAAATGAAAGATCCGATACGATAAGATCCATTCATTTTAAAACACTCTACATTCAGCCGGTTCATTACACTGCTTTTAAGGAACGAGGGAAATGGAAGTTTTATTTCACTACCAGACCAATCTCAGACCTCTCTAAGCGTCCATAAATACACATTACTGTGAAGTAGAATAGTAATGAAGAATATGTTACTTCGAAGATTTCTAGAAGTTGCTGAGTTAAAAAAATGTCTCCGGAAATCTTAACTTCAACCTACTCTCTTTTGATAGGTAAGCAGGTAGGTACTACAAACAAGTTGTAATTTGGTACATGAAAAGTAAGAGAATAAAAAATTAGGTAACTATACATGTACCTGAGAATGAAACACATGAGGTATATAATTACCAGATTAGCTTCTTAAGAAATATAGAAAGTGACGTATTGAGTCAAGTCCACTTAAAGTGTTACACATGGATTTTACTTTGAAAACTGGCAAGTGCGTTGCTATTAAAATTTGATGAGAAATGGCTTCTGGAAACCATATTCTTTATACATACAATACAATACAATACATGAATATCATATGAATGAACAACATGAATAACATTTTGTATAGTAAACAAAGCCTTTTAGTTTCCTACTGATAGAATAGCAGAGTTAAGACTTTTTGAACTTTAAATCTCTGGTAATACTGCAATGACAAGATTTTAAATGTTTTATACATATTCCGAAAAAAAAAACTGAAGTAGCAGTAATTGCAGCAATAGGTACCAGTATTTAAACTATTCATGGAAATTATGTTAGTTACACTGTCGAAGTCTGGGACAATTCAAATAGCGTGTTTCGGGGACATAATTTTGTGATTGCAAATGGTTCACCAGAAACTATGGGTCAACTTACATCGAAATATGTTTGTTAATGGTACTCTATTAGAGGAATGTGTAATATGTGGGTCAAACTGAACAATCGTATACTTGAAAGTTACTTAAAATCAATAGCTCGTAGCTAACTATTGAAATATGAATAGCTACTAGCTAATATGAATACGGTTGGTTGATTGGGTTTCAAATTTCAATACTGTTCTAATAACATACTTAATTAACCCTCTGCTTCTGAAATTTTGCTTATTGACCTTTGTCAAAAGAGTTTATTTTTTAATAGTCTGCCATTTGACAAGAACAAACAACTTTAAAAATTACAATTTCGTATCAGAGTATAGTGATTGCTAAACAAACACATTTAAATTATAAAGGCGATATAAACTGTTTATAGACATATAGTTAACATTTTTATAGCGGTGTATATGTTACCGTTAAATTGTAAAATACTTAAGTTTATAATCTCATTGGTGATATTACAATTTGCCGTCATATTGTGAACTGAAAATACTGATTACAATTTAACGTGTTATTTTTCGGTATATTATAATCTATCGGAAGTGAATTGGAAATTAAATAGATTTAATTTTCATGTCCACGTGCTAAATCAATGTTAATGAATTAGTCATAAATTGAATCTTGAAGAAATTAATTCCAAAAATATTATGAAAATTTTAAGGGCTGAAGAGCTAAATAGTAAATTAGTATATGAACACACATATACTTTTACTTACTATCTTATATTAAAGATTGCTCTTTCGTGGGTCATAAAATCAAAAGGAAATTTCTGTTTCTTAAAGAAAACACTAACGATTAGAAAGACTGTAAATTATCACATTATATGTGTATTGTGTCGTTCTATAACACACAGCCAGTGTGCTATACGTATACCGAGATGTAGCACAATAGAAACGAGAAATAAAAATGAAATATAGCATGGCATTATAGGGCGATTTCGACGTAAATGGCGTGCTGCAGCCAGAGACATATTTGTTTCTGGGTACGTTATGTAATTTGCGTGTAAAGAACCACTATGTTCATAGTAATTTTAATATGCATAGTTAAAAATCCTAAGAATAGATAAAAAATATTATGAATTCTGTTAAATGTTTGAATTTGGAATTAGTGTTCATTTAAGAAAATTCTAAGACACGAGCTGGGAGTTGAGAAACTTTCTGTTGAAAACCACAGCTTTACTTACCAACTGCGCTTAGGTTTTTCTCAAAAAAAATAATGATATTTTTTTTTATTGAATGACAAGTTAGTCCTCAACTGCTATCTCACCTGATGCTAAGTGACGATGGAGTCTAAGACTAAAGAGGTACAATATTATTCCCATATCACTGACAGTTTCTACGCGGCGTAGTATCGTGACGTTAAATCGCTTGGCCGTAAGTTTTTGCCGGTAGGTAGGTAACCAGCCTAGGCCGATGTTCCACATATACTTAGACATATTATATACACAATTATTCGCTCACTTTAATATACTCATATTAAAGTGGGCAGATAATTGTGCCTCTTAGTATATTTAGTAGAAATAAACACAATGAAGTAAAATTACTATTTAATAACACGAGCGGTTTCTACGGATTCCCTGTTCTATACGATTGCAATCTTATACCAAAATAGAGTAGACTGGCGAGTATTTTCTTCGAATGAATTTATTTCCAATATCGTATGGTAACAAAAATTACATCGCGGGGTGCGCTCGGCGCATGCGTCATGACACAGCCCCGAGGTACAAAAAATAAATAACTAGAGCTCTTTGATGTCGAACACTTTTTACAAGAAAACATTTTATATAGTTCTTCTTTGTCGATAATTTTAAAATTCACTTTATTATTATAATGTCTTGAGTTCTTTGGACAGACTTTGAATCTGACAATTTATTTTTCTATTTGCTTATTTAATCGCTTCTTTTATTCATCATTATCAACCCGTATTCGGCTCATTGCTGAGCTCGAGTCTCAGAATGAGAAGGGCCAGTCCACTACGCTGGCCAATGTGGATTGGCAGTCTTCACACACGCAGAGAATTAAGAAAACTCTCTGGTATGCAGGTTTACTCACGTGTTTTTCCATGACCGTTTGAGACACGTGATATGTATTTCTTAAATGCAACTGAAATGATGGAGGTGCATGCCCCGAATCGGATTCGAACTCACACTCTCCGGAATCGTAGACAGAGATCATATCCAATGGGCTATCACGGCTCTTATATGTTTTTTATTAGACAACGTCAATATCAAGCCTCAATAGCTCAACGGCACACAGGCCAAGATAGGCTAAACACAGAGAGGTCAAGCATTCGATCTCCGCCAGTTGGACTACTGTCGTACTAACAGTCTTTCTGACGAATTCAATGGGAATGGGGAAGTTGGTCAAATAAATACGGCAAATACTCTTTTAAAAAAAAAAACGACCTGCGGTGCTTTTGCGGACTACACGATCATATTGGTTAATACATGACTGGACACATTCATAATATGGACTTTAACATAACAAATTGAAACCCAGATAGAATATTTTAAAATTTACAATTTTTAATCACATTATAAGTATTTTCCTACATACATTTTGGCATTCATTTTGCAATCTATACTAATATTATAAAGCGGAAGAGTTTGTTTGTTTGTTTGATTGAACGCGCTAACCTCAGGAACTAGGTCTGATTTGAAAAATACTTTCAGTAATAGATAGCCCATTTATCGAGGAAGGCTATATTATATTTTCAAAAAAAATAAGGATTCTTGCTGAAATTCCAATAATGTAACCCAAGGTGTACAAAAGTTTTGTTTACTTAGATTTAGCTGAAATTTGGAATAGAAATAGATTTTACTCTGGATTAACACATAGGCTACTTTTCATCTCGGAAAAATCCATGGTTTTCGTGGGATTTGTGAAAAACTAAATTTCACGCGGACGAAGTCGCGGGCGTCCGCTAGTCATGGATAAATGGATAAAACAGATAGAAAATTAAAATCTTTCATCATGTTAATTTAAAAATAAAAGGAAACGACTAAGTTGTCATAGTAACTTTAGAGCAGTGTGGCTGTGCCAATGCGTGATCTGTAAGTAGGTTAAATGCAGTTATCTTTTGGTTGGTCGTGTATACTTTGATGCTATTTTTGCGATCTCTTAAATGTGTCTGCGGTAGAGTTTTATTTCAACGGCTTTTGGACGAGCGATTCAATTGGGTTTAAGAAATGGCAGTGAGTGATGGAACTACATCAAACGGCTGTCTTAGATTAGTAGTAGAGAATAGTCTTTCCGATACTGAATACCTTTATTTTTTAAATCGGTTTGGTCAGTTAGTGATTTAATGTAAGTATGGAAGTATGGATTAATGTTGCAAAGACAACCATAAAAACCACATACCTACGTTTGTCGTTGGTATCCACAGATGTTAAAAATGTATTCGTACTTTATTATATTGTATGCTTTTCAATATAGTACCTATTTAAAAAGTTTTAATAAGAACTTTGAAATAGCTTGCAGTCTTTGTTTGAAAACCTATTTGTTCTCTATGCTTAAGAAATGGTAATGATTTTAATAAAAAATGTGTATGCAATACATTACCGAAAATTCAGTACATACAAGAATTTACTTAATTACCTATTGCTAGTAAGGCCAAACCTATGATAATCGTAATTTTGGGGCGTTAAAATTGGCTGATAGCAATAATGTGTACGAAACTAATCGCAGGGCTTTCAAGACGAGAACAAACAAGCTTTAGATGACCTTACTGTGAGCCTTTATAACAAAAATACAAAAGCTTTAGGCGATGTTACCATGTAACAGTATAGTGGGACGTGAGTTTCAAATTACAAAAATATTTTTTTTATAAATTGTTACAGGTCCTTTTGGGGATGAGCCGAGATTGCGATTGGCTGATATACGAGTAGTAAAATTATACGGGACGCGGAGGTAGATAATTTATAACCTCGCTAACACAGAAGCGGGGGCCCGAGGCACGCACCGCGTTGCCTCAGGTTAGTCGCATCATTTATATTTTTCTGATGTTTGTTTATTTTTTTTATGGCCCTCTCTGTGAATGCCAGTTGCGAGTTCCAAACAAAGAATGATGAAAGCCGAACTGTCGATGTCTGTTTTCGTTGCATACGATGTTTGATAAATTCATTTGCATACAAAAATGTTGTTTGAATTCATTTTTTTGGCGTCATTTCACATTGGCATTGATGTTTATTGAAGAATTATAATATGTTTTTTACTAGAAATAAAGTATATTCTGGTCTATGAAGATTATTAAACAGTATTTTAGAAAAACGAACATTTTCTTTTGAAAAATGCAACCATACCATCAGTATTTTCATAAGACGTTGTCACGTTCAATTATCGTCAGAAAACCGACTTTACAGACAACCGATTTTTTTTTTGATTATAATTAGAAGAATTTTATCATAAATAAAAAGTAAATTTAATGACAAAGCTTGATGGCTATCTAGGCTATATCTTTAGATAAGCAGAAATAATAATAAATTTGAAAAGAGCAACTGATAAGTTACTTGCCGGTTCTATTCAGTAAAATTTGCCTTCCAAATCGTTGGTATAATCGTTATAAACAGACAAACTTGACGTTTCAAAAGTTAGTTAACTAAGCTTACTTTAAAAGAATGAATTGTTTTTCAGTTATATTATGCCATATCCATTCAGTCATTCATCCAAATCTACTTTGTTATGATATATTATATCGTATATGGTGTGTTGTTCCTTTACCCGTCAGTATAAATAAAAATAAAGGTACAAACATGGAAGTATTACTCGAAGGCGACACATTATGTAATCCGGCTCTCCTTTTGGATAAATTTCCAATCAGAAAAGATTAAATCTGTCCCTTATTGGAGGAAATCCACCGCCGTGGGCTACGCTCGGCTTTAAATGAAAGTACAACTGGATGTAGGATTTTAATCAATATGAGTTTCTGTGGTTACGTATGTACTCCTATGTATCTAGACATGTAAGGAAAAGGAAATGAGATTTATTTACGTTTACATACTTATATGAACTGCCTTTTAAATAAACTCAAGACTTTATTTATTTTAACATCTACCGTAAAAATATATTTATTTAATTTTATATTTTTGATAAATAAGATTTATGTTTTTAATTGAAAAATATATAGAAACAGTATTTAACCAATCATATTAGTTTTAAAATAACAAAACATATGTAACTTTTCAGTTACCTACGTAGAAGTACTGAATCTCTTGCTTGATTTCTCTTTCACATTAAATTTGTTTTAACCTAGGAAAAGCCCTATAAAGGTGATTCATTTGTATTGAATTGATAAGCATTTAAAATGACCATTTGTAACTACAGTATATATAAGGTATTGAGCTCTATAGACTCCAAATTACGTGTCGGTAAAGAAAAGTTCGTTACAGTGGAAATGTTGCCAACGCGCTTCTGGGTGAAGAGGCTCTTACAAAATTTAGTTTAATTGTCACTTACGACCCTACCAGCTTCATTAATAATAACATTCAATTGTTTGATGACGTTGTTTGCACACTGTTAAAAACGTTTAAAAATAGGGTATAATTTTGAAGTTATTTGAATGCTTTAATTATTGTTTTAGATCAACATTTTGACAAGCTTTTAAGTGAGAAATAACAAACTTTTGTTATTTGAGTTGCGTATAGTATGAGTGTGAGTAAACATGAAAAAGGTTTGTTATGGCTGAGTTAAAAAGTTTTTAAGACACGCGTTTACTCATTTGTATTGTTAATAAAAACAAAAGTGCTATGGTACCATTGATCTGGATGTTGTATATTATTATTTTTATTGAATATTTTGTTATATTTTTAAAGAGACAAGAAAAAACAAACGAGGAACGAAGCTCTCGTCTGTTTTTTTTTGCGAAATTTTAAGCGAAGCAGTTTTTTAAGGTTAGACGAGGAAAAATATCATCCTCAGATTAGTTTCCAAAATGATTTTATACATTTATAAACAATTTTTTTTTGTATATGTAGCAACATTTTATGAAGAGGTAAAGTGGGTATTGTAGGCAGTAATCTCTGGATGTTATGAACAGATTTTGAAAATTCTTTTACACTAGAAGCCACGTTAATTGCGAGTGTCATATTTTATCCCCTTATTCTCAAGGGAACGGGAATTACGCGGGTGAAACGGGTCTTCGGCTTGTACACCAAGTAGTAAACACTAAAACGCGCTGTAAGGCTTTCAGAACGCTATAGTAACCATATAAGGGCACATAGAGTTAACCAACAAGTAATTTGAACACGAACAAACTTCTGATTGATTTGAAAGCTTATCCTGGCAAGTTTCGTGTGCTAGTTGCTCTTGCGCTACGGAAAAGTTCAGTAGGTACGAGTAGTGTCCGAAACTGAATGCACTCACAATATTAGTACATTCTAACAAATTGCTTTTTGATGAAGTTTTTAAACACTACGCTATGCGAATGATATAAATCAAGGGAGCTTGGTAGAATTCCAGGGATTTTTTTTTTATTTTTTTTTATTCTTTACAAGTTGATAGTCTGGCAAGTTCGTTGATAACACTACCATGATATGCGGGCGACGGGGGGAAAGACTGTGCGCGTGTGAAATGGGCGTGCGGGGAAGTGAGGTGCACCAGTTGTGGGTTTTTCATTCATCGCTACACGGCCCGTGCGGACCATTGGGAGTATTACGAACGAAGTTGTCAAGCTATACAATCTCACTTGATGGTAAGTGTTGATGCAATCTAGATGCAAGCGGGGTAACTTGTTAGGAGTAGCGATAAAAATCGACACCCCATTTGGTTTCTACACGACATCGTACCGGAACGTATCAGTCCGGAGACGCCCACTAGATCGTGGGTTAGAAAACCCACGTCCGGGCGACGTTAGATATCGGGAACCTCGTCTTCGCCGGCGAAGACGCTGTTTAGCTTGTGATTGTGTTGCAGGGAAGATCGTCAGGATCGTAAAGGACGTTTTTGGGACATCTCTTTTTAAAGTCCTCAACCACTAGTTGACTGGGATGGCAGCTCTGTCAAAATAGTTTTGAGAGAGCTGTTTCATGTACTTATCTATTGTCGGTAAGTCTAGATCTCTATGGGGATCGTTATTGCGTACAAACCACGGCGCGCCCGTGATTTGGCGCAGAAAACGATTTGTAAGGTTTGTATATACACTATATTAGGTCCGTACCATAAAGTCGGTTAATAATAATGAAAAATTGTGATGTCAGTAACAATCTAAGCTGCATTCCGTGCGAGTTAATAAAAATGCTCTCTAACGAACGTTTCGAGCGTCCCGCTGTGTCTATGAACGATGATATATTAGAAATATAATATTTATGTATTCTACGTTTTGTTCTAACAAACCCATTGACATTGTTTCATGCTGTGTTCAGTTCCGTAATAACATTAAAGTTAAACTTTACTTTTTTTTTTCTTAGTAATTTGTTGAATATGGCTCATGCATTTTATTGTACCTATTGTACATAATAATTGAAGTAGAGTATTTAAATACGAGAATTGATAATATAATTTTATACTATAACTACCTGCCTTAATACTGATTAGAATATTAGGCATTATTCAATTTATACATAAAATTGTACTAAAAACCGTTTTAAAACATAGATCATCAATGAATAAACATAAATTTGACTTATTATGCAAACGGTTGACTATCGGTAGCTAGTATGTTATTATTCACATGACCTTCATAACTTTCAAAATCAATAAATATTTATGTAAACAATAAAAATAATATTTACAAAATTGAGTTGACTAGACATCGAAAAAGTTGCTCAACTCTGAATACGATTGATATTCCCAATTAAAATTCTAAGTTTGTACATTTATTGTACCACAATAAATAATATATTATTGTTATTCTATCCATTATTTTTGTATTAAAGATTGAGTCACTTATTTTAAGGAAGCATTTTCTCATTGTAATTTCAATGGAATGTTTCCGTTTATAATTTTTTTTAAGATACTAAAATTTAATTAAATCAAAATTGTAATTTAATTTATGTACCTATTATAAACTGAGAGCATGTGATATTTAAAAGTTAAAAGTTTGTCGGTTTTTTGAAGAGGTAAAGTTTAGGTATTGTAGGTGGTAATCTTTGGATCTACTAAGCCGATTTAAAAAAGTCTTTTGTCACTATTAGAAAGCCACGTTATTTGTGACTGTCATTGGCTATATTTTATTCTTGTATTCTCAAGGGAACAGGAACTACGCGGGTGAAACCACGGGACGTCGTCTAGTAATCTGTTTATTTATGGATTTCAATACAGTTCCAACTGCTTCCAGCTCTTTAAATAAACAGGTAAATACCTACATCTATTAATTTTGTACAATGCAGTAGGTACATGAATTGTCATGTCCACGCGATATTTCGTGTAGATAAAACCCTAGAACCCATCAGCGCTAAACAAACAAACAGCATGTTTCAACTTACCTATAAAATAGGCGAGCATGGCCGCTAGGATGACGCAGAGGCATATCATAGCTATGGCCAAGCACTTCCACGTACACCGGTGCTGGCACCGTTTGTCGATGTGAAAGCGGGAGGGGGAGTAGACTGGCACGGGGCTGGGCTGGCTGGCACGCAGCGGGAACACTGGCATCACCAGCGGCTGGTTGGCAAGCTGGCAGTGGCCCAGCGTGCCGCCGCCCATGCCGCTCGACATGCCCGTGCCGCCCATCCTGTTGCAAACAAACGTACAATTAATATCGCTATATTATAATTTAAACATTAGAGCAGAGCCTGTCGAACCTCTTTAGAGCGTGGTTGGTCTAAGTTCCATATCTCTTCTCTTTTATGGAGGGAGTACTGTAGTATACTGTTAAAATAGGATAATGGTGAGTTTATTTTTTTAAAACTATAATTTGCATTACCTATCTTTTAAATATGACCAATAAATCCCCCTTCATTCAATAAATACTGTTAAGGAGTAGGTACGACAATAGTCCAACTAACACTGGACCTCTCGATGTTGAGAGTCTGCACTTTTACCGCTCAGCTGTGGAGGATTGTGTGTGTATTAAATTACATATTACATAGTTCTCAAATCTCCGAAATTATTTAAATATTTCTATACTATAAGTATATTTCTATGTGATCATCATCATTGACGAATGAATGGACGTACAATGCTGGACATAGGTTTCTTATAGTACATCTAAACAACACGGTAACAAAGGACCGCATGGAGCCTCTGTATATGATATCTGCCTTTAAATTATATTAACTTAATAAGGCTGATAATATAATTATAATGATCATCTTTAGGAATGTAAAAAGGTTTATTGGATAAATACTCATGTTCTCCTAAGGTGATTAATGGAAGACGTCCACAAATCCGCATCGTACGTATTTTAAAAAATAAAAATCCGTTTGATGCTATGCGTCCGATACGTACGTTGCGGATCAGTGGACGCCTACCATTAGTAGCCCTTTTGTTAAAATATGTATTTAATATTTTTTATCATATTTGATCCAACCTCAAACGTCACAAACAGTTGTCTAATGCCGGAACTGGGAATCCTTCTACCTGTTTGTATGAACCCAAAAGGTTGAACAACTGTTACTGAGCAAATCAATGCCCCGCACCATATGGTAAAAATATATAATGCAATCAAAACGTATCATTATCAGGGGTGCCTACAAAAACTATAATCGGCCGTTTGAAAATGTCCGCCTCAAGAAACCATTAATCAATTAGCCGAAGTTCGCTTTCACGAAGGCCCGGAGCGAAGACATATGGCGTGAAGTCCGATGCGCCTACCAACTGACGCCATTATAATGACCCATAGACAAAAGGATAAGTAAAATATTAAAATAATTGGTACAAGTTTAGCGAAGGAACTTAATTTTAAAGGTTTCATCTTAAGGACGGTCTTAGTCATAATTTTTATTTGTCATGATTGCATAAAGGAATTTTAGAAAAAAACGTAAGGATAGGTAAAAACGATACAAATACAAATACATTTTTGACGGCCTCCGTGGCGCAGTGGTATGCGCGGTGGATTTACAAAACGGAGGTCCTGGGTTCGATTCCCAGCTGGGCAGATTGAGATTTTCTTAATTGGTCCAGGTCTGGCTGGTGGGTGGCTTCGGCCGTGGCTAGTTACCACCCTACCGGCAAAGACTTACCGCCAAGCGATTTAGTGTTCCGGTACGATGTCGTGTAGAAACCGAAAGGAGTGTGGATTTTCAACCTCCTCCTAACAAGTTAGTCCGCTTCCATCTTAGGCTGCATCATCACTTACATTCAGGTGAGATTGTAGTCAAGGGCTAACTTGTCAAGAATAAAAAAAGTGTGTCAGCTCCGACGCACGAATGGAGTTTACTCTTTTCAATAGCAACGCCTGAAAAGTGAAAGGTGCGCAACCGAGGTGCAGCGCTGCGTGCGCGCCCGCCAACAGCGTGCACGTGCGTGCGGACGCGCTAGGCATGTGCACGCTATGGCGGCTACGTACGGTGAAAGGTGCGCAGAATAGGTTGCGCACAAAAAACGTACTTTGTGAAATTGTGAGATTACGTATAGATTATATGGCATTAACAAGCTTCAAAAACTGTTCAGTCTACTGATGTTATGCCGGCCGTTCAACTGTATTCGAAATTGATTTTGTTACGTGAATAGTTATTAGCTTTTTTATAGTTTGTACTCGTAATGGTCGTAGGTGCCATTACTGAGCCGAGCTCATCATTTCCGCGCGTTACCGAAATGAGGCGACCATTATTGTTTTTACGGTCGATAATAATGCGGTAATGCTAAATTACTATATCAAAATATGAAATAGTCTAAGAGCCAGTGGATCCCTGACCTTCGTCATTAAAAAAAAGTTGAAACTTTGTCAGCTTAGGCTCCTACCATAAGTAAGTATGGTATTAGCCAATTATAGAGTTAGGACTTTGGTGGCTTTGGGAGGTAACAGGTTTTAAGGATTCAGAACCTCAACCGTCTAAGTATAAAGTATTTTTTTTTAATAAATTATATTCCCAGTCGCCAGTCACTTAGCTTCGCGGCAACCCTTTGAAAAACACTATTTAATTTGAAACTTCAAGAGTATCTAGCGAAGGGTTGCCATAAAGCGAAAGTGTCTGGTGAATGGGGATAATATTTCTTATATTTTGCCGATAAAATAACATATTCTATACTAATATTACAAATGCGAAAGTAAATCTATCCATCTGTCTGTTAACTTTTCACGGTTAAGCCGACCCCTAAACTAAATTGATTCAGATGATTTGGTTTAGCGATAAAGTGGACTATGCAGTGGGTCATAGGTTAATTTTATCTCGGAGAAAATATTATTCCCGTGGGATTAAAAAAATAGACTTTAAGCTAAAGATGTCGCAAGCATCCGCTCATCATACTTAAACAAGATGTAACTCGCCCACTACACTATGCTCCTAATGCTGCCCCTCGCGAATATTCGTGAAATAATTTACGAATATTCGCGGTACGACCAGTGACGTGGTCCCTGATTACTTTCCTTACCACACGTACAGTGCGTGGTAGCGGAATAATGTACATTGTATACCCATAAGTGTATACGTCATCCAATCTATCACCAGTAAGCATAAAACGTACGTGGCAAAGGGAAGAAAAACTAAGACAATTAAGGGAGCTGACGACAGTGCCTATTGTAGGACATCGCCGCGATATTTCAAGCGGCGGACGGACGGGTGTTCGTTAAGATTTTGACAAGCTCTCGTCGTGAGTGAGCTCTTAATGAAGCGGTAAATAATGAGGTGTTGTGCACTACGAGTCGTGTCTAATTAACGCGAGCTCGAGTTCGTACGCCGCATATCCTCGTGTTACGATCCTACCATTAAACTAAACACAAGAGAAAACTAAACATTTAAAAAAACCCCCGAAGATCTTGAAATTAACTAAAATAATGCTTTATGCCAGAAATTCTATCCATTATAACAGATAAGTTTAAATGGCGTTGCAATATGTGAGCTTGATCATAGAAATTTTATTTGCTTACTGGCTTTCAAATTCAAAAAAACCGCAGTCTCAAAAAAAGTCTGAGAGCTACGATGCCACAGACAGACACAGTCACAGACAAACATACAGACTTATAACACCTTTCTTTTTGTTGTGTTGAGAGTTAAAAATGACATAAGTACATCATTTTGGAAAAGAGCTGATTCTCTTACATTGCTGGACCGATATTAACCAAACATAGCTAAGAACCACCGCAAGGAAACTGGCTATCAAATGAGAAAATAACACATCGAAATCGGTCTATACGTTTGAGTCCTCCGATGACAAAGACTGACATCAGACTGACGTTAGCGACGTTGAGCGTTGCATTTAGGGTTAAAACGCCATTGAGCGGCAACAACAAATATCGATTTCATGAACAGTTAAAAGAATGAGGCGCAAAAACGTTATCGACGCGGTGCTCCCGATAGGTACTACGAAGAACTCGTTAGACGTCCGTGTCTGGACAGAGTCGCACAGTTTTTATCGTTATAATCGCGCGTGCAGCGGTCAATTCTAGTTTAGAAGCGGTCCGGCCGACCTCTAACTCGGAAACGAGATAAAACAAAAAGAGAAAAATGCAGGCACGGGCCGTGAGAACGCGTCTCCAACGTCGCTCTGTGCCGTCCATTTATCTTGCACAGTCGTGCGTCCGACCGGACTGCGTGCTTTTATTGCATTGTACCCTTAAATATAGGTCTGCGGTGGTATTCCGCCATGACCATATACGATTATGCCAAAATTGGCTGCGGAATGTATGTTGAGAAAAAATGCAAATAAGCCAAAACAGTTTTTATACAAAGTCTATGGCAAATATAGTTACTTAAATACACCTTGTCCAGGTGTTTACATGTCTTGGACAAAACACACGTACCTTTTCAAAACGATTACATAAATAGTTACATAAGAAATCAATTTGTATAGTTAGCTCTACTATAGCTTAGTTAAAAATAACACAAACTAATTAAATATTTATAGACAATTAGACATGATGAATTAATAATATTTAATCATATGTATGAGTAGATATTATAACACAATATTGTACGTGATCTTAAGAGTAATTGCTATATGAATTGAATAGGAACATTAATAATAGATTGGCGAACGGCTTTCAATGGTGATTGCAGTGGTTGATTGTTTAAATCGCTTCATTGTGTCGAGCCCATTGAGGAGATAAAACGATATTGTGACTAATTGCAAAGAAGAAACATCGCTCTGTCACAAAAGAATAACTAGGTTCGATAATAACATCAAATAAGACGAGGTACGGAAAACCTAAGAACTTTATACAAAGAGAATTCATAAATAGTAAGTGGTATCGATCGAGTCGAATTTGTAAGTCGATTCGAGCCCCGTCCCCGTCGGCTCCCGCTGCAAGTCACGGGTGTAAATTTAAGAAAGCCCCTCAATTTAAAGCGAAATGTAACAATAGCGTTGCCCTGTTCCGCCAATTTCCGCCCTCGACGTTAACGTTTAGTAACGAAACAAGAAAAACTTTCACCAACGTTAAGGGTACAAAAATAGCAGGATTTACGCAACTTTTAATTAAAATGAGTTGTGGTCACAAATTATAGCCATCGTTGTCAAAGTTATAACGATGAAACGGTCGATCACGACGACTGAAACTTTACGCTGACTGGAAAGCTAATTAGAAATATTTATTATATTATCATCCAATGTTTCCTAATGCTTTACATGTGGTTGCTAGACGGCATGGTTAATGTTGGATGTAACACTTGAAAGACATTGCCCTATAAGATAGAAATCTCGTTACAAAACGAGATAAAAATAATCATAATCATTTGAACGAGTATGTTCAGAAGGTGCCGGTTGGGTGAAGACGATCATTGGTTTAATTAAAAACATTTGTCAAAATGGCTCACTAATTAGGGATTTTGATCATCAGACAGTATGTAATAACCGATCTTAACGTATGGCAGGCGATTAGATTAATATTTTGTAGTAATGGTGGGTGTATGAGGTTATATTTATTTATTTATTTTATTAGCTGATATTAGTAGATTAATATTTTGTAGTAATGGTGGGTGTATGAGGTTATATATTTTATAATGGTCCATAAATATTTACCATTGTCAGTATCTGACACTTCGGGTCTCGTTAAAGATTTTAGATAAATCCCCATTCAAGACATTCAAGTCTAGATATCGGGAATTAAATGTAGCTCTCTGGGAAACGTTGAACCCGCGCCTCTTATTAATAACTCTCATACCGTTGTTTGTTTTACTCGCATCGAGTTCGGTTAGGTAATGCTGAAGTTGATTCATGAATGGGAGAGTGTGCCTCTTGCTAGCAGGTTCGCATGCTCGGATATATTTAGCAAACATCATTTTCCGAGAAATACATCTCGCGACGGAAACTTTAACAAATTATAGCTACGCTGGGTGTTTTAACACGTCAACTGAAAATTTGTCACCTATATTATTCATAGGATTTTTTAAATAAATGTTTATAAGTTAGTTAAAAGTTAGGTAGTAGTTCAAAGACCCAAGACGTTGTGTCGAGTCGCAGGGATTCGCTGGATGCAGGTGGCTCAGTATCGTGATGTTTAGAAGTCCCTACAAAAGGCCCATGTCCTGCAGTGGACGTCCATCGGCTGATATGATGATGATGACGATGAAGTTAGGTAACCTGTTATCGTATTGTTTTCTAAAAATGTTTAAATTACTATAAATAACCATATTTTCGATTTGTGTTTACACTATGCAAAGATCGTAACATGTAAAAAGATGTGGTCTGGTGGTGACATGTATGTAGTTGTAGATATAAGCTATTTTTGTGAATCTTGATCTGGTGATCTAGAATGAAAATCGTCGCGCATTGAAATGCATGAAGCATCTGCTATTCGTAGTCGGAATATAATCTCCAGCGCTGTGCAGCCCGCAAGCTTAGCGCTTTCTTAATGCGCTTCGGGCGGTATTATCGCGAGAATGAATGGAAGTGATACTGAATAAGCGACCAATTACCGCCCGCTCGCAGACGGGGGGACTTGCACGTAAATAATCCTGCTCACGCGCAGAAACCCGATAGCGATAAACAATTTTCCATTAGCCAAGCGATGCCCGAGCAAGGGGCGAACATTTCCAATTTCCATACCTAACGGAGTACCCGTATACTATGGCGATAACCTTTTATTTCGGAGTTGTCGTTTGAAGATATTATTATGGTAATGCCAAAGGAATGCAAATTTAACGCGGCAATAGATTCTAGAAGAATAGCGTGCACTAGGCTAAAGTGATTCGATTTAAACTATAGCTCTTTAAATGCTCTACATTTCATTCGGTCGGTATATATTTAACATTAAATCTTTCAATGTTTGAAATATAAACATAGAATATCTTTCAATTAAAAAAAGTTACGTCATAAATAAAGGAGAGGTTGGGAGGTGTTTTAAATTATAAGCAGGCTGTATTTTTTTAGATAACCATCGTCGGCGAGGCTCGGGCGTCCGCGGCGCGCTATCGGCCGGGCGTGGAACGCAAGTCTTAACTAAACGCTTGCCATTGTTCAGCGAAACGGAAAAACGGTTTCGCAAGCGAGTCCCCAGCCGCCGGCCGGTCGTATTTCACCCCGAGTTCAATATTATTTCGGCAGTGGCACAAAGAAGCGGAAGGCCCGTGCCGACGCCGCGGGCGCCTCTCGCATCCTTCCACAATATTGTCCTCCCGCTGCCTCCGGTTACACTGTAAATATTTTTCGGCGGCTCCCTGATTGAAAAAAGCTTATCGCATTCCCTACATTTTCCCCTATATCAGATTTAAGTGACACTAATATAGGCAGCAAACCGTGTACCAAGAATTTAAATTAAAAATAACAATATAACTTAGCTTAGCAATTATTTTGCACTCGTATGTCCGAAATATCATTGTATTGGTTATTTTATTCCTAAGAAATAATAATAGTAACATTCAGTTATCCAAAGCCAAAGAAGACTATCTAAAGATAAACTTTTAAGTCTTGTAAGATCTGTTATTTTCTTCGTCTCAACCTTCTCGTCGGATTGTCGCAGTCATTACTGTAAAAGCTCCACAAACTGAGGCAGTAAAAGTTTATAACCCATATATAATTACCTTGGATTTCAAAATGTAAGCCGCATTATATTAAAAAAGCAGTAAAAGTGCAGTCGCAAGAGATAAAATATGATAAACGTAACTGTAGACTTGAAAGGGGGTGAATTCCAAAATTGGTACCAATAATTTAAAACCCTCTGCTAAACTTATATAGGAGCTTCAAACAACAAGATGACAATATATAGAGCTAAAGAGAAATGGAGCGCGAATTCATGGTTGCAGTACATTAGTTTTCTCCCGCAAGAATTTAGGACCCCTTTCTAATAGAAATACATTGAAATATCGTCTCATCTCCATTTTTAGGGCCACATTTGACTGGCGGTCCGTGAAATTTATTAAAGGACAATTCCATGCGTAATATTTTATCAATTAAACACGGTTGGTTTCGATTTTGGTATTATGTCGCGCCATTTAAACAACCCACAATTTATTACATGCTACCATTTTGTAAATCAAAATGTCATGGTATATGGTACAATGGATATCGTGATATACTCGTTAATCAGTGTTATACCTAAATCAAATCATATAAATTAATGGAAAAATGTAACGCTTTACAGTCAGATTTATTTGCAACGCTTAAAGCAGAGACATGTACTAATTAACTGAGTCATATTTGTTCAAATCTTTTTTTTTTAAGTTATGGCTATCGATTTATAAGTGATTATGGCTTACGTTTTATTGACGTTGTATAGTAACCTGGATCTTCTATGAGAGACACGACATCTTAACAGTGAGGTTAAAACAAGAAACGTCGATGAATACTTAATATTATCACATAAAATTAAAATGACCCGACTCAATTTGCGTCAACAATACTCAATATCTAAAAGAACCAATAGATTTTGATACAAGTACAGAGACAAAGACATCTAAGCCTTTTTAAGTAATTTAGTTAACTATAAAAGTCTACACTCAGTAAACAAGATTTTTTAAACAAAACAAATTAAAATTGATATTATAACAGAATACCAGCTTGCAAGGGCGTTAGATTAACGGCAAGTCCGCTCGGGCGATTTAAATTGCACAGAGCGTCATTTTACGGTTGACCGGCGCAAATAAATGATAGGGTGTTGGGTCATTGGTTATCCTTCCCATCGTCTGTTGTATTTCTTAGCCGGTATTACTTGTGGATGAATATTTATACATATAACGGTCTTAGCCCTCATTCGCACGAGAGATTTTTAAACGGACGTTAAAAAAGTGTTCAAATATAGTATGAAGTTAAATGAAATTCTATTTCCAACGCCCAAAATTGAAAATGCAACATTGCTTGAAAAAAGGGTTGTTTCTTAAAAACGTTCTCGCGTGCATTAGTAGCAAAATCATATACTTGGGAATATTGTTGTATTTAAACGCATTTTTAAAAAGTCCGTTAAAAAAACTCTCGTGCGAATGAGGGCTCAGCGCTCGCCGCTCACTAATTGCAACGCACAGGGTACTGTTAAGCCAGTGTGTGAAATGAAACAGGTTGCAACATCTCAGGATGTCGTATAAACTGGATTATTTCTAAAAAAACATAAAACTATTCTATAAGTACTAACTCTATAGTACTTACATGATCTTATCTACGCAGTAAATGTAATACAATATGTATAATGGAAAAATCTCAAGTACCTACGATTGTAAGAATAATTAAGAAGTATGCTTTTTATCTATATTATTACTAATTATATTTCTTAGCACAACCAAGTTTTAGCTTTTGGACTTGTTTTTCCTGTCTATCTATCACTTTGGTTCAAAAGTTATCACGGCAAGTAGGTAGGTATTATAACTTAAGTAATATTATAAAATATTAAACTTAAGCTATAATACATACGGGCACTAACAACTTGGAAAAATGTTATCATTATTATTCATTATTTAATAAAAAAATTGCTTCGAATTTTTCTTTTGGGAATTTAATATTCAAATATTTTTACCTGGGGTCCGAGACCTACTAAAATCCACACACTGATAAAGACGTATATATAAGGATCAAAATCAGGTAATATATATTTCTACATAAGAGTGGCGAGCTAATCTACTAGAGTAATAAAAAAACATGCAGTTTATTAGGTGTGTTTTGTTTTATTAAGCGGAAAAGTAGTGTTCATTTTACTAATAGTAACTAGTAGAGTAAAGTAGTAGTTAAAGAATATTAGGAGCTCGTAGGTAGCAGTAAAGTGTGATGTAGGCACGCCTCGACGCTTTAACCCTGTCAAATCAAAAGGATTAATGCATCCCGAATGTTTCGTGTTATTGGTGTCTCTAATTACGTATATGCTTCGGTTAGAGTTATGGTAATGTTCGGTAACCTTCGTAGATATCTGCCTTCGGCGCTGTCGTCTCTCTGATACTTACGACTCTGAATTTAGGGTCTGAAGGGCGAGCCATTCGTTAGTCACGCCCGATGACGTGTACCTTGGACAAGACCAAAACTTTTATTAGAATGATTTCGTCGGCAGCTCTTTAGGTACTTGTCTTAAAAGGTTTTTTGTCTGTATTATATTATTATCTTAGTAAAACTTCGTCCCGTTCGAAACATTCCGTTTTATTATTGACCTAGTGGAAGTGCGTCGATTAAAGTTTTAAGTGGTTTTGTATCGTAAAGTATTAAGAAGATATCCTTGGTATCACATTTTATGTTCACAGTACGGTGAAATGTATGAATTTCTGGACGTATACAAAGGCACTCGACGCGCCGAGCATGTGGTAGGTACCGCGAACTCCTAAAGGGTAAAAAGAAAAGGCATTTCGTGGTAAAAAGTGAGTTAGGGCGCTTTGTTTGTGTATGGCGTGTGTTAAGTGTTTAGATAAGTGTAGCGGAGAACGGAGAGCATTGCGTTGCACGTTTGTTATCTCTCGGGGAGTTTGGGTTTAGACAAATGGAGCCATCCTGTGTGGTCTGTTTAGCTAACTCACCAAATATGTGCATTTCAAACTGAATTTCCTCCGTTTGCAGTTAATTTTACATTTCAAATAGTTTATTGATAACAAGGTATTTTATCAAAAGAACTTGCACTATTAAATTCATCATCCAACATTCATTGTTTAAAAATTTGCTCAAGTATTGCGTCGAAGTGGAATGTAAATCACTATAGTCTTGATAATAAAGAAAACATCATAGGGTGCACTACATAGTTAATAATAAAGAAAGTTGTATTAACTTAACACATTTTAGAGTTTGCTTGAAGTAGTTACTGGAGCCATTGAATATTATATTAGTTTGTGCTCTTGTGTTAAATGAATCCCGATATCGGGTAGCGTATGATTTTTTTTCAAAAGTTAAATTTTGTTTAAAAGTTAAAGATTTTTTTTTCAAAACAATTTTGCGTGAATTTATATTTCGTACCACGCGAAATTAAGTACATATCTAATTATTTATTGATTTTTGATCCTTTCATTTTTAAATTACTTGCACCTACTTGAGAATCGGTTTATTAGGGTGAGACGATTATAAACTTCCGAAAAATAAATATTCGAGTAAGGAAATAAATAAATTCAAGCAAAGGATACGTCGACGTTACTTATTGCCACGGTCATGCCAGCTGCCTACTGTTATTTATAGGAGCCAGTGTCAAAGTGTGTTTGTATTTAGTCGGACAGTACGGCAGTTTGTTTATTTTAAAACGAGTTAAACTAAAATACACAGCCGATAAGCGTTCACTGATCTGACGAGATATTATATCCTCGGGGCTGACGCCACTGCAGCTTGTGTCACTGTCACCGATCCGACGACCATCTGACACGACGAAATATTACAACCTATATTTAGATTTTCATTATCCAAGAATGCGTTCACTGAACTCTGAAATATGGCACGATAATCATCCCGAAATAGATGCTCGCTATAAAATCAATAACGTTAACATCCGTATATCCTGTCTAGAGATACAATTATTCTCTATACATATTCATAGCTATGAAAAACACTGTCTACTGTGGAACACAATATTTGTCTATCTATGAAGCGGAGACGACGAAGTCAATCAATATTGTAGAGACAATGGCCATCTCTTATTCAAACGGAAACTATTACAGCCGAGTCATTGTATTCAGAGCCTCACCTCACCGGGTAAATTATTCAAACGAAAAGTGGTTTGTTTACAAAAGCTGGAATAGATAAGTATAAAGGATCGGTGGTGACAGTACGTTTTTGTATGTGTGAGTGATAACAGCAGAGTGCAGTGGGAACACGACATGTCGATCGACGTCGACTCGAGAGATTTATGTCCAACTTCGTGACAGGGGAATTGTTGCGGGTAATCCTGGTTAATCCTTTGTTCCAAATACCACATCGCACAATAATAAATAAAACCAAAATACAAACATAGATAAAATGACAAAGAAGCAGACACACCACGATTGTTGTCGTGAGAACGAAAATTAGGATTAGAGGCAAATACCAGACGCATGTGATGTCAGCATGCTCGTAATTGATTCATTAGACCGAGCCAATTATGTGCGATTGGAGCACCAAGATTCCGCTTAATGAAATGATTGTGTCGATATTACATATTAACGTCGAAAGAAGATAATTGAATTTCCTGGACGAATCGTATTGGACTATAGTACCCCACACTCAATGCCCCTTTCATAGCACGCCGCTCAGGACACACGGTACGATTTGATGAGGCGTTTCCTCTAATTATTCGACCTATTAATAAGATGTTGGCCGAGACTTCAAAACAATCCATCACTGTATTCGGATAATGTTCCTTTTGATCGGTTCAAGTGTAACACTGACGCTTGAAGTTCAAAGTGCTCAAATTAATATATGTAATTTTTTCAACTCTCTTGTTCCTTGTGCATTTACAATGGGCACTTTTATATTGGTAGCACCTGCACCATTCTAAATTATAACATTAGTTTTTGTAGTTAAAAAAATCCTTTATTGAAGAAAAAGGTTTCAAAGTTTCAATAAGTAGGAACTGTGTTTGAATAAGAAGGATCTAATTTGAGGTTTGTATTGGACTTTGATGTGTGAACCGTGTTTGGGCTGTCCGGAATGTATTGAAGTGATTTCTTGCTTGAACGGTTTTCCTTTTGTGCAAATATTTGATGTCGAAACTCTTACAATTTTCATCGTTCAGAAGATCGTTGAAGGACGAAGTTTATATTGATATTCAATCTTAAGAAAATAATTAAATTTGTGGTTAAATCATTACCACTTAAAATATTTTTATTGAGGCAATAACATCTTTGGTATAATGGAAATTAAAACGTTTTATGCATAATTTCATGCATTTATTAACATTGATTATAGGAACTTTGTATTATAAATTTACAGACTCGTTTCTTTATTTAGAGCAAGTGCATTTGAAAATATCTTTTCCAAATATCCCCAAATCGTGGAACTATTAAGGCACAGTATTTTAACTAGCATACATTATATTACAAACCGTATACCCACATGATTATCTGAATGAAATTTAGCATAGAGATAGATTATGGCCTAAAATTTGCACTATTATCAAATGATATCTACCATCTTCATAATATGTCTCTACGGCTCTTGTTTTTGTTATAGTGATAATGAATAAATATATCTACGTAAGTGAATCCATGGGAGTATTTTATTTTAGCAATATTGTTTGTTTTACAATTGTTTATGTTTTAGATTTCTCACCTTTAGATGAGTTTTTGTTCGTTGAAACGGCTCGAGGGGCACCCTCGATGTTATCTGTCCACTATTGTTGCGTGCACTTAACCGTCACATGCTTTGAACTTGTATTCAGACCTTGTTAACACATTGTAAAGGAAATTACGTTCTTCACACAGGGACCTCAGATACAATTTCCGTTATCGATCATCGTTCTACCATGTCAAATTGCTGTCATTACAAGAGTCTACAATAAATTAACTATATTCCCACTTGTTTGGAAATACGAGCTGCTTCGTTAAACAAAAAAGTAAAAACAAAATACAATCAGCACTTTTTGGTTTGTACCTCAGTCATTCTTAAAAAAGCATATTAGTTATTATATTAAAGTTAATGAGCCAATTGCTAGTGTCTATTTGAATGTTTTTTGAAGTATGTTTTTTAGCCATTCCTCCCTCCTGAATTTCTTGAAAGGAGAAATAAAATCTTCGCACTTTAATAAACGTGAATTTTATACTTAACCTCCTCACCACTGATGTACTAATTTAGATATTTGAAATAGTACAAAACAACACAGTACATTAAAATAAATCAATTGAACTGTTAGTTTAAATTATGTATTCTGTGGTTAAAGTATGATATTGTTTGGTTTATTTGGTCTCATTGTATCTAAATAAAAACAAGGCACATCTTAAAATATTATACGAAGAATTGAATAAAATTCTTGCATTAAAATAAACCTTCTTTGAGATAATAAATAATGTCTATTAATTTGCATAAAGTTGGAGAGTACAGCGTAATTTATTCTTTGTTGCATTCGAAAGCAACAGCAACATTCCTCCGTTGTGTTAAACTTTTCAACTTTGATATTGTTGCGACTTCAGAAGAGTTGCTTGTAATTTTATTCATCCAAATTACAACATTGTTGTAATTTTACTGCATTAAAGGTGTGTACATTGCTTATAAGCAAGTTGAAACTTAGCTTGTGTTTACGGACTTGTAAATACTTTGCGTATTTTTGTTGGCTTTATAACTTTGACTAATAATTGGGACTTATATAATATTATAACTTCCAACTTAAAATGCAAATATATTTTGTATACATACTCCATTTTCTTTTTAATTTAAGTAAGTTGCATTAAGGCCTGATGATGACATTCGTAACATAAAGCAGATATGTACCATAACCTTTGTATACCTATTTTCCATTTCTCCGTAGTTATCTTTAATAGAAGGCAGATTAGTGTTTACGTAAAATGGACGGAGAAATGCTAATTATATATATAAATAATTTGATATAATTTTTCAAACTTCCAGCATTGTAGAATGTTTCAACATTCTATGTTTTAAAATTGGTTAGTTTCGGTTTGGAAAGAGTAATGAATTTACTTAATACATCAAAATATGTCGTATTATAAATTCCAATTCGTTTATTTCAAGTAAGCTTGCTTTTCAAGGTTAAGATTATTTGTAGAGACTCAACGCTACCACAACATTGTTGTGGTAATTACAATGTATAGAAGCAAGTTGAAACCCGGCCATAGTTTACGTATGCTTTAAATACTTTTTACGTAAGTATACTAGGTTCTACTGTTTATAATAAGTCCGAACCTAATAATGCCAGTATGCTGCACATATTTTTTTTAATTTTCGCCACTGTAGAGTTTTGTGTTTTAGAGATTATTTCAGCAGAGGACAGAAGTTTGTTTAATATGTGGTCTGTAATCATTTGGTTGAATGTCTTGTAATATTAGCTGATATTCGCCCTCGAATCTGTCGAAATTAAGCTGAATGGCAGTTGGGGTGTCGCAGATGGTCGTAACGGCTCCACGGTGTTGCCCGGCAGACGTGCGCCAAGAGAAAAATATGATTTACGACAAAACATAACACAGAAACGCACATTCGCTGCGATGGTATCTAGTCTACAGACGACCATTAGCACACTTATGAATATGCATGGAATACAAGCTTATTGGCAAAGCATCAATGATAAAAATATCACGCAATTAAGTGATGTGTCTACGAGTAATATGATGATGATATTTGTATTTTAATTTTTATTTATAAAAAAAAATAACAATAGCAACCTTTTTGTAAACGCGAATAATTCTTTTTCATCTTATAATTTAAGAGAAGAGATGGTTGGAGTAAGTATTTGAATAACGCAACTGTAATTTTTTTTTAAATATTATTTGCCATAGATTTTAAATATTACCAATATTCCCATTCCATTCCCACTAGGATAAAATTGAACCTAGGAACTTTTACTCCTCAGCCCACGTCTTACTGTTGAGCTTAAAGTATCAATGTAAGCTTTTTGTTATTTAGAATTATTAAACAAAAGCCATTGCAAAGTACTATAATATGCATAAATACCTTTTCGAGCGTATTACAATATGATTCTCAGAATTACTTATTATTTATTCGTATATTCCTAAAACTACTTTTAGTCTATAAATTACTTAGGGTTTATTATGAATTTCGTTGTTTTGTTAATCCCCTATTCGGTGAAATGAAAACCATAATATTAACCTCAAACTCCCAAAGGACACGCCAAATAAGAGGCTCCGAATTAGTTTTGTGTAAAGCCTTACTTTAATAATGCTATGTGGTCTTTGGAGTATTGTGGGGTTTCCGCTTCATGTTTATATAGCCGTACGATATGAAATAGATGTTTTCTGGCTTCAGGCAGTTTATTATTACTTTGAAGAGCCACATCGAGTGGGTGCAACTACAAGGGGAGGGCAGAAGGTTGGGGTTCGAAAGTAAACAAGTGCCGCCAATTGATTCAACCAGTCGATAAAATGAACGTTTTCCTCATTTCAGATTCTATAACGTTTATTATTGGTAATAACATTTCATGTCACGCTATGTACTTACATACCTCCATAATACTAGTAGGTACACCAGTAACAACGTTGTATGTTAATTTATTTAAGTACTTTGAATTTGTAGTAACATGCATATCTACAGAAGTATATATTTGTTTGACCCCTAAGATATTTAGTATAATCATTGTCAGATACACTAAAATAAACAAATGCAAATCTTAATAGATGCTAATAGTATCAAAATATATAGTGATAAAACAAAATCAAACAGTACTGACCACCACTGATAAACTCAAGTTAGTCTTACTTTATTATTTCGATCGTCAGACAAATCAAGAATTATTAAGGTAAATTAAAAAAGGCAAGATCATATTTTAACTTTTAAAAAGCTTTTACTTCAATGACTATTAAAATCAATTGCGTATTTTTTATAACGTTTCAAGTAGCAGTACTTACAGCTGACGAAGCATGTTGTTTTTTGATTAGTAATATTGTTATTTTAAATACTATAATTGTTATTCTTTTATATAAGGCGTGATAATGACATTCATAACATAAGGCAGATATAACAACCTTCGACTTTACTTAACGAGTTTATCTATTTTCCATTTCTCCGTAGTTATCTCTCATAGAAGACGGATTAGTGTTTACATTAATGGCTGGCTCAGAAGTAACTAGTTTTAGTTTGATGCGACGTTAAAGTAGTCCTTTGTGAGATCATTTACGTTTGCTCTGCACTGGGATTTGAATGAAGCCGGCTTTATCAAAGTTTAGTCATTTATGTCAACGGGCAGCTACTATCGTGTGTTTCATCTCGCCGCGTACGATTACTTTTAGTTTTATGTTATACTAGCGGACGCCCGCGACTTCGTCCGCGTGGAATTTAGTTTTTCACACATCCTTCGGGAACCATAGATTTTTCCGGGATGAAAAGTAGCTGTGTTAATCCGGAGTAAAATATATGTTCATCCTAAATTTTAGCCAAATCGCTTCAGTAGCCGCAGATCAAAGGAGGAACAAACATACACACTTACACAAAGACTTTCGCATTTATATGTTAGCGTGATTAGCCGACGACCGTGACTTTGTCTCCGAGGAAATTGGTGTTAATATTCATTCTGTTTTTGATATAGTTAAGAAAATTCTACTATCCATCTTTTTTTCAGCTATTAATGGTGTGACTAACTAGACTTTATTTATATGTATATTATAGTAGTATAGAGATATTCTAGTGTATATGAGGAAACAGATCGGAGATGTATCTGAAGTTTGAGTATGAAACTACTGAATTATAAAAAAGAAAAGTACCAAACCTAGGTGATTTAAAATTGAAAAGTGATCGTTTAATAGTTAAAATCAAGCCATTACATTGTAAATACAAAGAGCAATTGCAGTATAAAAATCAAAAAATAATTAAACAATGATGATTATTTTGTACTTACCTGTGATCTTGATATCTATATTAATCATAATGTTAATTTTCACACCTCGAGGCACCATTTGCATTTTTATCAGTTTCTTATATTTATATCAGAAGTAGACTTATTGTTTAACTCATAAGTTATCTAGAAGTTAAGGAAATCTTGGGGGCAGAAAAGCCAGAGATAATACTAAACATTCATATGGAACAGAAAGACCTGCTGGGTAAAAAATCAAAATCAACAGAAGAATTTTTCACGTGTACAAAAAAGTAATAAAAATTTTAAAAAATTTATAAGAGACAGAAATGCGAGGAAAAAGGAAAAATTGTCTATGTTTTAGTTAGATAAAAATACAAATGGTACGGTAATCAGTGACGTGCACAGGAGTACGATCCAAAGTAACCATAAAACAAAGTATCACAAAACAACACAAAAAAGTTCAAATTGTTTAGTTTTAGGTAACATTTCTAGTTTTTTCTTTTAATACCTTTTTTGATAAGTTCTCTCAGTGCGACGCTCCAGGGTAGGAATGTCTCTATGATGTGCACGTCACTGACGGTAAGAGACATAATGTATTGACTTACCTAGGGTCTACGAAGGGTTCCGCATAGATGTTCCTGACGGGTTGGCGTCGAGGCAGCGGCGGCGGCACAGGACTGAAGCCGTCCATCATGTCCTCCCGCTCGCAGTACTTAAGCGATTTCATCGTCATCTTGCCCACAAACAGTCCACTGCACTACTATATGTCGGTCTTCCCCAACATCACTATCAATCTTTATCACTTACATCATTGCACTATACGAACGTATTTATTCAATCACATTACGAGTAACTCTATTGTCTAAACGTTCATTGAGGTCAACATTGTTTGTATTGAGGAACTTTTACTGAAAAGAAATATCCGTATGTCACGTTATGTGTGTGGTTAGCCGGTCGGTGCCCGGGCACACAGCTATTCTTGCCGGGTACGTCGGCGCGACTGCGGGGCCCGCCGCGTCGGTACCGCCGACCCTCGCCTAAGCTTTTGTAGTTTTTGCGCTCGCGCCGAGGTGCCATAAAAGCTCGACGAGTTATTAGGCGATCGAACAAAAAATGCGGACCATACGAAAGACGGCACATTGCAAGTAATAGACTTGACGCAACCGAATGAAAAGCGCCCGCTCGACCCGTGTTCAACATGACGTGATGCGGTTAAATTCATTTCAAAGAATATGCATTGTATGAAGTGTGAACAAAACGTTTTTTTTTATGGGGAATTTTATTGTGAATATATTGTCATCTATATTATAATGGGGGTATAGGTATATTATAATGGGGGTAAATCTAAATATAGGTAGTAGAATATTTTATATAACTAAGAGTAGTAAGTCGTAGTTAATAACAATGTTTTATACCTATATATTTAGCAATAAGCTAATTAGATAAAATCCTAAAGACTAGGACTTCATGGCATTATCAAAGATTACACAGAAATCGTTTGTTGTGTATAAATTTTAAAATTTTTCCTAAGTGTTGTTACAAAATTTCTCTATTATTAACAAAATGACTAAATCATTATTAAATAATTTCTTTATCAGTCTACAACATTTAATTAATATAACTGTCCTAAAAGTGTGAAAAGGTTACCATACTTAATAAATCGCTGTGAAAGTTTCACCGATCTATCCACGCCTCATATATTACACATGCAGACAGATAAGCAGACGTCACACTTATAAATATAAAGTAGGAAAGAAATGGCGTCTCCTAAGCCCTAAGCAAATGGCAAATTCATATTTGATGCAAGCTGTAAGTAGGGTAGTGTGGGCTTACGTAGATTGTACCTACATGGTCCCGTCTCCCGCACTACCACTCCCTATAGGAGAGGCGGCGGTTGATCTCAGCGCTTTGCATGTCAAACAATTACCCCCATACATTGTTCATGACAAATACGACAGGCGGGTTACCTAGGGTTGCCAAATTACTAGCAAGAACTACTATATCCATGGATCCCACAAAAGGGCCAAAGTAGCAATTTGGCAATTTTTACTTTTTTATTGGAATATTTAAATAGGTGAGCTAAGTAATATAAAAGTAATTTCTGCATAGAAATTTGTATTTTGTAAAGACTATGAAATCTAAGAACTATGAATTGATTTTTTTAGTTTAGTTGGACTAACACAGTCGCTTTCGTAAAATAAAACGTGTTTGACATTAAGTGGTTTTTTGCCAAACGTGCTAATTTTATACGTATGGGATTTTTCTATCTTAATTTCCGAAAGACAGAGATTCATATAGAGATAGATGTACAAGTAAAGCCAGCTATGAGAAAAATAATGAAATAATTTCATTTTTATTTAGCGTTGTTGCAACTGGATTTGCGGTATCAAACAATAAACCAAATTAAATTAATGTTAGTGTTAGCTTTTCTTTAACATATGTCTAACTATGATGGTGGCACAAATAAAAATTAAAAGTACATTAAGGATGTAAATTAATAAATAAATAGTCAAAATCTCAAAAACCATCATGTACTTATTCGCAGTTCGTGACAACCCTACGTACATCACCTACCCTTTCACTCATTGAAATGTTTGTTTTGAAAACTCGTTACCCTTCCTCAAAATTACTATTTGCGATAGCAAAAATTGTAGAGCCATCCGTGATTTATTGAATGTTTGTTAATTTAAATCGACTGCTACGCCGTAAAATATCACAAAAACAGTTACATCGCCTCTCGGATACAAAGGGTTGCGACAAAATTATGTAAAACCTGTCCTATGGGACCGAATTATCCCACAAGGATAACAGCGAGAATATAAAAGAAGCTTGGAGACATCCATATGGATTTTTTAAAGAAGCATACAAGATTTACATAGGTAGTACTAGAAGACGCCCGTGACTTTGTTCGTAAACTTTCTATGAATGAGTAATATCCATCCAAGTGGCCTTTTTTTATAAAACCTACCAGGCGGATCCAATTTTTTTAGTTAAATTCCAACAATAATTATCTTCATATTTCTACCAAGTTACACAAAACCTTGAAAAAGTTTCATCCCTAAACCTTCCACTTAAATCACAATATCTATTTGTGAAAACTGTACAAAAATCCGTTTTTTCCGTTCGAGAACTGGTCTCGAGTTCATCAGGAACAGACAGATGGATAGACTCTGGTAGCGGAGGACTCTATTTATTACTATGGTTATAGAAGTCCCGAAGTAATAAATATATTCGTACATACATTACGTAATCGAACACATTATAAGTTGAGGATACCTGTTTCAGAAGTTGCCAAGTACCTGTATAATAAATTGATTTAAGCGCTTCGTGACAGCTTTAAGTACCTATGTTATGTTTGACAAACATTAGGGAATTTGAAGCCCCAGCGACTGAACTTTGTTGGATCCCCGGAGCCATACTTGTCGGGGTACGTTTTACGAAGTAAATTTTTGTCAAGTTAGAACGACACTCGGCTTGGAACATCTTTAAAAGGAAATTTCATTTGGATCAATTTGAAAAGTTTTTTCTTAAGTAAATGCCTACATCGTTTTGGGAACACGACGTTTTGTTCGAATGTGATGGAGGTTGCTTCACAAAAATGTACCTATGTATATCTTTACTTTGATTTACAGGTACTGTGATAAATAATTAATTTCATTTGTTATTGCACAACGATGATACTAAAAGTATTTGTAAATAAAGCATAACTTTCTTAGCATAACAAAGTGTTTAGTAAAATATTTAAACAAAAAAGTCAGAAACAACAATTTGTAATGCGTCTGAGAGTGCATTATGATGCTCTGAAAACCCAAAGCCACGGAAAAAGCTTAAAGTCATTATATACTTTTTTAATATGCCGCATAATGGACCTAAACGTTGTACATAAATATATAAGTACAAAAATAAATACGAATCGATTGATGAAAGTCTGTGCACTTGAAATCAATCCAAATATAGATTATAACTGGTAGAAATCAATTCTTACTTGAGCAACAGTTGCTCTTATAAGGCGATGAGGAAGCGAGGGACGTTTTCCCATCGCCTGGGCGCATACAAGGCGCTTTGACCTGATGTATGGCGTGCCTGTTCTTGCACTTGAACTTGCAAGCTTTGTACGTGCTTTTTATATCAGTCACGTGTACTTCAACTGTACATTCAACACGTACGGGATTATACGGGCTTTGAGAGCATTATTGACCTCCACTGTCTATACAACAATTTTAATTAGATAATAGATGTTTTCCTCTACTTCGCCCGTTGTTTTAGATCATAGGTCTGTTTGGGTTCAATGTTAAATGATAATATTGCTCTTTATTTTGGTTCAATCTATCATTATCATCATCATTATCATCATCATTATTATCAGCCGATGGACATCCATTGCTGGACATAGGTCTCTTGGATGGACCGGTCCATGTCCATCATATGACCATGTCCTCATCTATACTAATATCATAAAGAGGTAAAGTTTGTGAAGCCGTGATAGCCCAGTGGATATGACCTTAGCCTCCGATTCCGGATGGTGTGGGTTCGAATCCGGTCCGGGGCATGCACCTCCAACTTTTCGGTTGTATGCATTTTAAGAAATTAAATATCACGTGTCTCAATAGGTGAAGGAAAACATCGTGAGGAAACCTGCATACCAGAGAATTTTCTTAATTCTTTGCGTGTGTGAAGTCTGCCAATCCGTATTGGGCCAGCGTGGTGGACTATTGGCCTAACCCCTCTCATTCTGAGAGGAGACTCGAGCTCAGCAGTGATCTGAATATGGGTTGATGACGACGAAAGTTTGTGGTGTAGTAGGGGGTAATTAAAGGATTTTGAAAATTCTTCTACCACTAGAAGGTCACGTTATTTGTGAGTGTCACAGGCTACATTTTATCCCCCGAGTTCGTGTTACCGTGTTAGATGAAACCGCGAGGCGACGGCTTGTATTTAATATTTTAACTTCTTCAATAATTATAATTTAGTTAAGTTAGCGCTGCCTACGTAAGCTAATCCAATATCTGTGTCATATTAGGCTATAAAGAGACTTCAATTATTAAAAAAATAAAACTCGGCTATTTTAAAGTAATTATGTTCCTGATCAACATGTCATATTATTATGTATGTGTTTTTTCCATTTACCCGCAATTTTAGGTAAAATAATCCCGTTGATTTCTCTAAAATATACACGTCTATCTAACATATATAAGCTTTGTGGAAGGTGTCAATTATAATGGTAGGGTTTCCATATAATGAATTTATATTGTAATATTGTAAAGCGTGGCTGAATTGTTTTCGACATAGGAGTCAATATTATATTACTTTGAGCGGCGTTCAAAATTAAATTCGCTGTACCAACCCACACAATGAAAAGCTTAGTATGTCATGTAATTACAGATACATTTATTGGTCTTATTGTTTACATTTCCTGGTTTTGAAACTACGTCGTTTTAATCATTTTATTACTACCTACATTGAGTAATAATTTATTTGCGAACAACTTTTGAAGAAGTTAAATGGGTTAACAGTTAGCAAAGCTTAATGTCTATTTTTTCTATTTTAATGGTAACTGACTAGAATATTTAAGAAAGAAAGTCGTTATCTAGTGAGATTTAGATTTTAAAAATTGAGAATCTATGCTAATATTATAAAGCTGAAAAGTTTGTTTGTCTGTTTGTTTGATTGAACGCGCTAATCTCAGGAACTACCGGTCCGATTTGAAAAATTCTTTCAGTGTTAGATAGCCCATTTAACGAGAAGCCTATATTTTATCCCCGTATTCCTACGAGAACGGGAACCACGCGCGTGAAACCGCGGAGGCATCTACTAGTTTATATGATAAATACGTGGTATTTTAAAAATCGAGAATTTATATATAATACTTTGTATCACATTTTAATACGTTTCAGATTTACTTTTCCGCTGTAAAGCTAGCCAGATACTAGGATGTCTAATTTTAAAAGACAACAGAAAACAAAGCTGAGGAGGTAGTAGCAGGTAAACTTGCACTTTTTTTTATAATTTAATCTCTCATACCTACTATAAATATTAAACATCAGCTTTTTCTAATCTCAGTCTCACACAGAATTCATAATAACATATTCTGCAATTTTATAACCATAGTGTAAAGAGCGGCTTACTATTATTAATGTGATAGTTTAATCAGAAATAACATTTCGTCAAAACCAGTTGTGTGGGTGTAGAAATGTGATTAATCAAAGTCGAAAGAATAATTTTTTAAACAGATTAACCATCTATGAAGCTTAACTGGTATTCCGAATGATAATTGTTATTGCTTGTTTTATTTACTCCGTTCTACTAATCTATCAGGAGTAGTGTTTGCTCCAGAATAATATTATTTCCGCGTATATTTTGCTCCGGGACTTTGGTAAAATTTCTGCTTTTTAGAGCTAATAAACATTTCATTTTGTATTAATTGATTATGAAACACGGCTAAAACTCACGTGATATTACGTCGGAGTATGCCCGACTAGTTTCGAACCCATACTGCGATGCAAGAACCAGCTCATGACTAAGGGCCCCGTATGGGTTCGAAACTAGTCGGGCATACTCCGACGTAATATCACGTGAGTTTTAGCCGTGTTTCATAATCAATTAATATGAATAACACTCACGATAGTTTAAATTCTAAAATTTCATTTTGTAGTTTGTAATGCTATTAATATTCATTAATTTTGGATAGAAACAGGCGTTACTTTGCGGAAGTTCATCATGAATATATAATAATTTATTTATTTTGCTATTATCCACGAAAAGCCGACGAACGCACATGACAACGTCACCCAGGTCCGACAAAATTAATCAAATGAGAGTATTTTGTCGGACCTGGGTGATCATCGCAAAAATTGAACCGAATTTGGCTACACCACTGAGCGCACAAATGCACAATTTTGTCCTTAATTCCATTATATATATATATATATATATATATATATATATATATATATATATAGTTTATAAACTTCCTGAATACACAACTCGACATTGTAGACGATTTTTAGTCATAAGGTTCTTGTTTAAATGACGTTCGTCATTTAATAAACTACTAAATTAAATTAAGAAAATTATGCACATTTTGTCCGTCTCAGTTTGATGCGCTAGTAGTATCTATTATATAAATTAATATCATTGTAATTTACACAGAACATAAAAAACGCTAAAGTTAACGTTTGGTAAGCTTAAGCAGGTCAAGCACTTATTTACGCAGTATCAAATCCCTTTATAAATAGATTTATTATTGCAAACAATTGCTCGCCCGCTGCTCGCCTTTACAGTGATGCACATTAACAGCGCAGCAATTAACTGTGTATTGTTTACATTTGAAGATCTCCGCCTGTGCAAGACAACAGCAGCTAATAAACACATTTTACACAGCGCATTTACACCAGCATTAGCACTGCGGCTCAAGTTTGTATCTAATTAATCTTCGTTCCTGACCCAAATGTATTTTAGCATCCGTCCCGTTGCGCAACAAAAAATTACTCAACTATTTTAATTGGCGTAAAGGTTTGATGTTTCTTCTCGTAAAAATGTCAATGGATGCCCCACACTTGACATGTGTAGACTACTTGCTATATTAGGACTGGTGAGGTATTTATACGACAAAATTTGTACAGAAATAAATCTTTGTTCGTAATTGTTGTAACTTAAATAATTTTATAAGCCAGTCAGCTCGCATTGGACCAGTGTAGTGGGTCAAAGCTCCATATCCTCTCTCCTAAAAGGAAGGAGGGCTGTAGAGTATTGTTAAAATAAGCTGATAATGTTGAATGAAGCAAAATTTCCATTTTATATTTTATAGTAAGTAGGTCTTTTTCTACTAAGTTTACTAAGAAAATAGATACTATAGATACTATAAAGAGTGTCGCTATATAACGAGATTCAGCCAATCAATTAAGTAAATGAAAAACTAATATCGGGAGATTTCAATTAAACGATTTTAAAGACCGATGTAAAAACAAGGGTTATTATTTAATGTGAGATGAAATTCTCTTTTCGCTTCAATTAAATATTACTACTACACTCGATGTTATTAGTTCATTTTATCTCATACGGCCCTAGGCGGTCCAGTACTGGGGTTACGGGACTCACTCGCATGTGTGCGGAGCACGTTTCGTAAAATAAAAGACGATATTGATTCCGTGACGAGCTGAGAGCGAACTGTGGGAAACGATTCCTGTCTTAATAGATGCCCCGAGGACGCAAACTCTTCACAACTCTTTGTTCATATAATACTGTTTAAAAAAAATAAGTACGCTAAGTGCGAGTACGTGATCACTGAAGGATAATTTGAGAGAGTGAACTGAGCTCAAGCTTCACCACACTACTTATAATTTGAATGCGTGTACAGAAAAAAAAGAGAGCAGTTTAACTCAACTACTAATTTTCTTTTAATTAGATTCGAGGAGTAAAATCTTTAATTCCGCATAAAATCAGCAACATGTGAATTGAGTTCCTAGACGTAATTAACGAGTTAAGGGTACGACATGGCACTTTATTCCTAGTTGAGACGCGGCTGGCCGGCCGCAGGACTTGGCCACATTCTCGACGGGTAATTACGCACGCCCGTCTCGTTCCCAAGCCTCCACTCTAACATTTTATGCCTCATTTTGGAGTATGTGATTTGCCGGAATCGTTATTTACCATAATTATCGTGGGAGCGAACCGCGCTCGCGTGCGAATGTTTTTCTTCACCGATAGATCACTATTGCTTCATTATCAATCATAAAACGATCTTACGATCGATGTACATCGTCTGCGTAGATTTATGAATAATGATCGAAGTTTACAATAACAATAAAATAAATATTTCACATTGTTGTTTCTCCTTTGTTCTGACTGAATTAAAATATTGTTTCTAAGATGATCGGAGCGGAGCATCATTGAGCTTAATCATAATTGATACCTATTACAGTATTATGATAATAGATACTCTTTCCGTTTTCATTTATTATTAATTCTCAATCCGGTTTTTATTAGTATTATCGAGGAAGAAAAGCTGTATCGGTTGCTGCGGTGAATCTGTAAAAGCTTTATTGAGAAAATAGATTTGTTATCTAAACTCGTCGGGCTAAAAAAGGAAGCCTTCCTATTAATTTGCGGCGGCTCTTAATCTTGGAAAATAAATTCGCCTCTAATTTGACGTATGAAGAGTTTTATAAGGAGAGATCAAACGATCTCCGAGCTATATTACATCCGACAGAAGCGGACGCGGCGTGCGTTGAAAGGGGCAGTCACGATGTTGCGTTCAACTTTGGATCTTCCAAAACAAATGCGCTCTTCGCAAAAACATCTACAGACATATCACGTAAAAAGAGCACTGCTGGTTTTCTTCCAAACACGGTGCCCGTTTTATGTAAGCCTGACAACTTGCCTAGAATTTTATGTAAATCTATATCGATATAGTTTACAAACGAAAGTCGAGTTAGTTGTCTATACTAATATAATAAAGCTTAAGAATTTGTTTGTTTGATTGAACGCGCTAATCTCGGGAACTACTGGTCTGATTTGAAAAATTCTTTAAGTATTAGGTAGCCCATTTATTGAGGAAGGCTATAGGTTATATATTATCCCCGTATTCCTACGGGGACGGGAACCACGTGAGTGAAACCGCGAGGCGTCAGCTAGTACTATATAAAACTCAAGAACGGCTAGACCGATTTGTCTAAAAAAATTTGTTCTGTACAATAAGTGTAAATGTTTTTTTGTTTTAAAAATTAATTCCGTCAGTTAGTAGTGACTCTACCATCGGTTCGAAAAGCAGATTCTACAGTTAGGCCAGTGCAGTTTCTTTATTATCTTATTAATTATTATTGTATCTATTAACGTCCCTTACGATATTTACAATTGTATTTTTTATGTGACATCTACTATAGGATACTTGATTATATTATACGTTTTTATTCTTGCTGCTTTTCAACGTATTTTAACGGCTAATTTGTAATTAGTCGTGTGTCTGTTTGCACATGGAATGTTTTAGCTTTGGCGCTGAGCTCATGTTGTGAAAGCATTTAAAATACGTATTTTTTATTATCTATAACCCTCCCTTTTGGCTTCGCCTTAGTTGGGTAATAAAATCAACTTAAACTTGTTAGATTTCAAAGTTAAAGGTAAAATTTGTGCGGGTAGGGGGTAATCTTTACATCTACTAAACCGATTTTGAAAATTTAAAATGTACCACTAGACAGCCACGTTACTTATAAGTGTCTTAAGTGATATATTATTCCCGTATTCTAACGGGAATGGAAACGACGCGTGTGAAACCGCAAGGCGTTGGCTTGTAGTCTATAACTACATTTCACAGTCTCTCTAGCTCAAATTGATAGTATGGTTCTTAACAGAGAGTTCATGAAAAGCCCAAAATACAAAATGCAAAATTACTAATGCTAAATGCGTTGTGTTTTAAAAACGCTGCCGTGTGAATATATACTTGGGAATGCATTTGTTGTATTTGAACCATTGACCTCTTATAATAAAAGGACGCACAATCATGTAGAAAATTTCACTTAAGAACTGGCCAATTTTGCTTTGACAGTTTTAGAATTATTGGTAAAGAAAGTTATGCCTAAAAGTCTTTAAATATAGTTTAATATTCAATAACATCCCAAATTCAGAGCAAATTCAACCTTGAGAATTCAACTCGTCGATTCGGATGAATTCTACGACGCCTGAGCCTTTAGATATAATTTAAATTTAGTATATTTCCTTTTTAATTTTTATAATATGTAGTTAGAGATACCTTGAGAATTGAACTCAAGGTTGAATTTACAAATGCGAGTACTTGAATTGAGTGCCAAGAAGTTTTGTTTGGCACTCATTGAGTGGGGACGTTTTTCGGTCGCTGATTGTGCATCCACTTTTTAATGGGAGATCGATGATTTGAACGCTTTTTTAACGTCCGTTAAAAAGCTTTAGTGTGAAAGAAGGCTTAACATTAGGTGGGATCGCAGTCAAGGACTAACTTGTCATTGAGTAAAAAACATCCTCTATCTATACATTAGTTTGTTTGTCTTTTTAACGAAATCATTGTCGACCAGTGTGGGTAATGATTATAATGCTTAGAAAATTGTTTCTAGCGTAATGGCAAGGTTGGGGCGAGTCCGGAAATTGTCCTCTTGTCGGTCGGCTGGCGCATTAGCTGAGGACATTAGGCCAGCGTGGCAAACAATGTGTGCGTGTCGTTTCATTTGGAACACGTGACGGCGTACAAAAATAAAGGGACCAGATAATGTGTACCGGCATTTGCGACTTTTTTCATGAAAGACATAAAGAGTTCTACTCGTATGTACGCCGTCATATTCATAGGTATATTTAGAACTCATCATCATCATTATCAACCCGTATTTGGCTCACTGCTGAGCTCGAGTCTCCTCTCAGAATAAGAGGGGTTAGGCCAATAATCCACCACGCGGATTGGCAGACTTCACACACACAGAGAAAAAAGAAAATTCTCTGGTATGCAGGTTTCCTCACGATGATTTCCGATAGCTTATCACGGCTTTAGAACACGGCTATTTAGAACTCAGGAGTAATTAAATATTTTAAGTGGCTGACCCGGCAAACGTTGGCCTCTACCATAGTAAAAAAATCTTTCGTACTCAAATACTAAAATGTGAACTAAAAATTAAAACTATAAAGACAGAAGTTGCACACTCAATGAAAACATACCAAAAGCATATTCGTAAACATACAATCAACTTGCAAGGAACCTAATGATGAAGGAACCTGGTACAACTTTCAAAAGGCTCAAGAGACGAGCACCGCAAGATGTCATGAGATAGACACTACATTATTATATTTGGGCAAATCACTGGATTTTGCACCTAACACGCCTTAATACAATTACTTAAAATCCCGCTGAATGTCTCACGACAGATTGCATGAATAATGTGAGACTAAAAAAAAACTAAAATACTGGTTACAAAATGGGGGTATACGGGTCATACCTATCAAATATACAAAAAATACAAAAAACGCAATAACTATCGGTCGGCCTTTCTAGGGGACTGTTAACACAAACACCGTGACACACAATCTTTATCTATATCTACTAATATTACAACTGCAACTCATAGAAAAAGCTACATGAGTGAAATCACAAGGTACACCTAAATAATAACAGTTATGCGAGATAAACATATAAGTTTTTAGCTGGTTTAATGTTTTTTTTTTGTGTTTATTGTTTACAAGATGACCCTTGACTACAATCTCACCTGATGGTAAGTAATGATGCAGTCTAAGATGGAAGCAGGCTAACTAGGAGGAGGATGAAAATCGACACCCCCTTAAAGGTGATGAGTTGAGGTTGGATGAGTTTTTCTAAAGATGTTATTTATTTTTTGTCATGAACCAAGCAGTATCAGCGTGTGAACTGGCAAGCGATCTCCATCACGTGTCACGGTAAGACTTGGTCATTAACTATCGACGAATTTTCCAGCAATTTACTCTGAGTACATAATTGCGTACACGTCAAAGTTAATAGAAGAGGAACTTGTGATAGACAGCGACCGAGTATCGGATAATTCAACATGAATTCCAAAGAATTTAATATATTTGAAAGCCTCAAAGTCAAAAGCTATTAAGTGGACGGACATGAAATTCATAAAATTCAAAATGATTTCAAGTAGGTTGGCTTGTCAAGTCTGTCTGTTTGTATTGAATAGTGACTACCATTGGATCGGAAGACAGAAGCTGCTTAGAAGAGCTGGCATGAAACTCAACAGTTTTTTTTTTAATAATAATCATTTCCAAAAATTACAATATTAAAAATTGATGATAAAATAATTACAATATACCTCCCGTGTGCAAGCTGATCCAATGGCCTTTAAGTATTTTTGTTAATTATATAGTAATTCGATTTATATAAATGATTTTTAAGACATTGCTAAAAAAAGACATGCCCTACCAGACTTCTTTGGTAATCTACAAAATTGATTAAATTTATGCAGGTCCAAAATCGCTTTGAAGATCTTGTTTAAAAGAATACAGCCCTATGAATGATTTTGCACTTTTCGAAGGCGATAATCCAGGTCTCGTCTAGATAAGTCTAGGGTAATGCCAATCATAGCACCCACACTTTATACAGGGTTTTCGCTTAGGTATTTAAAGGAGAATAATATTTAAAGATTCAGCTAATATTTTTTTAATTATACTGAAAGCCATCTAAAAATCTATTTAAGATTTTGCAAGGTTGAATAAAACCAGAGTGGTGTAATCATCCTACATTATCTGCCTACTTAAAAGTAAAATAAGAAATAATATTAAAAATCTCAAACCCTTAAGACAATCGTTTAGTCATGCTATGAAAATGAATAACAATTTCGAACCAAAAACATTTTAATATTAAACTCTAAGCTCTTTTTTTATGGAGTTCGTTGACATTTTTTTCTACTATAATAGATATACCTAATTGGTAAGAGTTATAACTTATAACATTAGTGACATTTACATGGACTAATTTAATGCTGCATGAATTATTAAAATTGGCCCACGCATTTCGTAACTAGAGCGCCACAAAGTACCGACTTACAAACTGACATTTATGCATAAATACATGAAGTAACTAAAGAAAATGTTAGGTTCTGTAATTTAGAAAAAAATTAAGTAGATTTTCGAAGAAGATTTGAATTTGAGGCAAGACTCCTTGATGGAAAAATCTGTGCAACTCGAGGCATTTACTTGTTTTATATGAAACTAGCTGACGCCGCGCGGTTTTACTCGCGTGGTTCCCATTTCCGTAGGAATAAGGAGATAATATATAGCCTATAGCCTTTCTCAATAAATGGGCTATCTAACACAGAAAGAATTTTTCAAATCGGACCAGTAGTTCCTGAGATTAGCGCGTTCAATAAAACAAACAAACAAACTCTTCAGTTTTATAATATTAGCATAGATGACCGTTTTAAATATTTAAAATATCAACGAAAAATATGTAAAATCCTTCATCGTTTTTCAATAATCTTCACATGTTAGTCTTACTTGGTTATTATCAATGCTTACTTTTATAAGTAAAGAAACAAGTTTGGATATCGACGCACATATCCGAAAGTTATGGCTGAGCATACGACTATATTTGTACGTCAAAATATTTTCGATTCGGGATTAAACTAAACAGTGGCCTTGAATTTAAGCTCCAACTTTATGAGTAATATGTTTGTGTAAAATAACTCTTACATAAATTTTATTAAAAATGGTTATTGGTATCGAAAGTTCTATAAACTTCGCATTTTCTCTGGAGTTGTTAGGAATGCCTTGGTTAGATGTTTCTGGTATTTCCAGTTCATGCCAGATTAGTCTAAATTAGCTTTTTTTGTCGGTAGTTCAGCCAGTTAGTTGGCTAGTTTCCACCCTACCGACATACATACTGACAGTAAGCAATTTAGCTTAGGAACTTCAATAAAGGGTAGGACGTATCTTAAGTGCTTTAAGTTTTGTGGTCCTAATAAATTGTCACACTTCTAAGCCAGCAATCAGCTACTGAGACTGCATAGTTGCTTGAAATAAGATGAAATTCAAGCGCTAACGTGTCGTTAATAAAAAAATATAATAGATAAATATTTATATGTATATTTTTGATTAAATTACACGTATATCGAATTTTGTTGGTGATCGTTTGATTGCTCTTTTAAGGCCATAATCGATGCGCAGGTCCAAGTTCAAGGTACCGTTAATACGGCGCCGACAGGTTCTCGCCTAATACTAACAGCAATCAAGATTATGACCATACTAAAGTATTTGGTCGGGCAATCATTATTTCCTACTAGCTGTGGTCCGCGGTTTCATCCACGTTCATTGTGGCAATATCGGAATAAATAGTAGTTGATGTGGTATTTCAGATTATAATCTATCCGTGATTGTATGTCAAATGTTCATCTAACCAATCTTCCACATTTATAATAGGTATTGATTTAATTATACGAGTTAACTGAATAACTACCACGATGATTGAGAAAATTGTTTTAGTTGTAAATAAAGCTCTTTGTTAAGCTTCTTATGCTTAATTAACACACTGCTTGATAAAGATCTAATTACTATATTCAATATTATAGCAACAGAATTTTGTTAAGGATATGTACTGTATCTAATAATAATCATAAACGCCTTAATACAGCGTTGAAACGGATATAAAGAAAAGAACATAAAAAGAGACAAGTATTTACAAAATGGTGTTCTTTTGATCAGTTTGAATTTGTATTTTTGTAAATCTGTTTGAACGCGCTTATAGGCCTGACCTCTATGATAAGTTTTTAAATATTTTCGTTATATATTTCGAGTGTTACATAAGATGTATATAACACAGGCTCACTACGACGTTTCGTCATGTCACCTCAATATCACTAAGCTCTGAACGGTTCAGCCTAACACGATTCTGATAGTAGAGACATGCTACATTGTTATCCGCTGTAATGCATGTTAATCCGATATGCTTACGATATTTATGAACGTATGGCCATATCGTGATCATGTATAAATATGCCCCACAATTGCATTTCGTCATTACTATCCCACAAAACTCGCAATGTTACTTACGATATTGTGACTTACGATATAATGCGTGATTTTGATTCTATTACGCACAGATAAATATTTCTGATGGCTATGAATTCATAAATATAAATTCCTAAGAACATGACGGCCTCCGTGGCGCAGTGGTATGCGCGGTGGATTTACAAATCGGAGGTCCTGGGTTCGATCCCCGGCTGGACAGATTGAGATTTTCTTAATTAGTCCAGGTCTGGCTGGTGGGAGGCTTCGGCTGTGGCTAGTTACCACCCTACCGGCAAAGACGTACCGCCAAGCGATTTAGCGTTCCGGTACGAGGTAGTGTAGAAACCGAAAGGAGTGTGGATTTTCATCCTCCTCCTAACAAGTTAGCTCGCTTCCATCTTAGATTGCATCATCACTTACCATCCGGTGAGATGGTAATCAAGAGCTAACTTGTAAAGAATTAAAAAAAAAAACACTAGCAATGTTACTGACTTACGATATAATACGTGATTTTGATTATATTGCGCATTACATAAATATTTCTGAATTCATAAACATAAATTCCTAACATGAGAATTGGTAGAGATTCACCAACAGAATTTTGTGGAAACACCAACGTTGTTATTAGCTATTCAAGCTCGAAGTTGTTTCGTGAATGTAGCATTATTTACTCGTATAGACCAGGCACCGTTTGTAAAAACAAAAGCCACGAATAACGGGTGTTTTATACCGAGGCAGATAATGCACGCTACTCGTAGCATTACAACGAGAACTCGCTACTCCCCTAGCTTTTAAAAAAGTTGCCAACACGCCTCCATAGACTGGCGTACAATAATTGCAACATACGGCTCACCCTATCCTATCATCATACCGCAATGCATTAAAGCGATCGTTGCATTGCCGGCAAAAAACGTCGCAATTAACTGAGGGCAGTTTATCAATACATATAAATAAAATTGAAGTGTCTGTCTGTGATTACAAGATAACTTTGTTTTTCCAAGTTTTATAGTGTTACTTCGAGTTAGTTAGTGTGTTTTGACGGCCTCCGTGGCGCAGTGGTATGCGCGGTTATTTACAGATCGATCCCCGGCTGGGCTGATTGAGGTTTTCTTAATTAGTCCAGGTCTGGCGGGGGGGAAAATTCGGCCGTGACTAGTTACCACCTTACCGGCAAAGACGTACCGCCAAGTGATTTAGCGTTCCGGTACGATGCCGTGTAGAAACCGTGTGGATTTTCATCCTCCTCCTAACAAGTTAGCCCGCTTCCATCTTAGACTGCATCATCACTTACCATTAGGTGAGATTGGAGTCAAGGGCTAACTTGTAAAGAATAAAAAAAAAAGTTTTTCAAGCGTTAGTTACGAGATAGTGATAGTGCTATTTACATGATACTCAAACACAATCAAACTTTTTAAAAATTTTTGTCTGTCTGTCTATCTGTATTTTAGTAGATAGAAAAGGTTATCGAGCAACATATATGCTACTTTTTATCCCGGAATAATTCATGGTTAACGCGGGATATGAAAAATTGAATTTCGCTAACGAAGTTGCGTGCGTCCACTAGTTTATTAATAAATTCTATCGGACAACCGTTCGGGTAGCTCGCCGATATTATCGAAAAGAAATATCTGATTCTGTAATTGTATATTTTAGTAAAATGTCGAAAAATTTTGTATTTTTATGCAGATTTATTTTGCATTGAAAACTTCATGTATACTAAAAACCGAGGGGTGATAAAAGGAACGATTACAAAACAAAAAATACTTTTTCATTTTAAATTTTCTTTAATTTATCCATGTTCGTCTGTATATTAACGACAATCTCCGGAACTTCTTCATAATTAAGGTTTACAGGTAGATTAGACTAAGCCTGTATTATATTTCATCGAGGGCGAAGATAAGGAAAAAAGTTATTAAAAAACTAACTCCAAGTTGCGGGCGTCTGCTTTATCAGTAACTAACTCTTGTACTAACTACTCGTACTTTATATCTCAACTAGAAATTTAGTTACATATTATTTTTAATATTTGAGTTTATCTTAGATTTATTTTTATATCAGTGACTAACTCTTGTACTAACTACTCGTACTTTATATCTCAACTAGAAATTCAGTTACATATTATTTTTAATATTTGAGTTTACATTAGATGTGTATTATTTGTATGTCAGTAACTTACTCTTGTACTAACTACTCTTACTTTATATATCAACTAGAGTTTCAGTAACCTAATATTATTTTTAATATTTGAGTTTATATTAGATGTGTATCATTTGCTTTAAAGGAACCAGATTTATTTTTAACCAACTTCCAAAAAGGACGGGGTTTTTTGTTGTTATGTTTGGCTGTATATTTTTTGGAAACTCATACTCTTAATGGAATGGAATGGAATGCATGGAAACTTACCACGAATTAATTACCTACTTAATATCTAAATTCGATGATTTCAATTAAAGAAGAAAAATAACAAAATAACAATAGTTTATTTACATAAATGTAAATGTAGTTATATTTTAGAAATATCTAAGAATAACGGTATATAAATGTAAGAACTGATATCATATATATCTTGGCATATTATCGAGTTAGATAAAGTTCAAGTTAAAGTAAAAAACCATGTCCGAGTATAACGTAGAGGACTTGAGCGAACTTCTAACAAGGAAGGGCTAAGTTGCCGCAAAGCCACATTTTGTTCTATATTATGTTTGTATTTCAAGAGATAAGCTAACAAATCCTGTTTGAAAGCGGTCGACTTTTACAAGTTACTTCAGTAAAGAAGAAAATGTACAGGATAAGAAAAACTACTGATTTTAATGTTATCTTGAATGCAAGTACTTTTATAAACTAATATATAATATATATAATATATAATATATTATAACGATATCAAACCTATACAATTATAATAGTTGTTTCACTAGATTATTATAATAATAACTACTTGTATTATAAGGGCTTGAATAATTGAAATATTATCGAGTTTTCATCATATATCCGATACTATTATCAAGTTTTCCTTAAAGATTAAAAGCTAAAGTTTAGAAAATTATAGGCTTTAGATAAAAAAGGGAATTATGATCATAATATTACTACTTTACTCAGGAATTCGACAATTCTGTTGATATATCATAAAAATGTATAAGCATACTGCATCATTATTTTGAATCATGCATTAAAGGAAAGTGCATCGCAAAATACTTATAATTCTTTTTATAAATGAAATAAGAATAAATGAAATAAGAATATAATAAACTAGCAGAACTCGACGGTTTCATCCGCGTAGTTCCCATTCCCATGGGAATACGGGGATAGGCTATGTTATATCTTGATAATGTAGCTTTTTTTGATTCTATTTAATTCTTACAAGTTAGCCCTTGATTACAACCTCACCTGATATTAAGTTATGATTCAATCTAAGATGGAAGCGAGCTAACTTGTTACAAGTAGGAAGAAATTCCATACCCCTATCGGTTTCTACATGACATCGTACCGGAACGCTAAATCGCTTGGCGGTAGGCGCCAGCCAGACCAATTAAGAAAATCTCAATCAATCGGTCCAGCCGGGAATCGATCCTAGGACCTCCGTCTTGTAATTCCACCGCGCATACCACTGCGCCACGGAGGCCGTCGGAGCTTTCTACTGGTGAAAAAAAATTCAATTCCTCCCAGTAGTTTTAAGTGTTTCCGTTACATAAAAAAATACAAATCTTTCCTCTTTATAATATTAGTGTAGATATTGATAAAAACATATCATACTAATATTATAAACGCGAAAGTGTGTATGGATGTTTGTTACTCTTTAACACCGCAATTACTGAACCGATTTTGCTGAAATTTAAAACGAAGATAGGTAATAATTGGATTAACACATAGACTACTTTTCATCCCGGAAAAATCCATCGTTCCCACGGGGTTTGTGAAAAACTGAATTTCACGCGGACGGAGTCGCGGGCGTCCGCTAGTTTGGATATATTTTACAATTAGTCGGAAAGTCTTTGTCACTTCTAAAGTGGGAAAGTCCTGAACTAGGATCGAACCCATGATCCCTAAGCGTGAGTTCTGCACTCTAACTGTAGAGCTATGGAGGCTTCAACTTAAAGCGAAGTTAACTTAACGTAACGACTAGACATTGCTTTTGCACAACTGTAATAATATTATATTAATTTCCCCACAATTGATTCAAACTGTCTCGACTCAAACAACTTGTTTGTGAGCTTTGGTATACAATAATATATTCAACGATGCAGTTACAGTTCAAAAGTTAGTTGTATAGAGAAACATTCAAGAAACTTGCAAGTTTACTTCAAATAGATTATATTCCCGTGCATATAAAGTAAACGGCATGTGGTTTACAAGTCAAACAAAATAAATATACATCGGGAAGCGGGCGTAAAGCGAGGCACTTTTCAATTTCCGTCGCCGTATAAATAAAATAGGAACTCAATATCGAATTCCCCTATTCATTACTTTTGCGAAAGCAATTTTAAGAGATTTTATGTGCAGATTTGTAAACCCTTTTTTTTGGGTTTAAAAACCTTCCCCGAGGCAGTAATTTGTCGGCGCACGTGTTGTATCAGCCAGAACGAAAAGGCTGCAGAATTTTTCGTTGCGTTGTCTGGGGTAACGATTAGGGTATCTTTAATCGCGCTCAGGACGATACAAACCAACAAATGGTAGTCGTTTTTTTAGAGTTTAATGACTGAAATTGTATTTTTCGTCTTTTGATTATTATTTTTCTATTATTTACACATAATACGAGTAAAGTATATCTATCGAAGATATTGGAACTGTACTTTATCCGTTTGTTGATTGAAAGTGTATATTTTGTTTGGCAATTACAAAATGTATTTTACAAGACAGTCATTTGAGTGTGAATTTAACAAAAATAATGAACTTTTTAGTATTGTGCACACACAGATAGGCATATGTGCTTTTCTATTTATTTTTTTCTCTTCTCTTTTTTGTATCTTATTTGTGTGCAATAAAGAATTAAAATAAATAAATAAATAAATAGAATATGTAACTACGAATAATGAATTTCATATTTATGGAAATCTTGTAAAATAATAATACTTAACTTACGTAATTGATGTTTTGGTCAATTTACTTTATAATAGACTCACACAAATTATTGGATAATTAAATACTATTTATCTAGAAACTTTTCCTGGAATATCTATAAAAAACAGTAGGTACTTTTAGGAAATATGTGATATTTTTGTTATTTCTATAATAACCAACGTAATTACCTATTAATTAAAAAGAGCGTAAAAAAGAGTAAACGCCTATTTACATCAAATGTGATATAGATAAATCGACATCGACAAGGGTTTTATAACAACTGTTACGTGCATAATTTGTACAGAAATAGATCAATACAAGCTCTGTATGTTTTTGCTTTTCAATAACTACCTATGTGATGTTGAAAATAAAACTGTACATAAACAATATTTTGTTATTGTATTATGCATATTACTTTATTATTCCTAATAAATCATTATATAAAGGTTGTATTTATGATATAATATAAATCTTTAAAAGCGAAAGTCAAATCATGCGTAAGCTTTCGGAGCGGTGTTGCTACACTACTGCTTTATTTTACGACTCAATCGGGAATTGCTGCGTCGCATACTCATTCATAGAAAAATTGGAGCAGTTCATAAAAAACTCACGCTATGCCGCTACGTCAGTGGGGCTCGTAAGTCACTAACACGAGCGCCCTCGTGCGCAGTGTAATACGGAGCATACCATTACGGAACACAGTTTAGGAGAATAATAAACACTTAAAAACAATAAAAAACAAATTAAAGTCGGTCACACGATCGGGGGGGTGGGGGGTTACTGCGCTGTTTTGTAGAAATTGCTAGCGATCACGCTATCGGCGCTACCTGCCCGTGCAAGTGAAGTACCGGGAAGCGGTGAGGGCTCACGGCGTCCTCGGGTCGCGCGGCACCGTAAGGGCGGAGGTCGAGCGATGCAATCGCAACGGTATCGGTCAGTGACCGCGGGTCGTGCACCGAGCCGAGCACCGAGCACCGAGCGAACCTCTCGCAGTCGGAGGTGTTGAGTCGAGTGACCGCGCGGCAGAGGCAGAACGCGCGCGGACCGGCCGCCCTCCGCAGGCGATTTGATGCCCTCCTCGCGACGCCGCTGCGCGCGCACTCCGCGCGCTGGATAATGCCGCCCTATCCCACGGCGAGATATCGAGTTATCCGCCGCGGGTGGCTATCGCATTTAACCCTGCCTGTTTCCTTGCTACACATTAAAAACTCATATCGCATCGCCTCCGACAGTCGTGACATGACATCTTGCTCGATAATTTATTTAATATGATAACTTTAATGAGTTCTTCGGATAGTGATCGTTTAGAAGAATAACCGCTACACATTAATAATAGACATTATTGCATACCAAGTAGTAGAATAGTTGTTGACGTCTTTAAAATTTAATTTAAAATCGACAAGGAACATCCCTAAAGGGATTATAATTGGAGCATGCGTGGTGCGAGGGTGGTGTAGCGAGGGAGGAGCGCGGCGCGGGGGGGTCACCCGCGGGTGCGCTACAGCGGCGGTGATCTTGACACCGCGTATGCAAAGCCTATGCTGCTCCACTAAACTGCTCTAAAATATATGGTAAACACAACTTTCCATTTCAACTCGGAAAATAAGTTTTCTATTTGATAAATCCGATCCGATGTTATTTTGAATCACCTATATTAAAATAATAATAATTTTGAAACAATTGTTATAAATAAAGAAGTCGGCTCAAGACTACTGGCGAAACGAAACTACATTTTGAATTTCATTAAAAAGATAGTCTAATGTAAACATTTGACTTTTTACCACGGTAGTGGCAATATCACACTGGAATGCGATTTAACGTTTCGGTACGTATTCTACGAGTATACCAATAAGTCAATATTAGATATTCTTACTAAATATCGAATTTCATGAAGTTTTAATCCAAAGCAACGATCCACCGCCCACGCAATAACAGCCAGCGGCATCGGTTAATGGAAATCACAGATGTTTACTAAAATACAAGTTTTTTATAATAACCAAATTATTAAAATAATCTCTTAATTATGTAGTATACTCGTTTGAAAGATGAGTTGTTGCCTGCCACGTGGAATTCGGTTACTAACCGACTTCGAAAAGAGGAGGAAGTTTTATGTTGACCTATAACATGTAGGAACATATTTTCTTTAAATCTTTATTCTTTTTTCTATTTTTTATATTTAATTCTTTATTCTCTGTATTCTGTGCTAAGCTGCTCAAAAACATAAAACGGTTTAACCGATTTGAATGTTGTTTTTTGTTTGATTGCAAGAGTAGATCACCAAAAAAAATAACAAAAAATTAAAACAAACAATATTTTTTTAAGGAAAGTCGTTAATTCTTAGGCCACGTTGTACACTTGACATCTTTATCTCAGTTTACTGATATAAAAAAGCTTGCAAAGTGGATATAATGATAGCACCACAAGGATTTAAACCGAGAACCTCACCAATCAGTCGACCCACTAATCAATTGAGTTACAGGAGCTCTATTTCTTTGATGTATCACACTGCAAACATCCACCGTCCCGACGTGATGCTCTAGAGACGTCGCTGGGACGGGTTTAATAAATATAATATGTACAATACTTTTGGGATTCATGAAAACAACGTTTTTTTTTCGCAATATTTGCCGGAACAAGTGTGGATGACCCACCTGTACGTTAATTCTGTAATGTTACAGCGCTGTGTCATCGTACGTTTCCATAGCAACCTATAAACAATTTCTAAAATATTTATTTTTATAAGAAAAAGATATTATAAGGAATCTCCCTGGAAGCTCGGGCTTGGCCACGATCTCACCTGATGGTAAGCGTAGATGTGGCCTAAGGCGAGACGCGCTTGCCTTGTAGATGCCTATTCATTCTCTTCTTAAAGATTTGTAAGAAGAATCTAGGTTGTAAAAATTAGGAACATTGACTTCGGGAGCGAATTCCATACCCCAGCCATATAGGAAACGAAGAACAAAACCGCTTCGTACGAGTTCTAGGGATGTCAATGACATAGGGATGGAAACCTTGCAGTGCGATAATATAATGGTGACGGTGGTACTGGCTCAAATTACTCCTGTGTACACTCTCTCAGTATGAATGTAAAATGCCATACCGGAATAAAAATAATACACAGACACACTAATACGCTAATACGCAGAGCCTAATCCTACTATGCGCTTATTACTCGTTAACCTGAGGCATAGATATTAATCCTGTAGTTACACCAGCAACCACACTCTTCGGACTAGAACTCAATGCTACTCATCATCATCCTTATCTGCCTATTTTGAGGGTTCATATGTCCAGGCCTTTCTTCTTGCAGGAGGAGAAAAGAAAGCTTTTGAGAAAGGCTTATTATAGTGTTAATGATATAAAAGCTTGGTGTTAAACTGTAACATACGACTGTGTGCCTAATATTACATAAGTTTGTAAAATGGTGGTAAACAAAAAAGCCTTGGCTGAGTTTGTTGTGGGCTCTTCTCGGACCAAGACGTGTTTGGAACCCTCGTAACTTTAATTTTAAGTTTTCGACTATTATTACCACCATTAGATTAAATTAAATTATGACATAATTTTGACCTTTCGAAAGTGCTTGTAAACTAAGCCTAATTGAAATAAATGAATTTCGACTCTTGACTTTGAAACTTAGGCCCACACTGCTTCAATGCAGGTTGGCGGGCTTAAGATTACTCTTTGATTCTATAACGATCACTATCAGATGTTTATTATAATAAACACAGGCTTAACGTGCTCCGTGGTACGGGGACCACCACCAAATTGCTACTTGATGGCAAAAATAAATATGGCGGTAGTATTTTTTGATAGCCATGATAGCCCAATGGTTATGACCTCTGCCTTCGATTCGGAGTGCGTAGGTTCAAATCCGGTCCGGGTATGCACCTCCATCTTTTCAGTTATGTGCATCATAATAAATTAAATATCACGTATCTTAAACGGTGAAGGAAAAACATCGTGAGAAACCCTGTATACCTGAGCCTTACCCCTCTCATTTTGAGAAGAGACTCGTGCTTAACACTGATCTATTATGGCTACTAAAATAACTCTACTACTAATGTGTTTTAATAATTATGTTTACATTTAGATTATTCGACGTAGGGGTAGCTTGGTTTGTGTTAATTTATTTTCCCTTATACGGGGAATTCTGAAATACCGTGTCAAGGCCAGCATTTTATTTTTTTTAATTTTAAGCCGCATAATATCTTTTATACCATACATTTATAATAGGTAGGTAGGCTGTACTGTAACCAAATTGTAACAGTTGTTATTTACCTGTAAGTAATTAGTTTGTTGAATGTATCACTGTTGTTAGATTTATACCTATTCTATTTAGTATTATAGATATTTACATTAGCTTCTATGTTAATACCAGTATATATCAATAAGTCTTTATCAATATTATATAATAAATAGTGTGAAAGTATATTTAACGTGTATTTAGTAAACTCCGACCAAATTCTGTGATATGTGATACAGACTGTGTATTGTGTAACCTGAAATATATGTAAAAGTTAGCACACACGGTTAAAATAAATGTAATAATTAATGAAATCACTTGATAAATAACTTTTCACCGTCGATATCTCTCCCTCAATACGTGTTACCGAGTATATATGTATATACTCATACCATATATACGTTGTCCATCGTTCGGTCCTATTTCATTACTACCTACCCCCAGCCGGACGCATAATGTGCATAATATTCAAATTGGTTTCAATCTCGTAATGAAACACAATCCCATAATGAAGACCGTTTCTGCGTCGATAATATTCGACAAAGCGCATACGAAGCAGTGTGAAGGAGCAGTAGGCGTTCAAAATTGGGCATTTTATAGCAAAGGGACCGTAGAAAGTAATTATTATATTACACTACGGTACCTACGTATATATCGAGAGATACTATGTGACCTCATTGTATTTAGCACCATCGACAATTTCTATGTATAGATAGACTATACATTTTCTAATAATCAGTAACAAACACGTCGCAAATGTTAATCTTAACATAATTATAGGTTCGAAATTGTAGTACAGTTATTGCGCTGATTCAATCTATGTACTATTATAAAATCGACCGTTTGTATCATTAGATGTTTGTTACTCAATTACGCAGAGAATCACGAATCTTGAAAAAAATTGCCACTAAAGTATAGGTAGATTGTAATATTTAATCTAGTAATACATAGGCTTCTTTTATCCTTACCCGCTTTTGCTTGCTTTTTATACTTACCCGATCTTAGTCGTACGAAGAATCATCTCAATCACGTAGGATTTTAAAGAAACAAGCCGCATCACAATGAGCCCAGAAGTTTAGAAGCTTGTTTTTCGTTGTTTTTATTCTTTACATGTTAGCCATTTACTACAATCTCACCTGATTGTAGTCAAGAGTGATGATGCAATCTAAGTTGGAAGTGGGCAAACTTGTTAGGAGGAGGATGAAAATTGACGAAAAATTATTTTGAAAATCTACACCCCTTTCAGTTTTTAGACGACTCGTACCGAAACGCTAAATCACTTGGCGGTCCGTCTTTGTCGGTAGGGTGGTATCTATCACGGCCGAAGCCTTTCACTAGCCAGATCTGGACAAATTAAAAAAATCTCAATCCACCCAGCGGGGAATCGAACCAATGACCTACATCTTGTAAATCCACTTATTTTTTACGCCAGGGTTTGAACATATAAATTCATCGCTGAAACACTTACTTATACACGTAACTATAACATAAAGTCACGTATCAAGCCAGAATAATCTCATCCGTCTACGAACCTCGGTTAAAAGGAAAACGACAGTAATAAAATGTATTGATACGTTTAAAAGACGCATGTGCTTAATAAAACATACGGTGTAAGATGGTGTAAGTGCGATGGTGTAGAGTGTAGAACGATCGGGTGAGACGGGCGTATGGACAGACGGGACGTGTGGTATACGAAATCCTTGGCGCGTGACTTTCTTTCACGCGCCATCGACTTTTTGGTATGTACACGGCTATACCGTGTACCGAGACTTACGGACGTCGTAAAGTTCCATACACGAATACTCGGGACGTGTGACCTATAACTTGGGCCGATCTAACGCGTGTGGCCTGCTGAACTTGCATAATTTAGAGTTATGATATAATTTTACTTTGTAAAGGTAAAGAGTGTTAATAATACTAGCAGACATGCGGCTTCACTTATTTAGTACCCGTTTTCAAGGGATTATGGGGAAGAAATAGCTTGTGTATATTACTCGGTGAAGATGTAGCTTTCTGTTGGTAAAGTTCAGTAGATCCACAGACTTACAAACTTTACCTTTTTCTTATTAGCCTCTGATAAGCCTCCAGGATTAGCAATGTGATGAAAATATTTAAAATAATGATGATGCCTTCCGAATAAGGTAATATTCTCTGCATCTACATATAATCAAACTTGACGTTTTATTAGTGATCGCAAAAGCACAAAGCCAAGTGTTTTCTGTTCAGTTAAACGCTTTCGAAAATTGTTATCTGATGGTCATGTTTAAAAAAATAGATCACCAATATTAGGGGAAAACAATAACACCAGCATGTCCAGAGTGGTAATTTTTTGGGCATTAACCTATATGGACAAAGCTAAACACAAACCGTTGTGCTTGGAGGTCTATGCGAGAGGCCTATGTCCAGCAATGGACGTCCATCGGCTGATAAGAAAAAGAACAAAGTTAACTTGGCATGACAAGTTTTTGGTATATATTTACTAGACTCGCGTTTTACCACATATTATATACAGACTTACGGACATCGTAAAGTTCCATACTAGAATACATCCGGACGTGCTATCTATAAATTGAGCGAAATCGAACCCGTGTGACCTATTTCATGTAAACTTTGAAGTATCAGAGTATCTATCTATATTCTTTTCACCGACCGCTTCGATCCGTAAAAGTTACATGCATAGTTTATAACTATCGACGTAGTGTGAAATGTGACTTGTTGATTGCATCGTGTTAAGTATACTAATTTAATTAGTACATTGTACTATACTACAACTTCTTGATGAGTATAGTTTACCAACAAGGAAATTAGAAATGAAGGTAGGAAACGCATGTCTTTTCTTAACTGATTTATTTTAAATTATGTATGATTTGTTTACAAAATGTTATAAAAAATGTGTTAAAATATTTTAACTATATCTGATTGTTCTAAGCTTATTAATCAAATTTATTTTCATTAATTCAAGAACAACTTAATTATTATTAGGTGTGAAATGACTAGTAATTTATAACCTCATTTTCATTTTGTTTGTTGGTAAACAGTACTCATCAACAAAGGCTGTAGTATAGGCATATTATTAGGAGAGGATGTTTTCTACAAGCTTAACTTTTATTAAATAATAACAAGTTTACGGTAAAGGTATTTTAATCAAATCTGCTAGGCATCGCAGATATCTGCACCGCTACGTCGTCGATATTCCTCGGATGCGTACTAAGTGGTTTATAGTACGCGCGTTAACAACTGAGTCTTAGGGCCATAAATCATTTCTCTATATCTATCTCGCTTGCACTTATGGGTCTTATGGAGCCGTCTAGTGAAGGGTGTAACAATGAAAGACATATTATCGATAAGTAAAGTTTATTATCGTATCTTGTTCACAAAATTAAAAAAATTAACAATATTTGATTTAATATAATACATATTTCATATTATATAATTATTAACTAAATAAAATTAATCTTCATCTGAGTCTTCATCATCAGAATCTTCGTCTTCTGCCAAATTTATTATAAGCGGCGCGTGATCTCTAATTAGAGCTTTTTGTAAATCTTTGTTTTGAAGTTCTTCGGCATGCCTAACACATTTGGCCCAGTCTTCTCGTGTGACATTTTCTATGGCTCGGTGGAGGTGATTTTCGACATCTGCTATCTTGAAGGTATTATTATTCTTCGCAACTTCTCCCTTTACTTGTGCCCAAATTAATTCTATTGGGTTATATTGACAGTGATATGGAGGGAGCCTTATTACTTCATGACCTCGTTCATTTGCCAGATGGTCTAAAGCGTAGACCTTCTGCGGGTTACTGGCTTTTACTTTTCTTATTAATTCTTCAATAATTTCGTTGCTGGAATATGGAATCTTTTTCTTTGTCAACCATTCTTGAATTTCAGCTTTCCTCGTGTTTCTTGTGGGTATCTTTTCCAACTGTATCGAATGATAGCTTGCGTTATCGACAATTATAACTGAGGGCTCTTCAAGTAGATTCAGGAATTCGGAAAACCATGCCATATATGTTTCGCCATCCATTTCTGTGTGGTAATCAGCATCCTTTGATTTCACCGCTTTAAATATTAGCTTCGCATCTGGAACGAAGCCAGTCCTTGCAGAACCCGCATGGCAAACTATTAATCTTTGGCCTTTTCCCACAGGCTGATTCTTGAAACCTCCTTCATCGTTGCTTCCAAGCCACATCCTCTTTCTTGCATGGTTTTGATTAATCCATGTTTCGTCTAGATAGAAACGTGGTCGCTGATCGTTAGTTCTTCTAAGTAAATCCAATTTCCTTAAAAAGTCCATTCTAGCACAAACAATATCAGTTCTTTCCATTAAATATTTACGTCCTTCGCTATTTTTCTTATACTGGAACCCAACCTCCTTCAGTAGTATTCTCATTGAAGTGTTGCCGCATTTAAAATCGGGTAATTGTTCACGGAATTTTTCTAAAATTTTCGCCACGGATGGATACTCTCCATTCTCATAAAATGAAGCTACAGTTCGCTTCAACACACTTTTATCAAAATCGTCAATATTAGTGACGGTTTGTGGTTTCTTAAAATTTGTTCTTGGTATACAGGTACTGCCTGATTGTGATACTTCCGTCTTGATTCGGTCCACTGTCGCTCTGCTCACACCACAAACAAATGCGGCCATTTCACGTGGTTTGTTGAAATTTAGAGAAGCCACTTTATTCGGATCACTTTTCAATTCATTGAGAAACAGGAATACGTTGTGAATCAGTGTTCGAGCTTGAGGGCTAATATCGCCATGTAATTTCTTCAGATCAACGTTAGAAAATAAAGTATCCATAGTGCGCAACGAGTAACACATGAATGTATTTATTTAATTGCAGTAAACACATTTATAGCAAAAAAAATACGCAATGCAATTACATTAGAAACCGACCAATCAGAATCGTCCAAATCATTATTGACTCATCATTAGCACGTGCGCAGGTAGCCGTTTATCGATAATTAGGGTGCGCAGGTAGGCGCGCTGCACATTCCTATCTTTTTTGACTTTTATGACCGGACGACTCAGATGATAACGCGCATACTATAGTTCCTCTTTCCCTATACGCACTGCAAAGATGTGGAATGCTCTTCCAGTTTCCGTTTTACCCACCACCTAGAATATGGGTCAAGTCAAGTGTACCTAAATAGAAACGAAGTTATGAGGTAACAAACATTAAAAAAAAAACGCGTCGAATTGAGAAACTCCTCGTTTTTTTGAAATCGGTTTAAATACATTGTTCGTAAATATTCAATTTATTCAAATTCGAAATTTCCCTTAATTTGAGTGGGTACTTTCGTCACCGATTTTGAGGGTATTCGGTAAAACCACCTATCCGCGCTCGGAGCTGTGACCGCGCCGCCGTCGCCTGTCCGCCAAATGTGTTGTCTACGATTCGCCTCTTCGTTCGTCGGTCATTTTTTCGTCTCCTGTTTTCGCTGCCCGTTAATTCGAGACGGGCGTTCAATTCGTGTAGCAATAATCTTCGATTATTTGACATTTGACTTTGTTTAATACTTTGTGATAAAAAGACACGGTGTGCCAAGGCCGCGGCCAAGTGTGTGAGCGCGTCATCGACGTGTTGGCGTGGGAGCTGGACACCAGCAGTTAGGCAGACGAAGATCATCGAAAGGTGGGTGGTTTGTTTGAATTGTAGGTGACATTGTAGTCAAGGGCTAACTTGTAAAGAATAAAAAAAAAATACCTTTCATTTCGATGATAGAAGCCTGCCCATATGAATGGAGGAAAAATTCGAACATACTCCTTTAACCAGCGCCTATTCCTACATTCGTGTATACCTATACAGTCCATGAAATTCATTCCCTGGGGGAATCTCCCACACACACATTTATTTTTAATTTTAATCATTTATTATAACGAGCTTTAATAAACAATCGAACAGGTTTTACGTTAATTTTATAACTCAACATTATCAGTATAATATTATTTTGATATTTATACGGCAGGTTTAGTGAGTTCGGTGGGGTCGCCTCCCCGCCCGTCGCCCCTCGGCGAAAGGGTTTTGTTTTCTTTATAAACAACAGTGAAGGTGCTGTTAACGACTCCACGAACAAATACGAAATTCGATCTACCATTACGCATACCAATAGCTCCCCTACGTAAAAGTATTGTCTTCCTTCCAATCTGATCGCCTCCGTATTTACTCCGAAACTTCACTCACTATTGTATACTAATCTACTTCAAACAACACCCACTTATGACAGCTCCCTAAAGGAATATTTTCCAATTTGGTCGCATTGCTTTCTATTGGTCGTTGGTACGGTTAAGTTCACCGCTTTACTGATTATTATAAAGTTTGTATGATCGCGCTAATCTCATAAATTTTCAGGGTTCGAATTTCGTCTGAAAAAATTCGTTTTGTTGTAGACAGTTCATCACGAGCGGTCATCGGAGCAAAGCATCATTGAAAAGTATGGCAACAGAGAAGAAAGTGAGAAGCTTTTTAGTCATTTTTGTGTAGATATTAAAACTTAACGTTTTATAACTCAGATGGTACTACTAGGATCGCTAGGCGAGCAGATTTGATACGCAAAAGCAAGTTTATAAGTACACACTACAAAATTAATTTTCAGCAAAATTGGGAATATTTAGTGTTTTTTTTTACAAGTTAGCCCTTGACTCGACAATCTCACCTGATGGTTAGTGATGATGCAATCTAAGATGAAAACGAGCTAGCTAGTTAGAAGGAGGATGAAAATCCGAACCCCTTTCGGGTTCTACACCACATCGTATCGGGACGCAATCGCTTGGGGGTATGTCTTTGTCGATAGGGTGGTAACTAGCCACGGCCGAAGCCTCCCACAAGCTGACCTGGACAAATTAAGAAAACTTCAATCGGCCCAGCCGGGGATCGAAGGCAGGGCCACCGTCTTCTAAATCCACCGCGCATACCACGCGCCACAGTGGATGTCAAAACAAAGTTTAGTTTAATACAAAATTAATTTTGAGCAAAATTGGGAATCTTTATTGTTTTATTTGTAAAAACATAATGTGTAACTGTTTTATCGTCTATTGGGAACGTTTTTAGTGACGGTGCTACCATTAACTAGACTAAAAAATAAAAAAAAAAACCGTCGTCCGATAAAAAATAAGTAATCCAAGTATTTCTATTGAAGGTCCATGACGTGACATAAACGTCAAGCAAGAATTTTGTTTGTCACCCGACGCTCCCGATCATCCGATAACGTGAGCATAACCACAATGTAACTAATATTGAAATCTGTTCGATATTTGTTTCTAATAAATATGTTAACATGTAAATCCTTATCTCTCAGTATTATGAATATAAGGAGATTGTATTTCGTGTAACCGTTAAAGTATTAATGTAAAAAAAATCAATTTTCAATATAGCATCAATATGATATCTCATTTGCCTATTGTAAGGCTTCTTAGAACGAAAGAATAAACGTTTAATTAAAAATTGTGCTACTCACCACAATGTTTAAGCACTATTGTAGCGTCCGATGCCTCAACCACCCGAGTAAGGCAAGACCAAAACTCAAGTAGCAAAAGCTTTAAACATTACATGTCATGTTTGTCCCTTATGTCAGTCACTGACGATCTAGTAATCTCACATGCCTACAGCGCTAACCGCTTGATATCCGATAAAACTGATCGTTGGCTGACATTAAGTCCCTAGTACCCTTGGTTAAGAATTTTAAGATCCAGCGTTCGATGCCCGAATAAGGTTACCAATAAAAAAAGTTTAATGCGTTTATTGTTTCATGATATTTTCAGTTGTACTCGTAGTCTAGACTGGGGATTAATGTGCCTCGGAGGTCACGTAAAGCAATTGGTCTTGTGTCTACTTTCTTTCACGTTGTGTTGGTATGCCCTCGCATTTGACTATACGAGTAAGAGAATAGAGAGAGGGAATACACTTATATTCTACCTCTACTACTACTATTTGAGAATACAATAACTGTATTTTAACATTTGCGCGACTACTAGATCGTCGTGTTCAATTCGATTGGATGGACATTATTATTACTATTAAAAGTGAATTCTATACGTACATCGTCGTCTACAGTTCGTGCGCTTAGCATGGTGCGGGTGACAGTTCGTTTCACTATTGAAAGTTTGTCGCGATTCACGAAAATAGTTCGTATAATGAACGTCTTAAGGCAACTGTCACCCCAACCATAGTACGAGTACAGTGCACATAGTATAGGTTAAAGCTTAAAGTGAGGACTATTTTTATTTTGTCTAGATAATAATTTGTCTATATAAAATCGTAGATATACATAAAATAAATGTAAGGACAAAATATAGTGTAGCTTGCGACGTCGTAGGGTAATAGAGAAGAGCGTCGAGTTATGGGTTTTGAATGAATTCGTTAGCAGAGTTCCAACTAGCGCTCCACCGATAGGGTGGCAAACTAAATCAAGTCTCTCCCAGGCTTTTAGTTCAAAACAAACACTGTTGATAAATTAAATGAATAGAAGAGCTTTAACCTCATTATTTATTATAGTAAATATATTATTTGAATTCTTAATATACATATAATGATTTGTTAATTTAACAATAACTCTATTGCACAATTTATTCAAAGTTGTTAATCAAACAAAGATTGTAATTCAATTTTTAGGCCATTAGCTCCCAGTTTGTTTCAAAACTAATATTCAATAGCAGATTGCAGATGCAACTTTGAACGGACTTTGGCACGTACAGCGATCATAATATTATTTGCAAAAGTGCTATTCTAAACTCTATCCTACCGTAATATGTGCTATAATTCTTTGCTCGGAATTGGCGTATTATCTTGCTATCTTTAGTCAACTGTAGCTTATTTTTTTATAAGTGTTTTGCTGAATAAAACTCAATTGTAAACGGTTGCTCTGGCATTCACGGCATTCACAGCAGCTACTTGTATTACAAAAGCAATCAATGCCGTAAAAAATGTTATAGAAGGTGAATTTCTATAGGTTTTTGATCTAAGAGAAAATAACAATATGACCAAAAGCGACGGCTTTTTTGAAACGCGATATTTTTCTAGGCAGCAAAGTAAAATGTTTGTAGTTTAGTATTCCATATAATAATGCGTCGTCATTTATGAATTTCTCATTTTCATGTTTCCCAGTGGAAAGTTACTTGAAGTAAGACTTGTTGTAGACGAAGAGCCAGCGACGGCCAGACCTTCGACATTTTATAAAAGCTGAAAGTTTTTCCGATCCGGATCCTCAACCGTTTAAGTATAAAGTGTAAATACTAATATTATAAAGCTGGAGAGTTTGTTTTTTTGTTTGTTTGTTTGATTGAACGCGCAAATCTCAGGAACTACTGGTCCGATTTGAAAAATTCTTTCTGTGTTAGATAGCCCATTTATCGAGGAAGGCTATATGGTATATATTATAACTGTATTCTTACGGAAACGAGAACCACACGGGTAAAACCGTGCGGCGACAGCTAGTTTTATATATTTTCCTCGGCATGATATGAGAAATTATTTCCACAACTCTTCGAGAAACAACAGTTAACATTTAAGATAAAACTTCAAGGGTTTCTACTGTCTAGTGAAGGGTTGCCATAAAGCCAGGTGCCTGGCGAACGGGGATATAATTTCTCATATTATACAGAGGAGAGCAAATATTACACTTTATACTGACGGTTGAGGGTCCTTGAAATTTGCTACCTCCTAAATTAACCACGGTTCAAACTCCACACTTGGCTGCGGTACCTATCTATAGTAAGAGCATGAGCTGACAAACTTTCAGCTTTTACAAAATGATGAAAGTCTGGGATTTACGGGCTCTTAGACTATTGGATGAATAATTGAACATCAGTAGAAGTTAAAAAATATTTTCACTTTAGCCGAATCCATAAAGAATTTTATAAATCATAAGCACAGACGGGCGACGATAAATAAAGGATAATTTATTTTCAGTCATCTACACCGCTTTATTTATGTCTTAAATCTTCTTTACTACGACATGGCATCTTATCATGATTAAAAAAAATAACTATACATCAGCTATTCTGTAGCTCCAATCATTTCATTTTATTATTTTATTAAAGTTGACTGATCTTACTGTAAATGATGAAGGTCATATCAATTTATTCAAGTAACATTCTACAGCATTGCTTGCAGGTGATCGGAATAAATTATTTTAGACTTTATTACAATCAAAAACCGGCCATGTGCGTGTCGAGCCACGCGCAGTATAGGGTTCCGCAGTTTTACACTATCGATGCAGATTAGAATTGTGATTTTTGGTTGGTGGACTACAACTCTTTAATTATTAATACTGTTATAGATTTTCTTTAAATTTCATTATATATACCACTTTTGTGATTTTTTAACGTATCCAAAAACAACCGTTTAGCTGGCACAGGACGGAGGACCCTAAACTTTAAACCTCAATATCACAAACCCTTTATCGAGAAAAGGATGTTAGACACTCAAATATTTCCTAAAACAGATATTCACATATCCTCATAACACATATCCAATGACAACTCACCGCGGACGGTCTGACAGATAGACGGACATAGCTAAACTATAAGTAATCCGTCCGTAGTCATCAAGGAACCCTTATGGGTTCCTTGATGACTATGGAACCTTAATAAATCGCCTGTTACTATTGAAATGTTAATACTTCAAATAAAATGATAGCACTACTGGAAATGTAAATACCTTAGGCGTACGATTTATGTGGCATCGGACCATTGTGCAGACACTGATTACCTTTTATGGAGATTTGGCGTCCTAGACAGCGCCCTGTGCCCCGTTTACATGCGAGTACCTACACCAACGGGTTGTATGGACGTAAAACTTTTATGCCTCTACCGCGTTTTACAGCGGGCCTTTTATTATTTAGTGAAAGGAGCGACGGTGATGTCATAAATCTCCGCTCCTGCGTGAACTTTCGCCTCTTATCTCGGCAAAGAAATTATGGAACTTCGTGCCTTCTTCTAGACAAAGTGTTTGGCTTTTCCGAATAGCGGGTCACTGAAAGCGTTTTAAAAATTAATGAAGAGATTCCTCAGGCGTCGGTAATTTATGACAGGTTGAAAGGCTTTCTTTTCGGCATGAGATACAACTTTTTTTTTCTAAATTCTTATGTCAAGCTATATAACTAGATATTTATACATACATAGCTGCCTAAACCAACATAAATAAAGTTAAACTTTTACTAAAATGTACCTACTATTAATAATTTCTTCCTATTGACATTTAATATTAATAATAATTTTATTATATTGTAATTTTTATGTGACTTATTTTAATGGCTTTTAGTTTATTGTAATCCAACATTTTTAGATATTAATTTGCATTGTATATTTTGACATTTCATTGCTGACAACACTGTAATTTTGACATAAGTTATTTTAATTAGTGAATGCTGTGATAACCTGTAATTAGCTGTGCAATAACTTAGTATATTAATGTAAATTATTGACATGTGACATTGTATCAGCTGTTGGTTGTCCTTATTAAATAAATAAATAAGTACCTACAATATATACCTACTCGTACTCGTAGGTAGGTGATTAGAACATTTTTTAATCAAGTTAAGATTAACTATTTTAACTAGTAAATTATTGTTTGACATATTTCGTTCCACCCCATTAATATCTGGAATCTTTGGTAAGTTTAATCACGGATATGATTTAAAGAGGTGTATCCGGTTCGGGCACGCCAACCGTAATTTAATTACTAACATGCAGAGCCTGTCACCGTGCCCACACAGAATCTGTTTTAATATAAGATTAATGAATTATACTTACGCGGTAACATGCTCTGTTTTGTAATAATAGTCATGTAATTATACGCGCTTGTTTGACCGTTATACTGTTCGGTATTGA